>NW_006921670.1:10202193-10208663 GCF_000298275.1 Orycteropus afer afer
GCAGCCTCCCCTCCTAAACCAAGTCAGAGCTGTTCATATGGACCGCAAGTCCACCCCCCTGGAGCTCCCACCTGCTCCCCCAGCCCTGCCAACGACGGGGGCTTCTCCACGCACACTCGGAGTCCCCAGGATCGCACGCCACGTCCCTTGCAGACTAAGCCCACTGCTGGCCCTCCACCTCTCTCCCCTGGGGCCCTCGGGGGGGGGGGGTTGGCCAAAGCTGACCAGAGCAGGACTCTCACGCTCCAAGCCCTGCCTAAGAATTTAGGTCATCTGTGAACTCGATCCTGTCAACTTGATCCAGGCTCCAGGTGTTCACACTTATGTGGGGTCCCCTCCCTTGAGTGTGGGCGGGACCTGAGACTTGATGAAGAACAGAACACAGTAAAAGTGGCCCCATGTCAGTCTGGGCTCAGACGACCAAAGACAATGGGTCCTGTCCTGCCACCTCCCTGTCTCTGGTGAAGCCAGCTGTCCGCGTGGCGAGGACCTGACTCGCCAGCCAACAGCTGGTGAGGACCGAGGCCGCCCACAGTGGCATGAGTGAGCTTGGGGTCCTCCCTCCGCAGAGTCCCGAGATGGGACCCCAGCTGACACGCTGGCTGCAGCCCCGAGGGGCCCAAGCCGACTGGCTCACCCAGCTCAGAATTCCAGCCCCAAACCACAGACCTCCTGAGTCACAATGAAGGCTGCTGTGTTGTTTGGGGGTAGTCTCTCCCACAGCCGCACACAGTGGACACACCCAGGACCCAGGCTGGGAAATGACTCCTCCTTCCACCGCCCGCCGAGGAAACAGAACCAGGGGCCTGGAGTCAGGAAGCAGGATGGTCCCGGCTCCGTCCCTTCCTGCAGTGGGACCTTGGGCAAGTTACTTCCTCAGAGCTTGTGTCTCCATCACGAAGAGTAAGGTACCCACTCCCGGGGGATCTGGGAAGGAGCTCTGGTGGCGCAGTGCCTGAGGCATTGGACTGCTAATCAGAAGGTTGGCAGTTCAAACCTACCAGCCTCTCCATGGAAGGCAGACTGGGCAATGTACTTCCCTAAAGATTTGCCACCTCAGAAACCCAAAGGGTGTTGCTAGGAGTCAGAATCGACTCCATGGCAGTGAGTCTGGCTTTATGGGGGGTGGCGGGGCCTGGGGGTTGCAGTGGGATCATGGGGGACACTGGCCCCCACAAGTTTCTTTAGGATTTGCCTCCAGAATGAGTTGCCAGTGTGGCCTGGAGGCAGGTCTCTGCTCTCTGCCCCACCCCTTTGCCTGGAACTGGTCTTTGGTGTAGGAGAGATGGTTCAGCCCCTCAGCCGGCTGGGTGGGGTGACCGTGGAAGTGCCGCCTCCCCCTCCCCTTGTCCACCCCTGAGACCACAGGGGCAGGACCCACGCTGGACACACAGTTGCTGTACCGACTGCCGTCAAGTCACTCTGACTCCTGTGTCCGGGACCCACCCCGTGTCAGACAGGGTTCTCAGTGACGATCTTTCAGACGGAGGTCCCAGGCCTTTCTCCCCAGGACCCTCTCAGTGGATTTGAACCTTTAACCTTCTGGTAGCAGCCAAGCACTGCACAGCTCGTCCCACCCAGGGGCCTAATACAGCTGCACCCTGGCTGCCCGGCGCCCAGCTGTCTAGCTCTGTGGATCAGCAAGCCTAGCTCCACCCAGCGCCCAGAGGCACCCTACTCTGCCAGCCTCCAGCCCAAACGTACCGCTTCTCTCTCCGTGGGCCGGGAAGCCCTCCGCCCACTGCTGGCTGGTTTCCGGTCAGTCTCCTGCCTCCCTTTCTCGGCCGCTGCTTCTTGTAGCTTCTTCACCTCTAACATCACACTCTCGCTCTCTGTCTGTCTCCTGGGTCCAGGAGGTTCTCAGCACAGGGTCCTGGGGTCCAAGGACACGCTAGCCCCCCAGCTCTTCTTTCTTGGCGGTCATGAGGTCCCCCTCTCTGCCTCTGGTTGGCTCATTTCAAGCAGAGCAGGATGGCCAGCCTGACCAGTGCTCCAGTTAGGGTTCCACCGTACTTTCATGGCCCTACCTCCACAGGGAGTCCATGCACCTTGTTTGTGTTATTAGTGGGCTGTCCAATCCCCTTGGTGGGCCACACACCTTATTTGCATAGTCTCGCCCACTCGTTTGGTGGGAGTTACAAAGACTGTGCCCCACAGTCAGTAATTTACCGCACTGCATGGACTCACACAAATAAATGCCTTGTCAAGTGCACAGTGCAAAACAGCGCTTGTTGATTCTTCGGTTATTTATTGGGCAAAACACCAAAACCAGCTGCCACGAAGCCCACGCCCACTCAGGGCGACCCCACATGTGTCAGAGTCAAACTGGGCACCAGAGGGCTTTCAACGGCTTATTTTTCAGCAGTAGGTGGTCAAGCCTTTCTTCCAAGGTGTGTTTGAACCGCCAGCCTTGCAGTTCATAGCCGAGCACCTAACCGTCCGTGCCACCTGTGGATTCCTTTCTCAGACAAGCATTTATTAACTCATCGGTGCCTATATGCCGAGCAGCGAGAGAGGCTGGGGAAGGAACAGCAGGCAGTCGGACGGCAGCCTTCCTGCCCCGTCCTCAGGAACGCACTTTATTGAGGGCATGGACACCACTGGGCAAGTAATCGAATGGCCTTCTGTGAGAGCAGGGGCATGCGCTGTGTCCCTAGTGCCGGGAACACCCTGGCCTCCCGCCCCATGTCTGCAACTCACGATACCAGATTTGGGGGTGGGGGCTTTGAGATCCTCGGGTCCAACCATGGCCCCCGATTCCCATGTGGGACACCGCGTGATGAGAGCAGAGCTGTGCTAACAATGCCACGGGACAGCGTGGAGAGCAGTCCTGCCACACGGCACCAGGCACACGGAAGACACAGAAACCAACCGACTCCCGGCGACCCCACGTGTACGCAGTAGAACTGGGCTCTGCAGAGCTCTCCAGGCTGTGAGCCTTACAGGAGACCGCCAGGCCTTTCTGCCACGGTGCAGCTGGGCGGGTTCAAACACAAACCTTTAGATAACAAACCCACTGCCATTGAGTGGATTCCAACCCATAGCGACCCCCACTGGGTTTCCAAGGAGGTGAATCTTTACAGAAGTAGATTACCCAGTCTTCCTTCCACCGAGTGGCTGGTGAGTTTGAACCGCCAACCTTCTGGTTAGCAGGCAAATGCCTTACACACGCGTGCAAACCAACTGTGCCACCCAGGGGCCTGGGTACAGGCTGGGTCTAGGTCAATCCTAACTCTGCCCACCGCCCCACCCACACGCCCATCCGCAGAGGTCTCTACCAGGGGTCCGGGTAATCGATTTCAGCCTGGAATCGTGGGCAACATCAGAGCCGGCGTTGTCCTAGGCAGGCTAGGGGTGGACAGAGGGCGCCGCTCGCCTGCTACGGTGATGGAGCTCACTCTCTGTGAGGAAGGTGTCCTGAGATGGACCCACTGGGTGGCCTCGGAAGCATCAGAGGCCCTCTGTGCCTCAGTTCTCCCGGCGTGACCCAAGGGGCTGGCCCAGCAGAGCTGGAAATGACGCGGACCTTGGGGTTGGGTTTCTCGGGTCCACTCCTGGGTGCCAGGTCCTGGCTGGTCAGCAGTCCATCTACGCCTCGGCGTCACAATCTGTGAAGTGGGCCTGAGAGCTCCTGCCTCAGAGACGTGTGTAACACCCGCAGCTTCCCTGGCGCTCCTGGCGGCCTCAGCCACTGGTAGTTCCGGGGCACTCGGTGGCACTGTCCCGGGCCTGGGGGGCACAGGGGGTGGCATGGAACGGACACAGAGTACCCCTGGTCTCTCTCCTCTTCCCGACGCGATGCTCATGTCTGCTTCCACCTTTAAAATCCTCGTTGTTTTTAACCAGCACCTTCCACATCCCACACTCAACACAAAGCGTTGTGGTGGGAGTTGTGGCCTAAGGTCCGGGTCATTCTTAGCAAACAAAACCAAACGGGTCATCGTCTCATGGGCTCTGACTGCGGGCGGCCCCACGGGGTCAGAGCTGAGCTGTGCCCCACGGGGTCTTCGGTTTCAGAAGGAGACGGCCAGGACTTTCTTCCCAGGTGCCCCTGGATGGACTCGAACCAGCAGCCTTTCAGTCAGAGCACCCTAACACTTCTCTTCCACTAGCACCCACTGAGACGCTGCCCTTAGTTCATACCCCACCCGAGGAGGAGGCCACCCCATCCGTCCTGGGGGAGGGATGGGCTCAGAGGGTCTGAGCTCTTGCTGCTCAGCCATTCCACAATTCCAGAGCCCTGCTTCTAGCCAGCCCCTCCGGCCCCTGCTCCCGTCCCTGCCCCCTTCTCCTGCCCCTCAGTTTCCTGCCCGTCTCCTGCCCTCCATCCTCGGTCCCCCCGTCCCCTGACCCTCAGTCCTCTGCCCCCCATCTCCTGCCCCTTGGTTTCCTGCCCCTTCGTCCCCTGCCCCTCCAGCCCCGCCCCCTTCATCACCTGACAGGGGATCCAAGTGAGAGGCCAACACCCACCCCCAGAGCCCACCTTTGTTAAAAAACAACACAACGGAGTTTGGCGAATATGAATTTATGATGAGGAGGGTCCCTCAGACGCCGGCCAGGGTCCCCATCCCTTCAGCCCTGGCTGAGCCGGCACTGAGCCCATCAGGGACAAAGCTTCCATTTGGACTTTGTGGACCTTCCGTGTAGAAGGCACCCGGCCACTGAACCAACAGTCCTGTCCATCCGGCGTCAGAGAGGGGAACACATAGATGACACTGCCAGCCAGGAGGCTTCAGGGACGGCCTTCCCACCAAGTCAGTCTTTAAGATGGGACCTTGGGGGTTTGCTGGACAAAGGCAGTGGGAAGCCCACGGCAGAGAGAGGTGGCGTCCTAGGACGAACCTGAAACTGGTAAGGCTGCAACCTTATCAGTGTGTGCGTGTCCCCTGTGCGCATGTACGTGTCCCTGTGTGTGCACATGTGTGGATGGCCCGTGTGTGTACGTATGATTGTGTATATGTGTCAGTATGTGTGGCCCTGTGTGTGTGTGTATACGTACATGTATGTGTGTGTTTGTGTGTATCCTTGTATTAGTGTGCACCATGTTAACTGTACATATGTTGTGTGTATTTGTGTCTCCATGTGTATGTTCACGTGTATATGTCTGTGTGTATATGCACTGTTTGTACATGTTACGTGTATCTGTGTGTCTCCGTGTGCGCAAATGCACCTGTGTCCCATGTTTGCATGTGTCCCTGTGTGGATGTGTGTGTGTCCTCATGTGTCCACGCATGTGTGCACATCTGTGTTCATGTGTGTGTCTGTGTCATGGGGGGTTGTGGGCACAGGTGGCCAAGTGCTGGACACCTTCCTTCAGTGGAGTGGGTTCCGGGGCAGTGACTCTGGCCATCCCTGGAACCTCCCTGCCCACACCGTCTCTCACCACCAGAAAGGGGCTCCATGAGAAACCCTCTTTCCTAAGTACCTGGGCTCCGGATCGTCTCAGCATTGTCCTGTCTGCCTGGTGCAGGGACTTCTCTGCTGCCCTAAAGCCTCAGGTGCTCCTGGGGGGTTTCCAACACTCCATGGGCCGGGACCAAAGCCAAGTTCCCCGCCGAACCCTGGCCTGAAGTTTGAACATCAGCCTTGGGAGTTTGGTCTCTTAGCAACCGCCACCCAGAGCCAGGCAGCCTCCACCCTCAGGGCATCTGCTGGCCCTCGGGCAGCCGCAAGTCTGGTCCCCTTGGCGGGCTGCAGCCCGGGGGCCTGAGAGTGCAGAGCAGGGTCCCGGGCCCTCTCCTGCCCCCGAGCCTTCCCCCTCACCCCCACCTCCTGCTTCAGCTCCAGGCGCTTTCTCTGGGGGCCGGGACTTTGGCTTTAGCGCGCCCGCCAAGCACGCGGTCACCGGCTCTGGGCCCCGGGCAGAAGGAACCTCCCTGGGCCCCTCCCTACTTCCGCCTGCTCTCAGCACAAGCTTGCTGACCAACCGCTGTCAGGAGCCGGCCTCCCACACACGACACACTCGACACTCGCTCCACCAGCTGCAGGAGGGGCTTCCAAAGAGGCCCCCGGGGGCCCCGCGCCCACTGCCCCTCCGCTCCAGCCCACTGCACACGTCACTCTTTCCCCCTCGCAACACACCATCCCAGGTGCCTGTCTTGGGGTAGTCGAGACCCCAAACCTCTCTCAAGCAGGCCGTGAGCCGAGAGCCCTCTGTCACTGTGACCACCCCTCCGGGTGCCCACTGTGGCTTCTGCACGTTTCTCTCTCCTCCTCCCTCGTCTCCCTCCGCAGCTTGGCCTCATTCTGCAGAGAGGTCGGGGGCTGGGAAGCCGGCCTCGGCTGTGCCGCCCTCTCAGGGGCTCAGAGGAGAGACTGTGCCTTCCCTGGAGCCCAGAGGGAGTCTCAGAGAAGACCCTGATTGGCTACAGTCACATGCAGACCCGTGAGGTAACCCTGGGGCCGGCACCGGGCACACATCTATTACACCCGTGAGGTAACCCCTGGGGCCAGCACCGGGCACACATCTA
>NW_006921670.1:10209203-10222817 GCF_000298275.1 Orycteropus afer afer
CCACCCACCCACCCAACAGTGGTTTACTAACCACCGAGCCAAGCCTTGGCCTGGATGCTTTAACCCAAATGTTGTCCCTGGTATTGAGGCGCTCACATCCATTGAGGGAGAGGGCTTAGACGTGATTCACTGAGGTACACCGTGCTGAGGTCCTCAGTTCGTTGGGCTCAAGCAAAGGGCCCTGGGAGGAAAGGGAAAACAACCGATTCTGATTCCAGCAGCTGGGCCTTGCAGAGGGGAGGCCTGATGGGGCTCCCAACGGATGCGCAGGAGCTCACCACCAGGACCCACGGGAAAGGCATTCCAAGAAGAGGGAACAGTGTCTGCAAAGGCTCAGGACCTGGGAGAACATGCCTGGCCCAGGAAATGGGGCGCCATCTGAAATGCCTGCAGGGTCTGCTCAGATAAGGATGGGAGCAAGGCAGGGCCAGACCATGAGATGCCTTGTGGTCCATGCCAAGGAGCGTGGACGTCATCAGGAGGACATGGGAGGCACTAAGGCCAGTAAGCAAAGGAGCCGTGGGAAGACTCATGGGAGGCCAGCTCCAGGCGTGAGCAGTAGGCAGGAGGGGAGGGTGTTCTTAGGAAGAGCCTGCAGTGGTCCAGGCAGAAAGCGACGACAGCTCCTAGAGGGGAGAGCAGAGCTCAGCAGGGCGGCCCACCGTGGTGTCTGGAACGGGGGCAGGGCAGTCCGTTCCCCGAGGTGGGAGCAGGGAGGAGGGCGGGAGCGGAGGGCAACTCCTGCTCAGAGGTGCTCCCGGGGAAGTGTCCCCGCTCCACCCGGAAGATGACAGGAGTGGCTGGAGAAACACAGGAGCTCCTTGGCTTCTGCAAGACCTGGTTCCCCAAATGCCCCTCCAGTGCCCTCCTCCCTCAGGGCTCTGCCTCCCCACCGGCCCTCTCCAAGGCCAGTGGCTGGGGCTCTGTCCGGCCCCTCTTCTCCCCCACCTGGGGGAGCACATTCATGGCAGGGCTGGGAGCTGCTGACCCCCGACAGTCCCTCCCGGCCTCCAGCAGACATCGCCTGAGCCCCAGAGATGGAACGACCCCACCCACCACTTGGCACCGCGTGAGACAGAGCCAAGACCCCAGTGGCTTGAACACACTGGGGGCTTGTTTTGTCTTGTGTAAAAGCACAAAAGTCAAGTTCAGCTGGTCCATCCCAACAGTCCCATCAGGGCTGCACAGGCTCCTGTCTTTCCACTCAGCCCGTGACTTTCATCCCTACGGTTGCAAGATGGCTGCTGAGTGCCGGACATCACTTCCGCATTCCAGACAGCGAGAAGGACACGAAGGTCCAAGACAGGAAAGTGGCAGCTGATGCCAGTGTCTTCACAAAGCCACTCCCTGTAACTTGTACACACATCTCTTTGACCAGAACGGTGCCACCAGGCCACCCCTAACTGCAAGGGAGGCTGGGAGAACAAGTGTTTTAAAGGGCATGGTGCAGCATCTGGGCAAAACCAGGGAGCGTGGCTATTGGCTACGTGACTGGAAGCATTGACTGCCACCTCCAAGTGTTTATTTTTTGTTTGATTACTTCCAAAGATGGGGAACTTACTCTTCCCCAAGACAGGCGGTCAGACATAGAGCAGTCCCTCACAGACAGCCAGACACCATGGGAGAGAGGTCCAATGGATCTACCAACTCAGGACCACAGTATCAGGGGACACCAGATTCAAAATACATTAATATCTTGTTCCACGATCTACACTGGTGAGTAGCAACTGTGGTCTTAAAAGCTTTCGAGCAGCCGTCTAAGATGCAGCTAATGGTTTCCTGTCGTCGGAAGCAAAGAAGACTACAAAAAACCGAGGGCATTTGGAAGCAATTACCCCTAGGACATGATGGCCCTTGAGACCAGAAGAAAACTAGATGGTGCCCGGCTACCAATGCCAACCACTCAGGAAAGGATCAAATCTGGAGATCCTGGATAGAGTGGGAGGAAAAACATGGAACAAAATCCAAAAACTCAATTGTTGTTGTTATGTCCCGTCGAGTCGGCCCTGACTCATAGCAACCCCTCCTTGGGTTTCCAAGGCGGTATCACTACGGAAGCAGATTGCCCAACCTTCCTTCCAAGGAGTGACTGGTGGGTTTGAACCGCCAGCCTTCTGGTTAACAGTCAGGTGCCTTAGGCACTAGGCTACCAGAGCTCCTCAAAAACTCAATAATGACCAGAATTATTGGTTGGATGGAAGTCTGTGGGACCCCCAATACTATGGCCCTGGGATACACTTTGGGCCTGGGATAAAACTCACTCAAAGGGGCTGGCTCTCAGCGCAATAGTAAACAAGACGTACACGCAGACCACTCAACCCAGGCTGATGCACCCACATGTTCTATGGAGATGCATCCCTGGGAATAATCGACCACGGGGCACCAGAGGGGCACCATTCTCTGGAGGAAATGCAGGACACACAGGAGTGCATGACGGTGAGGGGCACGGGGCAGGGGCTGGGGTGGGGGCGGGACTGGGCCGGAGGGTATGGGCAGGGAGGGGTTAGGGGTGGGCATGGGAACTGGGGAGTGAAGCCAATGGACACTGAGATGCTGAACGTAAAACAAACTCTGCTCCGTAAATTTGCAGCTACAGCACAATACAAAATTAAAATGAGAGAGGCAGTGAGCAGCTGGGACATCTGGGAGCAGACTGCTGAACCCTAAGCCTGGCCTCCACTAGCCCCCGCTTCTGCAGCGGATTGGGGGTGCCCGGCCCTGTCGCAGGACACGCCAGGACACACAGGCTCTTATCAAGAGTGTTCTGATGCCAGTCGTCAAACCGGGCACATTTATTTTGGCCCTGGCGTCCCGGTAACCAGGCACCCTTACACTCCTTAGTGAAAGGATTATTGTCTCTGAGACAAATGGCCGTGCGCACCACACAGCAGCCTGGCCCTTATCTCTGTAACCAGCCTCCTGGGCTGATAAACAGCCCGGATTGAAACGCAGCCTCTGCAAATTGAACTCTGCCGAGCCAGAGGGCCACCGTCAGGTTAATTACATTCCAAACTTTCCCATTTATCTCCGCGGCCGGGCCCCAGGCGATCCGACGCAGCGCGTTTATGCATGCACGATCCAGCGCCAGCTGCCCGCCAACCACTCAGGCCCCTCGTCGGCCTCTCGGGGACCGCTGAGGAACGGCCCCGTCCAGGGGCGAACGCACCGCGTGGCAGAGCAGACGGCCAGCCTCAGCCTCCGCCAGGCTTCCACCGAGGACGCGGAGCCCGAGGGCGAGGTGGGCCGCAGCCTCTGGGCCAGTTAGCACGTTGTGCTAACGCGGGGTTCACAGGTTACCTGCTTAACGGCCGGTCGGGGGACACCGCGCAGCCTCAGTTCCCCGCGAGCGCGTGCTCTCTGGTGTGGGGTTGTTTCCAGAGAAAGGGGCGTCTCGCTAAGGACGGGAGCCTGGCCTGGGGACGTGGGCCTGGAGTCAGCCTTGCACTGCTGGGAGCTGGGTGGGAGAGGGCGGCAGGGTCAAGGCCGAGGCACGCAGCGAACCCCTGTGGCTCAGGACGGAAGTGCGGAAGCGAGGCCTTCTTTGGGCCCTGCAGGCGGAAGATTCTATTCCCAGATGCTCATAGGCGCCCCGGGCTGGGCGTGGCCCCGGGCTGGGCGTGGCTTCACTTGGGCCTGGGTGGCCCCTTCCAGCCTGCGGCAACCATCCACTCGCACATCCTCTGAGCACTAACAGATATAAAACAGTGACAAAAATAAGCACGCGTGCCTTTCAACTCAGCCGCTTCTGGGGATTACACTGAGCACATAAGGCAGGCCGATGGGCTGGCCCATTGCTCATAAGGGTGCAAACACGCCCAGGAGCCAAGGGGCTGCCACTAAGAACCGCAGTGCCCAGACACAGAGCCAGACTCATCCCAGGGGTAAATGCCCAACATATGGTGCTGAGTTTTCAGAGTGGGTTATGAAACAACCATCATAAGCGGGCTCTCGTTTTGCTAAAAAATGAGTCTATTTATACACACACATCCACATGTGTGCAACAGACCAAGGCTGTCTGTCAGGAGAAACATCAACACAGTGAGCAGATACCCTGCCATCCAGCAGGCCCCCGGGCTCCGGCTGCACCAGTGTTCTGCTCAGTGCTCCTCCAGGGCTCCAGGCTGATGGGTCTCTACCAGGCCAGACCTCCCTGACTGCCACCAGCCATACCCCATCCCTTACACAGAAGAGAATTTAAAATAAAATAAGTTGCCGTTGAGGAGGTCCCCACTCATGGGGCCCATGTGTGTCAGCAGAACTGGGCTCCAGAGGGTTTACACGGCCAAATTTTCAGACGGCCAGGCCTCTCTCCCAAGCTACTTCTGGGTAAGCTTGGACTTCCAGCCATGGCTAAGAAACCACATGTGTTAACCATTTGTACTGCCCAGGGACTACCTTTATGAAATCACCAGCCCCCACCTCCCATACCATGGGGAGTGGTTCTTCATGGCAGTTATCTTCTGATCATTACACATTTGTTTCTTCATTGCATGATGTCAGTCTCTCTACCCAAGAAAATAAACTCCCCCAGGGCAGGGACTTTGCTTTCTGCACAGCTGTATCCCAGTACTTAGAGCCCATGGGAAGGGCTTAACAATGATTTGCTTTCCTCGAGGGGGTTAAAGCAGCATCTCTTCAACAAGTAGAGCTGGGACAACTGTATGTCCACAAGCAAAAGAATGAAGTAAGATCCCTACCTCACACCATACACAAACACTAACTCAAAATGGATTGAAGACCTAAACATAAATGCTAAAACGGTGAACCTCTCAGAAAAAAACAGAGAAAATCCTGGGACCTTGGATTAGGCGATGATTTCTTTAATGCAACACCAAAAGTACAAGCAACCAAAGAACCAATAGATACACGGGACCTCATCAGGATTAAAAACATTTGTGCTTCAGAGACACCACCAAGAGAATCAAAAGACAACCCACAGAATGGGCGAAAAATTTCACAAATCATACACCAGGTAAGGGACAGAGACCTACAATAGACGAAGCACTCTCTTACAACTCAGTAATAGAAAGACAAATAACCAATTACTAAATGCGTGAAGGATCTAGAAAGATATTTTCAAAAAGAAAAGTTCTACATATGACCAGTAACTCAAACCAAACCCACTGTCGTCAAGTCAATTCCGACTCATAGCGACCCACATTGTGTTTCAAAGTCTATAAATCTTTGTGGAAGCAGACTGCCTCATCTTGGAGGCAGCTAGTGGGTTCAAACCACCAACCTTTTGGTTAGCATTGAAACGCCTTAACCACTACACCACCAGTTCTCCTTACATATGATCAATAAGCAGCTGGAAAAAATGCTCAACTTTGTTAGTCAACAGAAGAATGCAAATCCAAACTACAATGGGACACCATTTCCCACCCACTAGGATGGCAGTTGGGAGCTCTGGTAGCATAGTGGCTAAGGTACTTGACTGCTAACCAGAAGGCTGGCGGTTCAAATCCATCAGCCACTCCTCGGAAGGAAGGTTGGGCAATCCTAGTTCCGTAGTGATACTGCCTCGGAAACCCAAGGAGGGGTCGCTATGAGTCGGGGCCAACTCGACGGCAAATAACAACAACAACAACAGGATGGCAGTTACCAAAAAGACAGACCCCACCAAGTGTTAGTGAGACAGTGGAGAAACTGAAACCCCAGTGGGAGTGTAAAATGATGCAACCAGTCTGGGAGCTGTGCCAAGGTTTGCACTCCGCTAATAACCGAAAAGTTTGCAGTCTGATCTCAGCCAGCAGCACAGCAGAAGAAAGGCCTGGCCGTCTGCTCCTGTAACACATGGGGAAGCTACAGGTTGGAATCGACTCAGTAGCAACAGGTTTTCTTACTTCTAACTTCATTTCTGTGCCTTTTCTCTTTTTCCCTTACCCGGTTTCTCCAGAGAGCTTCGCCTCAGTCTGGTCATGAAATACGGATGATGGCCAGGGAGCTCCCAGGTTAGGCTGTGGAGAAGTGTGTGCGGAGGGAAATTCAGAAACAGGGCAGTCATCCATGGGTGAGGGCCTGTCACCCATTTTGCGGAGGGGCCCAAGGATCTAACCTGGAAGGATATCAGACTTCAGCACAGGAACCTCAATCTCTAGGGCGTGGGGCTTGTACCCTGAATCAATAGGAAAGAGCCAGCCCCCCAGTGCGATCGTGGGCTGGGGTCGACAGTGTGACGTGGCGGAACCTGGGCCCCAGCTCTGCTGGGCCAGCTCAGCATTCACCTTCAAGGCACACGCGCACCTCCCAGGTACAGTCAACGTGCACCTCCCAGGTACCATCGGGCTGGGACCCAGGCCTTGCAGGGGCCAGGAGCGCAAGCCCTTTGGTCGTACCTGGCTCCCACAGAGCTATGCAGGAGGCTGACTTGTTTGCTGGGAGGCCAGTCTCTGGTGGGAAAGGCTCAGAGAAGTTCACCTGTGTTCCCTTCAACTATTTTCAAGGACAGCTTCTGGTTTTGTTGATCCTCTCATCCTTTGTGTTTGGTTTTGTTTTTTCTGTTTCATCCACTTCTGACTCTCCCTTCTATTTCCTATTTCTCTGCTTTTTTCAAGCCTTCACGTGGGTGCTTCCTCCGGTCATCAGTTTACATCCTGGTTAGCAATGGTTACGACTCTCTCTGCAGGCACTGTTGGGCTGCATCCCCCATGCTTCCACATGCCTTGCTTTTAGTTTCATTCAGGTCAGAATATTTCCTAGTTTGCATTCTGATCTTTTTTCCTTACCCACTTAGAAGGTGATTTCTTAATTCATAGTCACCTTTTTATTACTGGTTCTGATATTGTGTTGGAGGACACGTCCTGTGTGATTTTAATCCTTTGGAATGCATCAAGCTTTGTTTTATGAACAAAAATGTGATTGAATTTCTTTTTTAATTCCATGTGCTTGAAAATCATAATTCTGCGGTTCAGTGCAGGCTCCCGTGTCAGTCAATTAGATCAAGTCTCTGCAGGAGCTCTGGTGGCGTAGTGCCTAAGGCACTTGACTGCTAACCAGAAGGCTGGTGGTTCAAACCCACCAGCCACTCCTTGGAAGGAAGGTTGGGCAATCTATTTCCGTAGTGATACTGCCTTGGAAACCAAAGGAGGGGTCACTCTGAGTCAGATCCGACTCGACAGCGGTGAGTTTGGTTACCTGTGCATCTCAAATCTTCTTTTACCATTAAAAAGTCTTTCTCTTTATATCTTCCAATGCTTTTGTCCTGTCATGCCATTTTTCTTTTTATTAATGACACTACGCTGACTTCTGGTTAGTGTTCACAGGACAAATACTCTTCCATCCTTTTACTTTCTACTTTCCTACATGCTTAAATGTTAGACACAGCTCTTATTTTTTAGAGAAAGAGTGAGAAAGAGAGAAATAGAGTTTTGAAAATTCGTTCTGACAGTCTTTGTCTTTTAACTGGGGAATTTGGTCCATTTAATGTTAGTCTAATTTCCAGGATGTTTGGTTTAAGCGCACAATTATCTTTTGACTTGCCCATCTCTTCCCTACCCCTTCTCTTCTCCTTTCTTGGACTCTGATTATTTTTTTTTATTCCATTTTGCCCCATCTGTTCGGTCAGTGGTTTCCCCAGTATTTCAATAGACCTCCTTTACTTATCAGAACAAAGTGCTGATCACTACTTTAGCACTACCTCAGACAACGCCGGGACCCAAGATCACTTTAACTCTATTTATCTTCTTCTCAACCTATATTCTTGTGTGTGTGTGTGTGTTTGTGTGTGTGTCCATTACACCCATATGTTTTATAAGCTCCAGAAGAATGTATATACAGTTTGTGCTCATTTAGATTTTTCAGCGTTATTAAAATGTCATCTGTTTAAAGTACACAAGTCAGTATTTGAAGACAATGTGCAGTTAATCACCACCGTCTACTTTCAGAACATTCTCCTCACCCCACAAATCAGCCTTGTCCCCACAAGCAGGGAGTTCCCATGACTCTCTCTTTCCCCTTCCCCCCGACCCTGGAAAACACCCATCTGCTCTCTGTCTCTATAGATTGGCCTCCTCTGGCCTCTGGACACTTCACATGAATGGGGCCACGTATGAGTTGGAATTAACTCAATGACCACCAATAGCCACAGCAATAAACCATGTGGCCTTTTGTGACCAGCTTCCTCAAAGGTCATCCATGTACTGATAGCATGGATCTGTACTTCCTTCCTTTTTATGGCCAGATAATATTGCACTGTGTGGTGTTTGATTTTTCTGTACGTCATTTCATGGACATTTGGGTGGTTTCTACTTTGGAGCTATTACGAATAACGCTGCTATGAAAATTGGTATCCAAGTCTTTCTGTGGACACAGGTTTTCTACTTCCGTAGTGATACCACCTCAGAAACCAAGGAGGGGTCGCTATGAGTCGGGTCTGACTCGATGGCATATAACAACAACAACAACAACAGGTATATATCTAGAGGTCGAATAGCTGGTCATGTGTTAACTCTACGCTTAACCTTTTGAGGACTGCCAGACTATTTCTAAAGTGGTCGCACAATTTGACTTTCCCACCAGAAATGTCTGATGGCTTTAATCCTCACCCAAATTTGTCATGGTCTCTCTTTGGTTACTAAAACCACACCGGTGGGTATGAGGTGGTATGTCACTGTGGTGATGTACATTTCGATTAACCCATGTGCTCCCATTCTTATCATTCTTCTATACCTGATGTGTGATCTGCTCGCGGGGATCATTTTCCCCTTGGCCACAGAGCACCTGTAGGATTTCCTTTAGAGAGGTCTACTGTTACGCACCGTCGAGTCAGTGCTGACTCACAGTGACCCTGCGTACAATAAAACGCAACAGTGCCAAGTCCTGCTCCACCCTCACAATCCTTGCTGTGTTTGAGCCCCTGTTGCAGCCATTGTGTTGTTGCAGCCACTGTGTCAGCCCATCTTGTTGTGGGTCTCCCTCTTTTTGGCTGTTCCTGTACGGAGCATGCTGTCCTTCTCCAGGGATTGGTCCCTCCTGATAATATGTCCAAAGTATGTGAGATGAGTCACACCAGCCTCACTTCCAAAGAGCACTCTGGCTGCACATCTTCCAGGACAAATTTGTTTGTTCTTTGGCAGTCCATGGTCTATTCAATTCTTCAGCCACACCATAATTTAAGTGCATCAATCCTTCTTCAATCTACCTTATCCATTGTCCAGCTCTTGTTCGCATATGAGGTCATTGAAAATACCATGGCTTTGCTCAGGTGCACCTCAGTCCTCAAAGTGACAACTTTGCTTTTTAACTTTAAAGAGGTCTCTTACAGCAGACTTTTCCCACTGCAGTGTGTCATTTGATTTCTCGACTGCTGCTTCTATGGGTGTTGATTGTAGATCCAAGTACAAGGAAATCCTTGACAACTTCAATCTTTTCTCCATTTACTATAATGCTCCTTTGTCATGACAGATCCACCAATGACGAATTACCTTCATTTTTGACTGCCTGAAAATGCCTTTATTCATCTTGATATTTCTATCTTTTTTTCTTTCAACTTATCTACATATTTTTCAAAATAAGAAGAAATAGCACTAAGCATCCACTAATAATCAGAAGGTGCAATGTATGAAGTACAAATCTAGGAAAACTGGAAGTCATCAAAAATCAATGGAATGTATAAAGGGAGGCATTGGTGACCTGACATGAACGCGTGTCAGTCATTTTGAACTGGACAATCACATGGCCTTCTATGCTGGGCATGGCAAACTGAAGAGGAGTGGTGTTGCACCGATCATCAGAAAGAACATTTCAAGATCTATTCTGAATTACAACAGTTTCAGTAATAGGATAATATCGATACTCCTGAACAAAGAAGTCCAAGCTGCACTGAAGGAGTTGGCAAAAAAGAAGTTCCAATTGAAATGTTTCAGAAATGGATGCAGTACTGGAGGGGCTCACTCGTCTATGCAAAAAAACTTAGAAGACAGCTACCCGGCCAACTGACTGGAAGAGACCCATACTTTTGCCCATTCCAAACAATGGTAATCCAGAAGGATTTGGAAATTGTCAAATGATATCATTAATATTTCACACAAGTAAAATTGTGCTGAAGATAATTCAAAAACAGCTGCTGAGGTACATCAACATGGAACTGCCAGAAATTCAAGGCAGATTCAGAAGAGGACGTGGAATAAGGGATATCTTTGCTGATGTCACATGGATCTTGTCTGAAAGCACAGAATATCAGAAGATGTTTACCTGTGTTTTATTGACTACACAAAGGCATTTGACTGTGTCAATCATAACAAATTATAGACAACATTCTGAACAATGGGAACTCCAGAACACTAAATTGTGCTCATGAGGAACTTGTACATAGACCAAGAGGCAGTCCTTCCCACAGAAAAAGGGGCTACTACATGGTTTTGAATCAGGAAGGGAGTGCATCAGGGTTGAAAGATTTCACCACACTTATTCAATCTGTGTGCTGAGCAGATAATCTGAGAGGCTGGACTACATGAAGAATATGGCATCAAGATTAGAGGAAGACTCATTAACAGCCTGCAATATGCAGATTATACAAGCTTGTGTGCTGAAAGTGAAGAGGACTTGAAGCACTTATTGATGGAGATCAAAGACTACAGTCTTCAGTATGAATTATACCTCAACATAAAGATAACACAACTGGACCAATGAGCACCATTATGATAAATGGAAAAAAGACAGGATTTCATTTTACTTGGATACATAATCTATGCCCATGGGAGCAGCAGTCAAGGACCCAAACACATATCGCACAGCAAACCTGCCAGAAAGCCGCTCTTAAGTGTTGAAGAGCAAAGATGTCACTTTGGGAACTAAGGTGCACTGAGCCAACCCGCCCAGTAGCTCATGTGCATGTGAAAGCTGAGCAATGGAAAGAAGGAACGGAGGCCTTTGACTACGGTGTCGGTGAAGACACTGAGCATACCAGGGACCGTCAGAAGAACAAACCAACGTGTCCTGGAGGAAGGACAGCCAGAATGCTCCTTAGAAGCAAAGGATGGTGAGACTTCGTCTCATGTACTTTGGTCACATTATCAGGAGGGACCAGTCCCTGGAGAAGGACAGCATGCTTGGGAAAGTAACCAAAAAACAACAAAACCAAACTCACTGCCATTGAGTCGATTCCAACTCACACAGATCCCCACTGGGCTCTCAGGGCTGGAAATCTTTACGGAAGCACATTGCCCCCATCTTTCTTCACAGAGCGGCTGGTGGGTTTGAACCCGACCTTCTGGTTAGCAGCCAAATGCCTCAGCCACTGAGCCACCAGATCTCCCTTTTAGTAAAGATGAAGTAGAGGGTCCGTGAAGAAGAGGTAGAGCCTCAACAAGGCAGCTTGCCACAGTGGCTGCGACGGTGGGTTCAAGTAGGAACAACCGTGAGGACGGCACGGGACTGGGCGCCGTTTCGCTCGTTGCACAGGAGGTTGCCGTGAATCACAGGCTGCTTGACAGCACCGAACAACCCCAGGTGCACCATCTGTGAAGTGAAAATAAGCTCATTTGCGGGGAACTTAAACCAAATGCCCTTTGACAGCCCTTAGGATTCTGAGAATCCTGAAAAAAAAAAAAAAAAAGATGAACTTTATTTAACCCACTACTTCCTGGATTCATTGCCATGGAACTCTGTTTCCTACTGACACCTGGTGACAGCCAGAGTAAACGGGACGTGGGTTCTTTCTCACCTCTTAGGAAACGCTGATGGTGGAGGAAGGAAATGATAAAAAAAAAAGAAAAACATAAGCAGAAATTAATACGAAATAGAAGGACAATAGAATACTTCAAGGCAACAGCTGGTCCTTTAAAGATAAATTAATATAATAGTCAATCTCTGACAAATATGATCAAGAAAGAAATTAGGTTAAATTAAGAAGAAGAGGATGTAACACACAGGGAGATGGTCAAGGCCTCAGAGGACCACACACACAATTTTATACTGATAACTTAGAAAATCCCCATGAAATGAACCATTTTTTATTAAAATACCCAAAAATGATTAAAGGAAAAGCAGCTGATCTGGGATAAAAATGTTATTTATCATCCCTGCTACCTCATGCCAGAAATTCTACCCAATTAAATTTAATGAGAAAATAAATCAGTAAATGAGTATTGCCAATGAAGAGACAGTTCTTATCTGCCACGGAAATGTCTATTGGACTAGCAGCCCAAGAGCATCAACAGGAAACTACCAGGATCATGAATAATTGAGAATGACAGCCAAGGTAAAAAGAGGGACTGGCATCAGCAAGAACTGGATAGAAAATGTAAAGGTAAGAGTGACATAACTGAACAAAATATTTACAGCAAGAAGCACAGGGGACCCGTGCTATGGCAGACCCAAGACTTCCAGGAGGAGCAGAGCTGTGGCCAGCGTGAGGCCAGTGAGGTGCCAGGGGCACCCTCTCAGGGCACTGGCTCCCAGGACTGACCTGGCACCTGCAGGAATCTGAGGGGACCATCTCCTTAGATTCTGGGACTGAAGCAACTCACTTCATCACCATCCCCGGCCCTGCTGGGGGCACAAAAGAGGAATAAGATGGACGTAGATTCCAACGGGAAGGCAGGATATTGTAAAAATACAAATTTTTCCTGAAATAATTTACCATTTCTAGCAGGATTACTTTAGAAATCTGAAAGAGGAAATGCCAGAGGTGGGACGGCATGGCCTAACATGGCGGGACAGCTGGTATGATGTGGCCTTTGTTTTCAGTCTGAGAGATGTGATTAGATCCAGTTGTTATGCATTGTCAAGTTGATTTCAACTCATAGCCACCCTGTGTGACAGAACAGAACTGCCCCCAGGGTTTCTAGGCTGCAGACCTTACAGGACCAGCTCACCAAGTCCTTCTCCCAGGGAGCCACTGCATGGGTTTGAACTGCCAACCTTTCCGTTACCAGTTGAGCACTTTCATTGTACCACCAAAACCAACAGTCCAACTTGTTGCTGTGGAGTTGGTTCTGACTAGTGACCCTATAGGACAGAGGAGAACTCTCATAGTTTCCAGGCTGCAATCTTAACAGAAACCAACTGCCCCATCTTTCTCTCATGGAGCAGCTGGTGGGTTCAAACCACCAGTCTTTGGGTTTGCAGCCAAGTGCTTGACCATGTATCGCCAGCGCTCCATATACAGCTCACCCTTGAACAACATGAGGGTTGGGGCACTGACGTCCTGTGCAGTCAAAACTCCATGTAGAACTTTTGACTCCCCAAAACCATAACTACTAATAGCCCACTGTTTACCAGAAGCCTTACCAATAACATAAACGGTTGGTCATAAACCCAACTGCATTTGCACAGAGAGTACAGTTGGCCTGTCCCTTCTTGCCTTAAATCCTGGTGCTCATTTCTCTTCCTTGCCAATAATTTCCTTTGTGGCATTTTTCCCAGAACAAGGCACTTCTATCTGTATGAAAGACCTGCACAGGCACGTGTCTTGTCACCTCCATGATTTTCTTAACGGTGTCTGGGAGCTTGTCTGCTGCCTCCTGGTCGGCAGAAGCTGCTTCTCCTCTCATCTTGACATTTTTTAAAGCCAAACCTCTTTCTGAAATTTTCAAACCATCCTTTGCTGGCATTGAATTCTCCAGCTTTAGAAGCTGCACCTTCCTTTTGCTCTAAGGTGTCGTAGGTGAGTCC
>NW_006921670.1:10225322-10236866 GCF_000298275.1 Orycteropus afer afer
GGGGGGGTGTATGCATGTGTCTGTGTGTGCATGTGGGTGGGTATGTGGGTATGGGTCTGTATGTCTCTGTGTATGTGTGTGCATGTTCATGGCAGTGTGTATGTGTCTATGTGTGTGTGCATGCGGATGTGGGTGTGTGTATATGTCTGTGTGTGTGCATGCAGGTGTGGATGTGGGTGTGTGTATATGTCTGTATGTCTGTATGTGTGTGCACACGGTGTGCATGCAGCTGTATGCATATGCATGTGCGTGTGTGTGCATGCCAGTGGGTGTTGTGCATACATATGTCTGTACGTGTGTGCATGCAAGTGTTTATGTGGGTATATGTCTGTGTGTGTGCATACTGGGTATGTATATACATGAGTGTGTGCATATGTGGTGTGTCTGAGGCATTTCCAATGCTGCCAAAAACCATAAACAAGTTACATGTCCAAAAATGGATTGAGCAATGAATGGCAAATTCAGAAACGGAGGATTATTTCAAACAAAAAACATTTGTTGAGTCGAATTCCAATTCATAGAGGCCCTCTCATGAGTACATGCTCTCAAGGAACCTAGCTGACCCACCTCATGCTCTCAAGGAACCTAGCAGGCTCCTCCCCGACACCTTCACAGGGGACGTGGCAGGCTGTCCCCACCTCATCCTCTCAGGGGACACAGCAGCTCTCCTCCCCCCTCAGGGGGACATGGTGGGCTGTCCCCACCTCATCCTCTCAGGGGACACAGCAGCTCTCCTCCCCCCTCAGGGGGACATGGTGGGCTGTCCCCCCCCCAGTCCTCTCAGGGGACACAGTGGACTTTTCAGGGGCTACGGGACAGGAGACACTGCAAAAAACAACAGAGATGAACAAGAGACCCCACTTTCTAGTCAGCCAGACGAGAGATGTGGAAAGACAGCAACCAGACCATTCTTTTCACTCAAGTTTTTAGAAAAGTTTTTATAAAAACATGCTATCTGTGTTGATATGTAGTGAGTTTATTCTCAATTCATATTCTAACACTTTCTCCATTTTAACTTCAAATATGGTAAATACTGGTAGATAGAAGCTACAGAAACAGCAGCCCTCCGGGGTCCTCCATGACTTTTTGGGGAGCAAAGGGATCCTGAGACCAAAACGTCTGCCAACTGCTCCTGGATGCGAAGCCCTCGAGCGGGACTCTGACCGCCCCCCATGTCTCCCCAGCACATCCGTTCATGCCGATGAGTCACCAAACGTTTACTGAGCACCTACTGCATCCCTGGAACTGCCCCAGGTGCTGACATGGCCGCGGAGAAGCCAGACAAAGCAGCTCTCCTCCACGACTGCTGTCACCACCTGGTGGGCACAGCACTGAGTGAAGGGCTGAAACTTCAGAAGTTCACACAGAAAAAGTTAAAAGGCTGGAGGACTGGCACCAAATCCGACACACACAGGTGACCGCCCTTAATGTATCCTGAACTCTTGCACATGTGGCAGACTCCGGGGGGCAGAGCAGTGGGCAGAGAAACAAAAGGGGACATCCAAGTGCTTAGGGAGAAGTTTAACTGCTAGAGATCAAAGAAACGCCAGCTGAGGCCCCACAGTCTTCACAGGGCCTAAGCATTCGACTGCTAACCACAGGGCTGGGGGTTCAAACCCACCAGCTGCTCATCGGAAGGAAGGTCAGGCAATCTACTCCCGTAGTGATACCTCCTCGGAAACACAAGGAGGGGTCACTGAGTCGAATCGACTCGACTGCAGTGAGTTTAGTGGCTTTTGTTTGTTTTTAATCCAATCAACCAATCTCTAGTGAGACCGTGAGACCGGGACACTCATCCCTGCCAGTGGCACAGAAGGTGACACGATGTTGCTGGAAGCCATGTCTTTGGAATTGTAGTAAGAGCTTCCCACCTTTCTATACTTGCACGCAATCACCGCCTCTGGGAATCCAGCCTCAGGAAGCGCCCTGACACCAGGAAACGGCTTCACGCACACAGGAAGTCATCTCTTTGTGACAGAAAACCCAACAGCAGCCCTGGGATCGATGGCTGGCCCACTGTCCATCTACTGAAAGGACAGTGCACGGCCGCCCCACAACAAACCAGCAAAGGGCGTGGGAAGACGGAACAGAAAGAGTGACAATGAATTACAGAAGGGGTTTCAAACCTCCACCACAACCCCAAGCGAAGAAAAGACGACTGGGGATGGGGCTGGGACCTGGAGAGAGACACTAAAAGGCTCCTTTTACCTCCTATTTTCCCAAACTCCTGTGATGTGCAGGTTAGCTTCAACAGTGAACAGGCTGGGGACCCTCTTGCTTGTTCAGGGAGGAGCTGGTCCTGAGATGACACCGTGGGAGACGCTGGTTCCACTCGGTCACTACTGGACAGTGATATCGGCCCTAAACCCCAATCCTGTCCCATCCACCAAGCAGCTTCCTCCGTCCAGCCTGACAGTCTGTTCCCACTTCCTTTCCAAGGGGCCTCTTCTGTGTCTTCATTCCGAGGTCTGAGCTCATGCTTCCCTTGCATCTCTGGGTGCAGAACCACAGGGGCTTCTGCCGGGGGGCCGCCTATGGGACTCTCCTCTTCCCACCCAAACCCCGCCCTCAGGAGGCCTTCGGTCAAATCAGAGGCCTGGGTCCCTTCCGTTCACCCATGCATCTGCCCAACACTTCCCGTGTGTTCCCTCTCCTAAGGGCCTAACGGGCAGGACTGTGGTCTTTGGGGGTGACACGGGGCACATGCATCAGGAAAGTCGAATTTTCCACTCCTTGTCACTGACAGTACAAACTTCACCACCAAGGAGATGGTCTTTGCCATTTCCAGAAGTCACGGCATCAGGACTTTAAATCAACTAAGGTCATACACCATGCATGGTGTATATACAGCTGCCCTGTACTCTAGACCCCATCACAAATCAGGCCTGCGATGCAAAACTCAGTTAGCAGATGGGGCGCTGTGGAGACCAGAAAGACACTGACATAGTCAAACAATGTCAACAGCATGGGGACACCTAGAACTTGCCCTCACATGTGCTGTTCGACGCCACTAACTGCTCCTCTCCTCTCTACTAAAGGAAAGTACCACCAGGATTCGCACAGGGCACCTCCCCCCACCACTGGCTTCTTCAGCTGAGTCCCCCCATCTCTGTGTCTGCACGGAGCTGTCTCAGCCTCTTCAGCCGGGGACTCAGGTGTCCTCCACGAGACCCACGGTGGGTTCCTCAGCTCCTCCAACAGGGACTCCTTCCAAGTCTGATGTGCAGTGCAACCCGCTGACCCTCTCATCTGCTCCATTTCCCAAAGCAGTGCACCACCATCAAGGTCACAGATGGACAACAGCACCAGGCCCAGACCATCCATGTAAACACCCAAGGACAAAACCCAGTGGGCCACCAAACCCAGTGAGTCAGCCTGGGCACTACCAGCCATTGCAGTGAGGCTCGTCAGAGACATGGGCAGGGAGGACAGCCCCAATGCAAACACACTAGCACTTTCCAAAACCCACTTGTGCAGACCCAGGGCTGGAGGTTCAAACAGAGCGACACATTCAGGGAAATGTCCTCCATTTCGACACAACAGAGCTCCTACCCTGCCTGGGCTGGGCCACAAGGAAACCTTCAGGTTGTCTCTCACCCCTGCAGGGCGCTGGACCCCCACGCAGAGCACCCCTACCTGACAGGCTCACACATGCTACCAACACAGCTGCAGAGCACCAAGAGAGAGGGGGCCGTGCGCCCCGTCACTGCCACCCCCACGGGGGGCCCCTCTGCACATCTGTTCTCCATTCACGCTCAATGAGCACCACAGTCCCCTGAGCAGCCTCAGTGGGTCAGGAAACGGAGGTCTCAGTCCAAGCAGCTGTTGAACAGGGCACCTGGGCTACCACAGTTTATGACGAGCCGGCGGCCGTGGTCCACGCACCCCAGCAACCAACACCCTTGACCTCACGAGGCACTGGTTGCTTTAGGGATGCAATCTTCATTAAAACTCTTAAGAGAGAGGGGGTGCCCTAGAACTGAATCCAGGTACCAAGACATGTGTCCCTGGATTGGGCAGAGCCTGGCCCTTTGCAGTCCAGCCAGGATCGTTTGGACCAGGGGCAGATGAAGTCAAGGTAAGGCACCCATCTCCCCCCATGGTCTAGGTGGTCACGTGAATGTGGTTCATTTGCCATTGAATTGGTGGCAGCGCCACAGTCCAGGGCTTGCCCAAGTCTCCTTTAGGAAGTGGTTGCCTGGGCCCATGCTGTGAGGAAGCACACAGCCTTCCACCCCTAGGAGGGGCAGCTTTGTCCCTGAGAATTAGGACAAGAGGACCACACAACAGGAGAGGTAGTCCACTGTTCCATTCCTTGACAAATGCCACCGAGGCCCTGGCTGGGGTTGCCAAAGGCAGAGACCTCCCTGCCTTGCATGCCGAGTCCTGTAAGCGGAGGACATTTCCCTGAACAAAAGCTGGGTACCCGAGGGCAGCACAGGTGCTGGAAGGACCAGCCTGCAGAGGCTCTGGACCTAGAGATGGTGTGGCAGCTGCAGAGGCTGAGAGGAAGGCCACGGATCGCCTGAAGGAAGAAGCGAATGGGCCTCAAGGAAGGCCAGGCCCAGCGCCAGCAAGCAGCACGGAGGCAAAGAGGAGATGTGGAGATTACCATGGAAGCCCTGGGGTGAGAGTCAGCTGTGTCCCCTCAGCCTGAGTGAGCCTCCAGTGAGGACCCACGTGGGTCTGCTGTCTAGGTCAGTCTGATGGAACCACCCAGTGGCCCAAAGTCCACACTGGCCTTATGTGCCAGGAAAGTTCCAGAACCTCAAACATCCGGAAGCTATCGGCACATGGAGACATTCTGACACTGGTAGAGGTGCCTCCTCAAGGGGACCCTCCCTTCACTGCACATTTAGGTCTTTCTAGGGGGCTTGAGGGACGGGACAGACTGGACTGTGTATTCACGTGCCAAGGGAAGCCTGCCCCTAGCAATGCCACAACTACTCCTAGCAGTGATCCCCTGGCCAGGACAGCAGGGCCTGGGCCGGGCTGGTGAGCATCTTCGCACAGGAACCACAGAAGGACCCCTTCTCACAGGACACATGAGCTACCAGCTTGGCCAAACTGGCTTCTCACTATCCAGAGCTCCTCAGTGAGAACAGGGCGCCCAGGTGAGGAGCTGCAGACGGTGGAGGAGGCGCCTCCGTGCACCCAGCCAGGCTGGGAGGGTCAGCCCGAATGGTTTGTAAGCGTGTTGTGGCATCCACGTGCCTAAATAGCAGAGTCGCAGTCATTAGCATAGCTGGGGCTGCAAGTAACAGAGTGGGAGACATGCACTGAACGGTAGGTACTAAGCCAGTGCAGAACACTGGGGAGCACAGCAAGGGGGGTACTAGGGGGCCCCAGAGTGATGAATGGAAGGTCTCCTTCTGGAGCAGGACTGGAGCGGCAGGAAGAGGTGCCTTCAAACAAGGGCTATGCTGCTGTACGCACACTTTGTCTCTGCAACAAAGGGTGTGTGCTACCTGCGGGCTGCAGATCCCACCAGCGTGGTGGCGGGCTCTTAGAGGTTCCGTGCTTGGGTGGGCAAAGCCGGAGCTGGGCTAGTCCCACTGGAGGCGGGATGCACGGGGCAGGACCCTGTGCCCACGGTGGCCACCTGATGACACAGCCTCTGCCACTCACGCACAGCCCTATTTGAGGCACAAGTCTTCCGGATCTGGGCCCGCCGAGCGTGCAGCAGGGGCAACTTGTAGGTACTCCGCAACTCCGCCAGGAAGCCCTGGTAGTTGTCTCACAAGGGACTGTCTGGCTGCATGTGGGGGACGGCCCACTTCTCAGCCTCCCCAGTCAGACGGGACACCAGGCAGGCCACCCGCTCTGCCTCCCCCGGGAAGTGGGAGGCCTGGAAGATCATGAACCTGTTTATCTGCACCAAGAACCCCGCCAACTGGCCGGGGTCTCCGGAGAAGGGCTCCGGCAGAGAGGTGGGCGGATGGTCATCGGCCGAGTCCCGGTGGAGGCGACTGCAGAGACGGGTGGGGTGATCTGCAGCGCCCCGGGAATCCGCGCCCTGGTGCGCAGCGGGGTCAGCTCGGCCGTCACGCGCTGCAGCACGTTGGGGAGGTTGGCCTTCTCGGCGCGCAAGGTGGAGACCTCCCTCCGCAGCTCCGAGTTGGTGAGGCGCTGGGAGGTCAGGGTGTCCATCACGTCCTCCGCGTGGCCGCTCGTGGATGCTGCGGAGGCTGAGGCTTCGGGGTTTGACGTGTGGGGTTGCACCATGCTGGCCAGAGGTCAGCCAAGGGCCAACCCGGAAGTGGGTGGGCCAGGGGGATCCAGGATGGAGATAGGGGTTAACTCACGGTGGAAATGACCCTAAAAGAGGGGCTGACCCAAACAGAAATCGGGAATGGACGAGCTCCGGACTAGAGAGCGTGGCTGAAGAGACCAAACCACACGGCAGGGCTGACGGACCCTGGGGCTCCGCAGGGTCGGTCCGAGCGGTTGTGCAGGGCCCACGGATCGAAGCCTCGGTCCTGCGCAGGTGGACTTGCTCTGGGCCCTGAAGGATCAAAACAGTATTTTCAACACGGTTTCGACGTTGCAACGGGGGTCAGAGGTCAGAGGTAGGCTGAGCAGGATGGGGGGGGGCAGGCCTTGCAAAGCCCGGCCCCGCCCGCGGAGAACAAAAGCGACAATGGCGGCCGGCAGGGGGCCCCGGGGGCAGCTGCATACCTGCGTCTCCGCGGTTTCCTCCGCGGCTCCCGTCTACTGCCGGCTGCGACCAAGATGGTCAACGTGGCTGCGGCCCGGCCTGAACTGCTTCCCGGTCAAGCGGGGCGCGGGGCGCGCGGCGCTACTGCAGCAGGAGGACGGACAGGAGGCGGCGCGGCCTGCAGCAGGCGCGGGACCACGACTGGGACTTGGCGGCCAGGGAGGCCCAGTCACCGCGTGGCCTTTGTCCGGGCGGGGTCGGCGGGGCCAAAGCAACAGGAAGGCCTCCAGCGCGCTTCACGGGTTGCCATGGCGACCGCCCGCGCCCTAGCGTGAGGCAGCCGAGGCCCCGCCCCGGAAGTGGTGCGCCTGGCCCCGCCCCACCCCGCGCAGCTCCGCCTCCAGGAGCAGCTTCCTGAGCAGCCAATCAGTGATCACTGTGCTTATGTTATTAACGCTGTGGGCGCCTTCACTTCTTTTTTCCCTCGTTGATTTTTCCCGGGAGTGCTTGAAAAACTGTTCTTTGTGTGTTGTATTTTTTTAAAATAAAGTTGATCTCCTTAGGCAAAAACATTGTTCTATATCCTACTTTGATAAGACAGAGAAATCTAAAAGAAAACTTCAAATCACTCAGTCCCTTTACTCAGAAATAGCAAACAATAATATTCTTGGTAATTCTACCTGTTTTCCTATTATATAGTCTAATACAAAATATTGACTTTTGGACCATGTGGACTGTTTTGTAACCTTAATACCAAAAAACAGACCCATTGCCATGCAGTCGATTCCAACTCAGAGACCCTATGGTGCAGAGTCGAACTGTCCCATAGGGTTTGCAAGGCTGTAATCTTCAAGGAAACAAACTGCCACATCTTTCTTTTCTTGAGCTGTTGGTGGGTTTGAACAGCTGACTTTTAAAATAGCAGCTGAGCTTAACCATCGCACCACGAGGACTCCTTGTAACCAGCACACTGGATTTTGAGCATTTTCCCATTAAAGACACTTCAAAAGAATGATTTTCAGTCATTGCCCAGTCTTCATTGAATGCATGCACCACAATTTATTTACCCATGCCCCTTTTAGTACATTTCTAGCTTATTTTCCATGCTGAAGTTTTATAAACTACACTTGTGCATAAACCCCAGCCAATGGATAAGGCATGTGGCTGCTGACCAGGTCAGCAGTTCAAACCCAGCAGCCACTCCAAGGAAGGAAGCGGGGGATCTACTTCCATAAAGATTAACAGCCTTGGAAACCCAATGGGGGTCTCTATGAGTTGGAATTGACTTGGCAGCAGTGGGTTTGGTTTGGAGGTTTTCTCTGCCATCTTCCCTGGGGCAAATACCAAGAAGTCAAAGTAGTGAGTTAGTGAGATCTGGATGTCTGCTCCCCTTGGCTTTGCTGAGTTGCCTTTGCTGAGTGGCCACTTCTGGGCTGAGGCATGGCTGGTGAGAGAATACAATGCCAATGTTCAGTGGGTGAAGTCTGCAAGTGACCTGAAGTTGCTGACAGCTGCCTGAACTCCTCAGGCAGGCCTGGGACATAGTTGGACACCCTTTTGCCTTTACAAATTTCTCCTTTGTAAAATGGGAATTTCTGTTCCCCATTCCACAACTGAAACCTTTTTAAATGTATTATTTTAATGCTTCAGAGCCCAGAGCAAGTCCACCTTCTGTCCTGCCTACCTGGCCATGTGAGAGTGGCAGTCAAGGTACTGCATCTTGTATTGGGACTTAGATCCCCAAGAGCCTCTCCAAATCTAGCTGTCCCCAAATCTATCTACCCCAGTGTGCTAAAGGGTACAATTTTTGTGGCTAGCTCAAAACTTCTAGAGTATAAGGCAAGAGAGGAGAGAAGTGTAAGTTCCTTAAACTACCTCCATGAGATGTCCTAAATCAGACAGATGAAGTAGTTGTGTTGACCTTGACTGTGGTCAATGACTTCAATGACTCCCCTCTCCCTCCAAGTTCATCCCAAACACAGGAATCCCCATCCATGCCTGTGAATCACCCCACCAATCTCACTTCCTCAGCACCAGGGCTGTACCTTCCCAGGTTTCTGGAGGCTGTGCATGAGTGAAGTGTCTGCTGCTGTTCCAGTTGTAGTTGGCCTTGCAATTCTCCAGTTCCCAGATGACTGAAAGTGAGAGGCTCTCTGATTCCACACATGGCAAACCATGTAGAATTGAAGAATCTATCATTTATTTGTACTTCACCTTATTTCAAGTAGGATTTAAGATGGAATCTCAAGGGGTGAGAAAAAAGTAAGATAAAAATGAAAAGTAGATTTTTAGAAAAATAAGAAAAACAAGAGAAAAAAAATTTGGCTTCTGGCCTATGGAGGCTCTGACTCACAGTCTGGGGCAGCCCTCTCTGTTGTGAGCATAGAACAAAGGTGAACTATAGAAAGAAAATATTGGAAGGCTGTGGTTAGGCTCAAAAACAAGATAAACTTTACTGGGGTTCAGATTACAAACTGCTGAGTGTTAACAAAGCCATGGGCTTGATGGCTCTGGGTTCCTAGGGATAATTGGAAAATAAGTCTGGGAGCAGAGCCAGGCTTTCTATTTAAAACCAGGGCTGGGAAGGGAGAAAGGCGCCATTATGCCAGAAGGGAGTCTGAAAAATCTGCCTTTGGCTGTGTGATAAGGAACAACTTATGTGAAGGTGGGGCCCTGGGTCAAGGGATAACACAGATGTAATCTCAATGAGCAGACCACAGAGAACCAGGAATTTTGAGTCTTTGTAAAACATGAACATAAGACATGCTTCTGTTCGGTAGGTCAGGAATCAAAGCTGCTAGACAGGGAGAGATCAACACAGAGAGAAGGAGGGAAGGAAATACTCTCCCCAAAATGAGACTAAAAACCAAAATTCTGAAGCCCATGAAGACATCTAATGCAAAAAAAAAAAAACAGCCAACACAATCAGTACTTAAAATATGAATCAATTCCACATGAGATTAAAGTAATAGACTAGTCTACTGGGAAAAAAATCATTTAAAACGAGCATATTTGGGACCCTCACAGGGAGCAGTGAAGGAATAACATTCATGAAAACCAAAATACATTGAGGAGGAAAAAAGCAGAAAAGATCAGCTGGTTATGAAAAATAAAATAAAAATGTCTTTCAAAAGCATCTCCTTCCAGGAAGATGGAGAAGATGGACTTGTCCCTATTCTTCTCACTATGAACAACTGAAACATTACAATCCAAAAAACTCTAAAAGGTGGAGAGAAGACACAGACTGGATAGAAACCTTGGGAACTGAGGGACATGTAGTGAGTTCCCTTGATTTCCTTTTTGCCTGACATAGATATGTACCAGAGTTGGAGTTGAAGAAGCTGGCAACCAGAAATGCCAATGAGAACAGACAAAAAAAACAAGCAAAAAGCCAGCTCACTCTGCCCAATGGACCAGGAAAAAGGCAGCCTTGTAAGACAGAAAAGTTTTAGAGAGTAATCGTTCTACTGCTCCAGCCAAACACCACAGGAAATTTGTGGCCTCACCCCTACTCATACAAGCAAAAGCCAAATGGGGTGCTTCCTGTGGCAAGGGTGTAACAACATGCCCCAAAACGTCCACCAAGGTGGTGTCAGAGGAAGCTAAAAGCTTCCCACATTTGAGGGGCAACATTAATCTACACATAAAGAAACTCAACAAATGCAACCAAGATAAACTCAAAGAGAGCCACACCTACATACATCATCATCAAACTGTCTAAAGACAAAGACAGAAGGAAAAACTTGAAAACAGCAAGAGAGAAGCAGCTTATCACGTATAAGATATGCTCAATAAAATTGACAGCTGACTTTTCATCAGAAACTATGGAGACCAGAAGGCAATGGAATGACATATTCAAAGTACTGAAAGAAAAGGACTGTCAACCAAGAATGTTCTATCCAGAAAACTCCTTCAGAAAGAAGAAGACATTATGATATTCTCAATAAACAACAGTAAAGGATTGTCGCTAGGAGACCTGCCCTACAAGAAATGTTAAAGAGAATCCTTCAGGCTGAAGTGAACAGTCACTCAAAAAGTAAAGATATCTACATAGGTAAATACAAGAGATAACATTGCTCTTTTCTGTCCTACTTGAGGTAAAAGACAACTGCATAAAGCACTAATTATAAATCTATGCTAATGAGCATTCAGTATATGAATTTAGAGTTTATATGACAACAACAGCACAAAGGAAAGAGAGAAGGTGGAGCTTTAAAAGACCACAGCACTGTAAGCCACTGAAACAAAGTTGGTATTCATCCAAACTAGACTGGCATAAGTTAAGGTGCTGATGGTACTCCCCAGGGCAACCACTATGAAAATGACTAAAAAAAAAAGTAAAATGGCAAGGAGATTAAAAAGTTACTCTAGAAAATATCCATTTAACACTAGAGTAGACAATAATAGAGTAAGACAGGGACAAAACAACAGAGAAGACACACACAAGGGAAATAACAAAATGGCAGATGCCCTGCCTTATCAGTAATACATTGAATCTAAATTGATAAAAATGCCACTCAAAATTCAGAGATTGACAGAACGATTGTTTGTTTGTTTGTTTTTTCTTAAAAAAAAAAAAATGATCCAACTCTTTGCTGTCTGCAAGAGATACACTTTAGATCCAAACATAGAGATCAGTTGAAATGAAAGAATGGAAAATAAGACACTGTGCAGAAGAGAGCTCCCATGGCTGTACTAATACCACACAAAGTAGACTTTAAGACAGACAATTGTTACTAGAGATAAATAAAGACATTCAAAAGGTAGAAGGATCAATCCATCAAGATACAATTGTAAACATAGATGCACCAACAGCAAAATACATGGGGCAGAAATTGACAAAATTAAAGGGAGAAATAAACAATTCAGAAATAATAGTTGGAAAC
>NW_006921670.1:10254358-10258184 GCF_000298275.1 Orycteropus afer afer
AAAAAAAAAAAAAAGGAAAAAACTGTCGAAGGTCTGTTGGAAGAGAATTTTCCTGGTACGATAAAAGATGAAATATATCCATTCAAGAAGTCCAATGAACCCAAACAGGATAGACCCCCAAAAGAAAATCACCAAGACATGTCATCATCAAACCCACCAAAACCAAAGACAAAGAAAAAAATCCCGAAAGCAGCACAGGAAAAACTAAAAGTTACTTACAAGTGGCAACTAGACTAAGCTCAGATTTCTTGGCAGAAACCATGCAGGTAAGAAGACAGTGGGATGGTTTATATAAAACCCTGAAAGAGAAAATTTTCCAATCAAGAATTATATACCCAGCAAAGTTGTTCCTCAAATATGATGGTAAAATTAGAAGATTTCCAGGTAAGTAGAAACTAAGGGAATGTGTTAAAAATAGGCCAACCTTACAAGAGATGCTAACAGGAGTCATTTGGACAGAGAACCAACAACAGCAAACAACAACTGACCATTAACACACATGATGACATAACCCAGAAACCAACCCAGTCATAGAAGTCTCCAAAGTAAATAAGCCTACAAGATTGTAAACAGAGAACCAGAGACATCAATTGAGAAATGAGGACATCTACGAACCAAAAAGAAGGAAAAAATGTGTAGTTACAAAACTTATAAATGGTAGGGAAGTTTAGAACAGACTACTCTAAACTTGGGAAGAAAACTATAAATCACAGGGTAACCTCAAAGAAAAACAATAAACTTTCACATCAAAATAAAATAGAGGACCAGCACAAATATTTAGCAAATACTAAAACAATAGCAACAAAGGAAGTGATAACATGATTCATAAACAAAATGAGCTCAGCACAGAAAATTATAAGTAACAAATAAATCAATACCACAAAAAAGCACATAACAAAATGACAGTAACAAATTCATACTTGTCGATAATTACATATCTGGCAAAGGACTTATCTCTAAGACTTGTGGAAAATTCCAACTCCTCAACAGCAGAGGGATTAACAATCCAATTGAAAAATGGGCAGAAGACATGAATAGACACTTCACCAAGGAGGATATTCAGGAGGTCAGCTAATACATGAAAAGATGCTCATGATCATTGGCCATCAGAGAGATGCAAAGCAAAACAACAAGATACCATCTCACCCCACCACAGATGGCAAGGTTCAACGAGGCAGAAAATAAAAAGTATTGGCAGGGATGTGGAGAGACTGGGACTCTCAGACACTACTTGTGTGACTGTGAAGTGACACAACCACTGTGGAAAGCAATATGGCGATTCTTTAGAAAGCTGGAATTGGAGACACCATTTGACTAAGCAATCCCATTTCTGGGTATATATCCTAGAGAGGTGAGAGCCAGGACAGGACCAGATACATGCATGCTCATGTCCATCACAGCACTGTTTACAATAGCAAAAAGATTAAAACAACCTACAAACCCATCAGCAGAAGAGTGGATGACCAAACGATGGTACATAAAATAGAATGCTATGCAGCACTAAAGAATAATTTAGAGTCTGCAAAATACCTCATAACATGGATGAACTTGGAGGACATCACACTGAGTGAAGTAAGTCAAGCACAGAGGACAAATACAGTATTAGTTCATTGTTGTGGAGGGTCAAGGAAAGGTTTATATATGGAGGGAAACTTGCTTTGTTGGTTGCCAGGGTTGGGAGGGGAGAGGAGGAAACACTGCAAAAATATTTTAAAAAATTCATTAACCTATATCACTTTAGTTTTGTATATTTCACTGTACATAAATTGTATTTCACTAAAATGCATTAAAAAAAATGAAATGAAATGCCTAAAGATCAATATCCTAGGAATTAGTGAGCTGAATTGGAGTGGCCATTTGAATCAGATGACCATATGATCTACTGTGCTGGAAATGACAGATTGAAGAGGAATGGAATGTCATTCATCATCACAAACAATATTTCAACATCTGCCCTAAAGTACAATGCTGTCCGTGATAGGATAACATCCATATGCCTACAAGGAAGACCAATTATACTATTATTATTAAAATTTATGCACTAACCACCAAAGCCAAAGATGAGGAAATTGAAGATTTTTATCAACTTCTGCTGTCTGAAATTGACCGAACATGCAATCAACATGTGCTGATTATCACTGCTGATTGGAATGCAAAACTCAGGAACAAAAAAGAGTCACCGGTAGTTGGAAAATATCTCCTTGGTGATATAAATAACACTGAGATGGCATGATAGAATTTTGCAAGACCAATGACTTTTTCATTGCAAATAGCTTTTTTCAACAACACAAACTGGCAGTACACACGAACTTCCCTAGATGGAGTAAACAGGAATCAGATGGACTACATCTGTGCCAAGAGATGGTGGAGAAGCTCAATATCTTCAGCCAAAACAAGGCCAGGAGCAGATTGTGGAACAGACCATCAACTGCCTATTCGCAAGTTCAAGTTGAAGTTGAAGACAATTAAAACAAGTCCACAAGAACCAAAATATGACTTCCATTATATCCCTCCTGAATTTAGAAGACCATCTAAAGAATAGATTTGATACCTTGAACACCAATGACCAAAAACCAGAGGAATGGTGGGATGACATCAAGAACATCATCCATGAAGAAAGCAAGAGGTCATGTAAAAGACAGGAAAGGAAGAAAAGACCAAAATGGATGTCAGAAGAGACTCTGAAACTTGCCCTTGAATGGATAGTAGCTAAAGCAAATGGAAGAAATGACAAAATAAAAGAGCTGGGGGACTTCTGGTAAGATGGAGGAATAGGCAGACAAGCGACACAAACCCTCTTCAACAAAGAAAAGGAAAACCGATTGACAGAGACACAGAAGATAATCCTGGAGCCTTGAGCTTTGAAAGGAACTATACAGAAGTGGATTAGGCACCAACTAATGGAAAAACCTGAACAAAAACAGTGAGTACAGAGATAGTCAGAGCTGTGGACTGTCAGCCATTCTGACAGGACCAACAGCCTGAATATTTCCAAGTGGTGTTGGGACCTGAGAATTGACCGAAAGATCAGCCTTGGTCACCAAGGGCTACAGGGACTACTGCACTGGTGGCCTATGACTAGGAAGGGAAACAGCAAGGAGGGAGACAACCTGAGCTGTTGCCTTTCTACTGTCCAGAGGGCACAGCCATTTTGATTGTTTACAAGTGGTAGCCATTTTGGATATTAAAAGTGACCAAGGCTGGGCAATCTACTTCCGTAGTGATACCGCCTCGGAAACCCAAGGAGAGGTCTCTATGAGTCAGGGCTGACTCGACGGCACATAAAAACAACAACAACAATAACAACAAAGTGACTGAGGGTGCAGCCATTTTGAATGTTTACAAATGGCAACCATTTTGGATTTTAAAGTGATAGTATTCTCATTCGGATTCCAGGGAACTAAGAATAGGCTCTGTGTGCCAAGGTCAGCAGGGATATACGAGAGGCTGACAACAGGAAAGGAGACAGGTGGTGAGTGTATAAGTGCTGTCAACTAGTGAATAGAGCACAGTACCCTGCTTGCATAGATAACATACAAACAAAACAAAGAAAATTAAAATTGTGGACAAGTCACTCCAACCTACAATCTCCAATTAAATATAAAGACAAAAACATCACAATGCCTCAAAGACGACAGAGCATCACAGTCCACACAAAGAAGCAAGTTAAAGCAGGAGAAACAAGGAACCAGGATACAGACCCAAAACACATCCCTGAGGAAGACACAGCATTGGAACTCCCTGATAAGGAATTCAAAAGAATTATATTTAGGTATCTTCAATTAATTGAAATAGATCAAGGAAAACACAGAGAAAATCCTAGAGC
>NW_006921670.1:10258284-10266236 GCF_000298275.1 Orycteropus afer afer
GGAAGACAGAATTAGGGAGATTGAAGGCAAATACCTGAACACTTCTTTGGAAAGGGATAAATCAGAAAAAAAGATCAAAACAAAATGAAGAAAGCCTAAGGTTCATATGGGATACCATCAAAAGGAATAATCTACATGTAATCAGAATTCCAGAACAGAAAAAGACAAATAAAACCAGAGAAAATTGTCGAAGATTTGTTGGAAGAGAATTTTCCTGCCATGATGAAAGATGAGAATATATCCATTCAGGAAGTCCAACAAACCCCAAACAGGACAGACCCCAAAAGAAAATCACCCAGACATATCATCATCAAACTCACCAAAACCAAAGAAAAAGAAAGAATCATGAGAGCGGCACAGGAAAAACAAAAAGTTACCTACAAGGGACAACCAATAAGACTAAGTTCAGATTTTTCAACAGAGACCATGCAGGAGAGAAGACAACGGGATGGTATATGTAAAAGCCTGAAAGACAAAAACTTCCAATCAAGAATTATGTACCCAGCAAAATTGTCCATCAAATGTGATGGTGAAATTAGGACATTTCCAGATAAGCAGAAATTAAGGGGATTTATTAAAACCAGACCAACCTTACAAGAGATGTTAAAGGGAGCCCTTTGACAGAGAAGCAACAACAGCCAACAACAACTGACCATTAACACACATGATGACATAACCCAGAAACCAACCCAGCTATAGAAGTAAGTATCCAAAGTAAATAAGCCTACAAGATTGTAAACAGGGAACCAGAGATGTCAATTGACAAATGAGAACAACTACAAACCAAAAAGAGGAAAAAAAAACTGTGTTGTTACAGAACTTCTAGATGGTAGGGAAGTTAACACAACTACAAGATAGAACTGACTGTTTTAAACTTGGGGAGAAAACTATAATCACAGGATAACCTCAAAGAAAAATTATAAACATTCACATCAAAAAAGAGGACCAGCATAAATATTCAGTAAATATTAAAACAATAGCAATGAAGGAAATAATAACACGATTCATAAACAAAATGAGCTTAGCATAGAAAATTATATGGAACAAAGAAATCGACACCACAAAAAAGCACATTACAAAAATGACAGCAACAAATTCATATTTGCCAATAATTACATATCTGGAGAGGGACTTATCTCTAAGATTTATAGCAGAAAAGTGGATGACCAAACTATGGTACATACACATAATGGAATGCTTTGTAGCACTGAAGAATAATGTAGAGTCTGCAAAACACCGGATAATATGGATGAACTTGGAGGACATTATGCTGAGTGAAATAAGTCAATCACAGAAGGACAAATATAGTATTAGTTCGTTGTTGTGGAGGGTCAAGGAAAGGTTTATATATGGAGGGAAACTTTCTTTGTTGGTTGCCAGGGGTAGGAGGGAAGGGGCGGGAGCACCACAAAATAAATAAATAAATAGATAGATAAATAAAATAATGCATTGACCCATATCACTTTAGTTTTGTATGTTTCACTGTACACAAATTATATTTCAATTAAATAAATAAATAAAAGAGCTGAGCAGAAGATTTCAAAGAGTAGCTCGAGAAGACAAAGTCAATTATCATAACGAAATGTGCAAAGATCTGGAGTTAGAAAACCAAAAGGGAAGAACTCACTCAGCATTTCTCAAACTCAAAGAACTGAATTAAAAAACTTAAGCCTCGGTTACAATATTGAAAGATTCTATGGCCACTCCTCGGAAGGAAGATGAGGCAATCTACTTCTGTAGTGATACTGCCTTGGAAACCCAAGGAGGGGTCACTATCAGTCGGGTCTGACTCGACGGCACATAACAACAACAATAACAACAACATGGGCAAAATATTGAATGATGCAGGAAACATCAAAAGAAGATGGAAGGAATACACAGAGTCACTGCACCAAAAAGAACTGGTCAATCATTTCATCCACTGGTTCAGCCATTTCAGGAGGTGGCATATGATCAAGAACCAATGGTATTGAAGGGAGAAGTTGAGGCTGCACTGAAGGAACTGGCAAAGAACAAGGCTCCAGGAATTGACAGACTACCCACTGAGATGTTTCAACAAACAGATGCCCCACTGCAGGCACTCACTCGGTTATGCCAAGAGATTTGGAAGACAGCTACCTGGCCAACTGACTGGAAGAGATCCATATTTGTACCTATTTCAAAGACAGGTGATCCCACAGGATGTGGAAATTATTGTACAATATCATTAATATCACATGCAAGTAAAATCTTACTGAAGATAATTCAAAAATGGTTACAGCAATATACTGACAGAGAACTTTCAGAAATGCAAACTGGATTCAGAACAGGACTTGGAATGAGGGATATCATCGCTGATGTTAGATAGATCTTGACTCAAAGCAAAGAATACCAGAAAGATGTTTACTTATGCTTTACTGACTATACAAAAGCATTCAATTGGGTGGGTCATAACACGTTGTGGATAACATTGAGGAGAATGGGAATTCCAGAACACTTAGTTGTACTCATGAGGAACCTGTACATAGACCAGGAGGCTGTCGTTCGAACAGAACAAGGGGATACTGCATGGTTTAAAATCAAGATGGCAGTGTGTCAGTGTTGTGTCTTTCACCGTACTTATTCAATCTGTATGCTGAGCAAGTAATCCGAGAAGCTAGATTATATGAAGAAGAACATGGCATCAAGATTGGAGGAAGACTCATTAACAACCTGCGTTATGCAGATGACACAACTTTGCTCGCTGAAAGTGAGGATGACTTGAAACACTTACTGATGAAGATTGAAGACTACAGTCTGCAGTATGGATTACACCTCAATATAAAGAAAACAAAAATCCTCACAACAGGACCAATAAGTAACATCATGATAAATGGAGAAAAGATTGATGTTGCCAAAGAATTCATATTATTCGGTTCTACAATCAACACCAATGGAAGCAGAAGTCAAGACATCAAAAGATGTATTGCATTGGGCAAATCTGCTGCAAAAGACCTTTTTCAAGTGTTGAAGAGCAAACATGTCTCCTTGAAGACTAACGTGTGCTTAACCCAAGCCATGGTATTTTCAATTGCCTCATATGCATGTGAGAGTTGGACAATGAATAAGGGAGACTGAAGAAGAGCTGACGGTTTTGAGTTGTGGTGCTGGCGAAGAATGCTGAGGGTACCATGGACTGCTGAAAGAACTAACAAACTACCCTGAAAGTAGGGCAGCCAGAGTATTCATTGGTAGCAAGAATGGCCAGACTTCATCTCACTACTATGGTCATGTGGTCAAAAGGAACCATTCCCTGGAGAAGGATGTCATGCTTGGTAAAGTGGAGGGTCAATGAAAAAGGGGAAGGCCCTCAGCAAGATGGATTGACACAATGGCTCCAACGATGGGCTTGGGTACAGCAAGGATTGTGGGGCTGGCACAAGACCAGGTGGTGTTTCGTCCTTTTGTCCATAAGGTCACTATGAGTCGGAGATGGCTTGGCAGCACCTATCAACAACCACAACACTCAATCTGTGTGTTGAGCAAATAATCTGAGAAGCTGGACTATATGAAGAACGCAGCATCAGGACCGAGGGAAGACGCATCAACAACCTGTGGCATGCAGATGACACAGCCCTGCTTGCTGAAGGAGAAGAAGATGTGAAGCACTTCCTGACAGAGATCAGAGACTACCGCCTTCAGTGTTGATTACACCTCAACATAAAGAAAACAAAACACAACTGGGCCAGTAAGCAACATCATGATAAACGGAGAAAAGATTGAAGTTGTCAGGGATTTCATTTTACTTGGATCCACAATCAACATCCATGGAAGCAGCAGTCAAGAAATCAGAGGTCATACTGCATTGGGCAAATACCTGCAAAAGACTTCTTTAATGTGTTTTTCTTTAAAAAAAAAGATGTTATTCTGAACACTAAGGTGTGCCTGATGCAAGCCATGGCACTTTCAGCCACCTCGTATGCATGTAAAAGTTGGACAGTGAATACGGAAGACTGAAGAAGAGTTGATGCACTTGAATTACAGCATTGGCAAAGAATATTGAATATACCGTGGGCTTCCAGAAGACAGACAAATCTGTCTTGGAGGAAGTACAGCTAGAATGCTCCTTAAAAGCAAGAATGGTGAGATTTCATCTTACGTTTGTTGGACATGTTCTCGGGGGGACCAGTCTCTGGAGAAGGACATTATGGTTTGTCAAGCAGAGGGTCCAAACTCACTGCCGTGGAGTTGGATCTGACTCATAGCGATCCCTCCTTTAGTCTCCAAGGCGATGCTATCTCTACTCTAGGAAGTAGATTGCCCCATCTTCCTTCCAAGGAGTGACTGGTGGGTTTGAACCAACAGCCTTCTGATTAGCAGTCAAATGCCTTAGGCACTACACCACCAGAGCTCCCAAACAGAGTGTCAGCACAAAAGAGAAAGATCCTCAATAAAGTGGATTGACACACAGCTGCCATGAGTGGCTCAAACCAAGCAATGATTGTAGGACGACACAGGACCAGGCGGTGTTCCATTGTGCTGTAAACAGGGTCACCATGAGTTGGAACAGAGTTGATAGCATCTAATGACAACAACAGTATACCTGTGGTTATAATCCCATTTGGGAATAAGTTTTATTTTTATGTCAATTAAGCAGCGTTAGAGTATCAAGTGTGTCTTCAATGAATCTCTTTTGTGATATAAAAGGAGACGATTAAGCATCAGTGAGTGGGGGTTACAGATGTCACACCTCAGGCAGGTCACACAGCGGTACAATCTGAAGAGAGACAAGGCTCTTCCCCAGAGCCAACAGACAGACTTCCCTGAGACTTGTAACCGAGAATACATTACTGTGGTTCAAGCCACTCATTTGTATTTCTGTTACTACAGCACCAATAACTAAGACATGAAGGGTTAAAGCAAAAGTCCTTGTCTCATTGTTGGTCCCTCACCAGACACACACATCCATTGCCTGTGAAAATCATTACTTGCACGCATAGAACTAAAGACTCGTGTGGGCTGTCCCCTGAGTAGCAGCTCAACCACAAACCAGCTCCCCACTTTGGTGGCCTTTACCTCGGGCATCTTGTGTCTTTGAAAGCATGTCGCCGTCTGTGTATCAGTCAGCTACACACGCTGCAATGTTGCACAGCAAGCCACCCCCAAACGTTGTGACTTGAACCAACACTGTGTATTTTCTCCCACCCGCCTGTGATTGGTTGGAGGGCAACTGACAGGGGCCAGGCTGGGCTGGGCTGCAGTCCGAGCTGCAGGTTGGATCCGGGTGTGTCTACCTGTGTCCACTGAGGGCCACAGGCTGAAGTGGCAGCAGCTACCCAACGGGAAGCTTTTCTCACAGGGATGACAGGACCCCAAAATCATAAGCCCCACTTCACAGACACATTCAAGCTTTGGCTGGTGGCACCTCCGCTACTAGCCAAGTGACAGAGCAAGGCTTGAGGTCTCCTAGCTGGGGCCCAGAGTTCCTGGGTAGTGAAGAGTAAGTGTATTCACCTGCTGACCAAAACGTCGTAGGCAGAGTGCACCCAGAGGTGCCTGGGAAGACAGTCCTGGTGCTTTACTTCTGAAAAGTCAGCCACTGAAAATGCCACAGACCAGTTCTTCTCTGCTTCTCTGGGGACCTGCAGAACGGCCTGACTGGCCAGCGGAGAGCCGTGGAAGGAGGCCTCAACCCACGCCAGGTCCCTTACTCACTCCATACTCCCCAAGTGTCTGAAAGGAGCAAACCACCCTCAGGGCAGGGCACAGAGGCCACGTCTGAGCCACTCTGGTGCCTTCCCTGACAGCCACTTTGTCATTACCTAGGTCCCTTTCTGCCCCATCCCTGTCTGTCCTCTACTGCTATTAACGTAGCTTGGAAAGAAACAATCCTTGCAGACATGCTGTTGTTGTGTGCCGTTGAGTCCCTTCCAACCCACAGCAACCCTAGAGGAGGGAGTCGAACGTTCCCCAGGGTTTCCCAGGCTTCACTCTTTATGGGAGCAGATTGGCAGGTCTTTTCCTCCACAGAGCAGCTGGTGGATTCAAACCACCGACCTGTTGGTTCACAGCCAAGAACTCAACCATTATGCCACCGGAATCGTAGCACAGGGATTAAACAAGGTGCATAACTCCTCTCATAATAAGCGATAAGAATGTGAATTATATTTGCTGACGTATTCAGAAAGAAACTGGAGAGATCCATGAGAAAATCAGGGATGGGGCTTCCATAGGAGAAGGGTCCCTGGGAAGTGTGAACAGTTAAACACTGAGTTCCCAACCAGAAGGCTGGGGACTGGGGGCCACCCACAGGCACCCAGGAAGAAAGGCCTGAAGGATCAGACACTGAAAACCGTACAGAACACAGTTCTCCTCTGACCCCACGGGTCGCTGTGAGGCACGATTTTCCTGATGGCAACTGGTACTGGTCTCCCCTATGCGAAGTGGGGGGCTCGGAAAGCAGAGAGCGCAAGAGTGGGAGAAGCAGTGGTTACACCCTCACAATATATATATTTTGAACTAAGTGGTTCCACTACCTAATCCAAACACTAAGTAGAAATAGATACCTGTGCTTTGAAAAGAAGCTAAGGCCGATGAAAGGATTTGGGGCCCCCCACCATGGAGCCAAATCAGGTCACGTTGTCAGGCCCAGTTGGTGACACAGAGATGTACTCACCCTTCCTAGACTCGATTCTTCCTGGGCAACTTCACCTTCATGGTCTGCCTCTCGCTGCAGTCCCGTGGCCCCTGAAGAACTTCCAGCTCTGCCAGACCGCCTCCACCCTTCCCCAAAATGAACTCTGCGATGGCTTCTTAGACCTCATCTGACATCAAACTACCCCAAACAGACTCTCCCAATTCAGTGGGTTGACTCCTGAGCTAGGACGACAGACTGAGAATCAATTTTATGGTTAAGACCCGTTTGGGTCACACACCTGCCGATGCATTAAAGGCAGGCAAAGTTGGCAATCGTCTCAGAACAGGTGACAGAAATTCCAAGGCTCAGGCAGGCTTTGGCGGCCATTCCATTTTCCAAAACAGAACATCACTCAGGAGCCAAGCTTCTGTCTCTAAAGCTTCTGGCTGTGTTTCAGAAGGAGCTGTTTAACGTGCAGTGATAAGTAATTCAATTAAGGGCCAAGAATGGAATCCCTGCTCCCACACGAAACCCCAGGCCTCCTCAGTGCAATTCTCTGAAAAACTCGCTCTGAAAGGCTGGGAGAGGCCAGATCACAGAGCTAGGGTTTGCAAAGCAGCTGGCTGAGAAGCTGACAACCGGGACGGCCAAGAGTGATTCAGAAATCCAGCCTCACACCGTGCAGGGGGTCTCCAGAGAGCGCGTGGAACTGTGGGGACGGGTATACGCTCTTAGAAGTGAATGTAGGAAACCAGCCTTGTGTTTATAGCAGTGTCGGTCAGTTTGTTGTTTACCAGTGGTTGCCATGGAGTCGATTCCCATTCACGGCCACCCCATGTGGTACAGAACAGAGCTGCTACACAGGGTCTGCTTGGCTGTTCACTTTACAAAAGAGTGTAAGTGGCACAGTGGTTAAGTGCTCGTCTGCACACCAAAGGATCTGTGGGATGTGGCAGTCAGCTTCCCTAAAGATTGTTGTCGTTTTAGGTGCCCTCCAGTCGATTCCAACTCACAGCCACCCTACGGAAAAATTACAGCCTTAGAGCCCTGTGGGGCAGTGGTACTGCCGCTATACAGAGGTCTTATAGGTTGGAATCGACTCCAAGGCAATACATCTGGCTTTCTGCTCCTTTTTAGTCTACCAAGAAGCGTCAGTGGTGCAGTGGTTAAGTGCTCAGCTGCTAACCAAAATGTTGGCTGCTCAAACCCACCAGCTGTTCTGTGGAAGAAAGATGAAGCAGTCAGTGTCCCTAAAGATGACAGCCTAGGAGACCCTGTGGTGCAGTTCCACTCTGTCCTCTAGGGGCGCTGTGGGTCAGAATGGACTCCACGGCAGTGGGTGTGGTTTGGGCTTTGC
>NW_006921670.1:10266336-10284935 GCF_000298275.1 Orycteropus afer afer
TGTGGGTCACAATGGACTCCAGGGCAGTGGGTGTGGTTTGGGCTTTGCTTCTGTGAAGACTGACAGCCTTGGAGACCCTGTGGTGCAGTTCCACTCTGTCCTCTAGGGGCGCTGTGGGTCAGAATTGACTCCAGGCAGTAGGTTTGGTTTTGGAAGGTATAAAGCACAAGTGTGACTGTGTGAGGGTGTAGACAATTGGCAAATCCAAACACTGAGGTCACACAGTAAGGTCTTAACCAGAAAGCTGAAAGGAGGTCCGCAAGAGAAAATCTGTAGACATAGGACTGAAGGGGTTATGGAAACAGCCAGAGCACTGTGGGGTGCATTCCAGGTGCACATCTCCTTCCTGGCCTGGGACATGTGGGCCAGGGAACTGGACAACCCCATGCTCTTGAGCCTGTCCTGACAAAGCTGCCTGGGGAGGGATATTGACAGGTGGAAAACTGTACCAAACAGCCAGTCATTCCTTCAATAAGGAACGGTGGGCCTAGCATGCACCGGCCCCTGTTCTAGTCCCAGGAGGACAGCCATGAACAAGGCTGACAAGTGCTCTGCTCTCATGGTGTTTAAATCCTAGTGGGGGGTAGGGACCATAAGACACAAGGAAACAGACATGGCCAACATCATTCCAGATGGTCCCAGTGTCTGTGTGATGTCTTAGGGAATGCCCGGGGGGCTGGGTTGGGTGGCCAAGTAAGGGCTCTTTGAGGAGATGACATTGAAGCTGAGTGGGGAATGATAAGATGGAGTCAGCAATGTGAGGGAGGAGGACAAACATTCCACGTAGAGGAAGCACTGGGTGCAGACGTCCCAAGAAGAGATGACCTTAGAATGTTCTACAAGAGGAAGGAGTGCAGTGTGACCTCAGGTCAGTGGGCGAGGTAGAGAGAGGGAAGAGATAGAGTCTGAGGAGCAGGAGGGACCAGATGAGGCAGGGTTTAGTCATTACAAGAAAAATGGGAAGCCCTTGGATTTTCAGCTAAGGGAGTAATGTCACTTGGTATGATTTTTAAATGAACCCTCTACGTGCTGACGGGAGCAAGAGTGGGAGCAGGAGACCAGTTAGGGGGCTTCTGAGGTTACCCAGGCCAGAGACGATGACAACAAACCAACTCTATCTCCTTGCCTCCCACATAAGACCCTCGAGTCCTTAGATTCCCACCCTACAAGGACCTACTGCTCCTGGCAGACCAAGATGGTGGGACAGTCACCTCACTGCCTGCAGGTGTGGCACTGCTAGGACCTCTTCCTCCCTGTGCCCCACAGTCCAGCCCCTCTCATTCACTTGGGACTTCCTCTTTTATCTCGCATTCCTTCCTGCTCAGAGTCCACCTCCAGTGCATTTAATACAAGGCTTTCAATTAGAGACATGGTGGGGTGAACCGATAGAGGGATGCGTGGGCAGGAGCAAGTGGGAGCTGCTTATAAAACCAGATGCATGTTCATTCATTCATTTCTTCACTGGCTGGCCTTGTCTGCGTCTAGACCTTTGTCCTGAGAATCCTCATCCCATTACCCACAGTGTGACGGCCAGCGTGGAGAGGGTACCATGGTAGCTCAGGTCAAGGGCATAGAAACCAGCCTGGGAGAGAGCAAGTAAGCCTGGGAGGGTCCTCCTGGTTCAGCCTCCTACAAGGCACAGGACAGCCCCCCACAACAAAGAAGGATCCAACACAAATGTCCAAAGCTGAGAAAACCTGCTACCACAACAGAGAAGTCACACACGAGATAAAGATAATGGAGAGTCTCATCTCCACTCAGCAATGCAGCCAGGAAATGAAGCCACCTGCAGAGGCCACCACTAACCTCCTTCACCTGCAGTGATGGTCTTGGAGCAGGTTCTCCCAAGTGAGCCTCTCAGTACGGGACTCACTCCGGAGCTCTCCTCAGTAAACAGTTCGGGGTACAGGGAGTCTCCGAGATGCTCTGCCCAAGCAATGGCTCTCTCGGGACCAGAGAGATGGGTGCCATCCCCCACAGAAGCATTTCACAGCCCACAGGCATCGATTCACCAACCCTTGACGTATTCCACCTCCATGTACCACCTGCTCAATTTCCTACCTGGAAATCAAGATTCATTAAGGGAGCATCAACAGGGCATGGATCATGCCTGCTACACTAAGCATAACAAAGCTGGGTGTGCGTGAACCCCCCTCATCACTTTGCATCCTATCAGAGACCCGTGGAACGTTCTTTGGACAAGAACACTCTGAAGTGTGCATGGGGTATAGCAGAAATCAGCAGAGTTAAGGGCCAGATAGTAAAAATAGGGCCGTATGGTTTCTGTTGGAACTACACAACTCTGTCCTTGTAGCCAAAATCAGCCACAGACACAATGTAAACAAATGTAGGGGCTGAGTCCCAACAACGCCTTCTCTAAAAACATAGGCAGCAGGCTGTAGTGGTCCCTCAGGCTGGGGTTTACCAACCCCTTGGGTAGCATATACTGGTTATGAGAGGAAATGCCAAGCCAACACCCACTGCCAGGACCCACTGCCATCAAATCAGTTTTGACTCATGGTGACACAGTAGGACAGAGTAGAACTGTCACCGAGGGTTTGTAAGGCTGTGATTTTTTAAGCAAACAGACTGCCTCATCTTTCTCCCACAGAGCGGCTGGTGGGTTTGAACCACTGAACATTTTGTTAGCAGCACAATGCTTTAACCACAGCACCACCAGAGTTCCTAAAGCCGACACACTGGGGGTGAATTCTGGCTTCACAATTTAGCTGTGTGGCCCTGGACAACTGATTAAGCCACTGTGTCTCTCATTTCTTTATAGGAAAATGGGGATGATAACAGCAGGAGGCCCAGGTCTGTCCAGAGCGTGATACGACTCACTAGTGGAAGGACGTGGAAGAGGGCTTGGCATGTGGAAGAAGGTCAGTGAGCAGGGTTTTCAGCAGCAAACGCCTGTCTTCAAACATGCCTTGGACTTATTGGGCAGCAGAGTTTGTTACAATTGTGGTTGCTATGTTTTGAGAATGCACTGTTTCCCGTCCAAGTTTTGAGCAAGGTAAGAACAAAGAGGGCGGAGTCAGCGATGGAGAACCAGTAGGTCATCTTCATGAGGACACAGCTTCATGGATGACCCAAAGCCTGATGCTACCCCCCCAGCACCCAGCCTGGAACAAACCCCAAGGGAACGTTTGTTGGTCTTGCAAACCAGTAGGTATCTGTCACATCCAATTGGACCAACAGACCAGCAGCAGCAGCACCTATTCCATAAAGAAAGGTGGAAAAAGCCAGGTGAATCAGATTTAGCTTTTATTACACACAGGCCACCACCTGCCCGGCAGTGTGTCATACTGTGGTGGCTTGCGTGTTGCTGTGATGCTGAAAGCAATGGCACTGGTATTTCACATACCAACAGGGTCACCCATGGTGGACAGGTTACAGCAGAGCTTCCGGACTAAGACAGGCTAGGAAAAAAGGTAGGTGGCAGTCTACTTCTGAGAAAACGACTACTGACAACCTTATCAATGGCAGGGAAACACTGTCTGATACTCTGCCAGAAGATGAGTCCTCAGGTTGGAAGGCACTCAAAATACGACAGGGCAAGAGCTGCCTCCTCAAAGTGGAGTCGACCTTACTGATGTGGATGGAGTAAGCTTTCAGGACCTCCAGTTGCTGACAGGGCACGACTCAAAATGGGGAGAAACTGCTGCAAACGTCCATTAATAATCGGAATGGGGAAGGGTGACAAGAAAATTGGAAGTTGTCAAAAATGAAAAGGAATACATAAAGAAGCATTAGTGAGCTGAAATGAACTTGTTTTGGTCATTTTGAATCAGATAATCATATGGTCTACTATGCCAGGAATGACAAATTGAAGAGGAATGGCATCACGTTAATTGTCAAAAAGAACACTTCAAGATCTGTTCTGAAGCACAGTGCTGTCGATGATAGGCTAATATCCATATGCCTACAAGGAAGACCGATTAATACCATTACACAAACTTATGCACCAACCACTAAATCCAAGCATGAAGAAACTGAAGATTTGTATTAACTTCTGCAGTCTGAAATTGATCAAACATGCAATCGAGATGGATTGATAATTACTGGTGATTAGAATTGGAAAGTTGGAAACAAATAAGAAGCATCAGTAGTTGGAAAATATGGTGCTGGTGATAGAAATGACACCAGAGATCACACGATAGAATTTTGCAAGACCAACAATCTATTCATCACACATACCTTTTCTCAATAACACAGATGGTGACTATACATGTGGATCTCATCGGATGGAACACACAGGAATTAAATTGAAGATGTCGGTGGAAAGAGACAATGCAAAAGTTCAGTATCATCAGTGAGAACAAGGTCACGGGTTGACTGTGGGACAGACCATCAATTGCTCCTGTGCAAGTTCAAGTTGAAGCTGAAGATAATTAAAACAAGACCACGAAAGGCAAAATATGACCTTGATTATATCCCACCTGAGTTTAGAGGCCATCTGAAGAACAGATGTGACGCATCAACACCAATGACACAAAACCACACGAGTTGTGGGATGACATCAAGAGCATCATCCATAAAGAAAGCAAAAGGTCAGTAAAAAGGCAGAAAAGAAAGTAAAGATCAAACTGAATGTCAGAAGATGCTCTGAAACGCCCTTGAGTGGAGAGTAGTTAAAGTGAATGGAAGAAATGACAAGATCAAAGAGCTGAACAGAAGATTTCAAAGGGCAGCTTGAGAAGACAAAGTATTACAATGAAATGTGCAAAGACATGGAGTTAGAAAACCAAGAGGGAGGAACAATCTCAGTGTTTTTCAAGCTATAAAACTGAAGGAAAAATTCAAACCTCAAGCTGCAGTATTGAGGATTCTATGGGCAAAATACTGAATGATGCAGGAATCAACAAAAGAAAATGGAAGGAATACACAGTCACTGTACCAAAAAGAATTGGTCAACATTCAACCATTTCAAGGTATGATCAAGAAACAATGGTACTGAAGGAAGAAGTAAAAGCTGCACTGAAGACACTGGTGAAAAACAAGGCTCCAAGAATTGACAGAATACCCATAGAGATGTTTCAATGAATGCATGCAACACTGGAAATGCTCACTTGTTTATGCCGAGAGATTGGGAGATAGTTAACTGGCCAACTGACTGGAAAAGATTTATATTTGTACCCATTCCAAAGAAAGGTGATCCAACAATGTGGAAATTATCTAACAATGTCATGAATATCACATGCAAGTATAATTTTACTGAAAATAATTTTAAAATGTTGCAGCAGTATATTGACAGGGAACTTCCAGAAATTCAAGCTGGATGCAGAAGAGGACGTGGAACAAGGGATATCACTGCTGATGTCAGATGGATCTTAACTGGAAGCAGAGAATACCAGAAAGATGTTTACCTGTGTTTTACTGACTCTGCAAAGGCATTCACCTGTGTGATCATAACACATTAGGATACCATGTTCAAGAATGTGAATTCCAGAACACTTAACTGTGCTTATGGGGAGCCTGTACCAGGTTCCTGCCCCTCACTGTCCAGATGGAAAGGGGAAAAGAGGGACCGCATGCTCCACACGCAACGTCTTGCTTGGACTATTTCCACCATCCAGAAGCATAGTGCCTAAGGCACTTGACAGCTAACCAGAAGGCTGGCGGTTCAAACCCACCAGCCACTCCTCAGAAGGAAGGCTGGGCAATCTACTTCCGTAGTGATACCACCTTGGAAACCCAAGGAGGGGTTACTTTGAGTTGGGTCCAACTCAACAGCATATAAGAACAACAACAGGAATGTGAGCCCTTCCCCCAACCAGGTGGAGCGCAGGAGAGGAAGTAGCAAGGGGAAGGAGCGAGGGGAGTGCCAGGGGTGAGTGGGAGACTGCAGACCAGACAAACGGCTTTGGTCTTTATTCTAAGAGCTGTCTGGCCTCCAGCAAGCCACTGACCTCTCAGTAACTCAGTTTCCCCATCTGTCAAATGGGGATAACAGCTGCTGAAGAGGCCCTCTGCTCAGGCTACACCCCTCACCCCGCCTCAGGCAGTTCCAAAAGCTGCCACCCGCCAGCCTCCAGCACCCACCCCAGTCTGCTCACTTCTGTGACTCAGGGCTTTTTCTGAAGCTGGGGGAGCTCACGTAACCTTCCCATGGGGGAATGTTACCACCGCTCAGGACAGACCCAACCAACAGGGGCAGGAAGCTGTAGACAAGGGCTCCCTCCTGCCTTTCACGAGGTCAGATCCCAGGTGCCTTCACCGTGGTCCCTTGGGAGGCCCTGGTAGCACTGAGTGCCCACTGACCAGGGCCTGTAAGCAGCTTGCCCTCCTTGCCCCCTCGCTCCCCCTGCACCCTCTCTCGGGCTCCCTGGGGTCTCAGCCTGCACCAAGTTCAAAGTCAAGGGAGCTGCCTTCTTCATGGGCTTGCTGTGGGGTGCAGTGAGTTAATGCATGTGGGACCTTTGGACCAGTCTGGCCCAAAGCAACAGCTTCTGAACCCCAGCAGTGACTGACAGTCTACAGAGAGGAGGTCAGGCGATGAGAGGGAAGGTTCCCTTGGAAAGAGCTGCTCAGGCTGATGTTTGGAAGTGGCTTTGGAGGGGTTCAGGGTTCTCGTGAGGATGCTGTTGGGATAGTCCAGCCAAGACATGGGTTAAGGGGCTGGGATTAGGGGGCAACAGTGGGGGCAAAGGGCAGGGGTTGGATTCTGTTAACCAGTAAAGACTCCAAGACTTGGTGGTAAATTAGGAGAAGACAGTGAGGGAGAGGACACTGTCAAGTGTGACTGACAAGGAACAGCGAGGGGTGGTGGTGCCCGTCATTGCCATGGGGAAACAGGTAGGGGAGACCAGATTCGGGAACTGCTCCCGCAGTTGAGGAGACCGCCATTTTGCCAGACGTTTCCGTGCAGGGAAGTGAAGTGTTTAGTGAGTGGACTCCTAACTCACTTGTTTTGTTTTGTTTTTTAGTTACAGTACGGAGCCCTGGTGGTACAACAATTCAGAGTTCCACTGCTAACCGAAAAGTTGGTGTTCGAACGCACCCAGCCGTTCCATGGGAGAAAGACATGGCAGTCTGTTCCCACGAAGTTACAGCCTAGGAAGCTCTAGGCTCCGCAATACAGGGTCACTATGAATCAGAGTCCACTCAACAGCACCAACAAGAAATTCAGCCTCCCGGGTCCTCGGTGAGGCCAGTGTGGGCCTGGCCGTGACCTTTTGAGAACAGGATGCTGTGTCGGGAGGGAAGGGTGGCAGGGTCCCCACCCCCACCCTACAAAGTCGCTTTTACTAGAGATTCATCCTGATTTTTCAAAGAAATTGAGTGAAGGCAATGCTTTAAAATGAATAACTGTATTGATTGGGAAAAGAGAGTGTAATGGCTGCCCAGCATGACGGATGCTATCAGTTACTGAAGTGGTACATACAGGAATTGGTGAGTTGCCAAAAGTATTCTTTTCCATTTTAATTAATAATTATTACCCTTTCCTATAATTTTGAATTCAAGCTCCCAACTCATAATTTCCAGCCTTTGACAGTGGCAGACGGAGCCCTGGTGATGCACAGGTTAAGCACTCAGCTGCTAACTCGAAGGTTGGCAGTTCAAACCCACCAGCCACTCCATGGGAGAAAGATATGTCAGTCCACTTCTGTCAAGATTGACACCCTTGGAGACCCTGTGGGCAGTTCCACTCTGTCCTCTAGGGGCGCTGTGAGTCAGAATCAACTCCAGGCAGTGGGTGTGGTTTGGGCTTTGCTTTTGTGAAGATTGACAGCCTTGGAGACCCTGTGGGCAGTTCCACTCTGTCCTCTAGGGGCGCTGTGAGTCAGTATTGGCCCTACTGCAGTGGGTTTGCTTTGGGCTCTACTTCCATAAAGATCAGCAGTCCTGGAAACCCTATGGGGCAGTTCTACTCTGTCCTCTAGGGGCACTGTGAGTAGGCATCAACTCATCAACTCAATAGTAATAGTTTTGGACAATGGCAGGGAGCACTTAGTGGCTCTAGAAAGGGCTGGTGATTACAGAGAGATTCTTGCAGAACAGAGGCCACCATTGTGCCTGACACTCCTATGCTGGAAGCTGGAGTGTTTAGCAAGGAGGCTCCTAACCAACTTGTTGTTGGTGGGGGTGCAAATACATGTGACAAAACATTTGCCACTTCAAAAATGTTTCCCTGTATAACCCAGTAACGCTGATTCTCAGGAGGCACTGAGGGTGTTGTGTGGCCATGGCCTTCTCTGGAATGTCCCACCACCATTCCCACAAACTCTATGCCCCTAAACAACACCTCCTCCTTCCCCCTCCGCCCACCCCAGGTGACCACTAAAAAGCTTTGGTTTCTATTTACAGTACTTGCAAAAGCCAGAGCTTCATAAGGCAGTAACCTGTCTGAGAAGGAAAATGCAAATATTTTCCACTAATTGTTGTTGTTAGGTGCCACCAAGCTGGCTCTGCTCATAGCAACCCTACGTACAACACTAATAGAGACCAATGAAACCAAACCCACTGCCATGGAGGCGACTCGGACTCAGGGACCCTGTAGGATAGACTCTCTAATAGGGTTTCCAAGGCCGTCAATCTTTACAGACGTGGACTGACTCATTTTTCTCCCACAAAGTGGTTATTTAGGCATTTAGCTGCTTACCACAAGGTCAGCAGTTCAAACCCACCAGCTATTCCATGGGAAGAAGATGAGGCAGTCTACTTCTGGAAAGATTTGCAACCTTGGAAACCCAATGGGGGTTGCCGTGAGGCAGAATCAACTTGATGGCAGTGGGTTTTGGGGTTAACAGAGAGACGGAGAAATGAAAGACTGCACCGTGTCAGAGGCGGAAAACGTGTGACCAGGAAGAACACGGCACGTGTGACCCGGAAGAACACGGCAGTGCCTTTGGGTTCGGCTCTCACAGCTTCACTGTCCGGCCGTGCTTCTTACTCACACACCTGTGGATGGCCAGGTAGGCTGTTTCCACCTTTCAGCTATTGTGACATGTGCTGGGATGCACTGCCTTCAGGCCCGGAAACATTCTATGTCCCTGCAGCCTGCGGCCAGGTCTCCGAAATGTACCAACACTCAGTGATTTCTTCATCCAGCCGTTCTCAGTGGGGTTGGGCCTTTTTAAGGCCTTGGTGACTTTCTGTCCTAAAGTGACAAGGCAGGGTTCTTCATGGCCCTAAATAGATCCTCAAGATACCAGAGCGCCCCTTGAAGCCCTAGAAGCAACATTTCTGTGCTTTATCTGTGTTGAGAAGACAAGCCTAATCTCCTCTCTCTTGTCAAGACTCTCCTGCAGGGCTTGGGCGCCTCGTGCCAATGAATTCCCACGGAGGACAGAAAGGATGCTGGCGGGCAGCTGTGCCAGGGTCACAACTCCAGTGGGTTCAAGGGCACAGTTAGACCATTAACTGTTTGCTGTGAATAGCAGGGCAACCTCTTACTCACGGCGTGAGGTCCTTTCTTCTGTTCAGGAAGTTGGCACTGCAGAACCTGTCCTCATGCAGCCTTTCCCGTCCACATCACGGCTATGAGACATTAACAGCTACCCTAACGACCGTTTACCCCCACGAGGGGTCTCTTGCCGTGAAGGCAGGCTCACATGCCGACAGAGGCTGTCTGGCCCCGTAGTGAGAGTGCCGCGTGTGGGCAGCTGCCACGCACACCCATGAGCGGTTGGCTATTTCCTTCGGCAAATACCAGCCCACGGGAAGCCCTGCTCCCCTTCCCCATCCCCCCACACACGATGGAGGATGGTAGCGGGGTACCCTAAATCTGAGTGCCAGCTCCGACACCCACGATCGTACATCCTGGACAAGCCATCATGCCTCTGGTCTGTTTTCTTATCTGTGAAATGGACGGTTCACGCTGCGTTGTCCTCTGTCAAACTCCTGAATCAACTGGACCAAGTATGGAAGTCCATTTCTGCTGCCACACCGTTCCCTTAGGCCTCTGCCCTTGACCTCCCCCTGCCGGAAGCCTCTCTGCACCTGGCGAACTGTTCTTGTCCATTTTGTTTATTACTGACGAGAAACAAGGAGACAGTAAACGACATAGGCTTTAAGTAGCTGGTTGCAACAGATATGCCCAATTAAGCCAAATGCCTGGGGAGATAAAGAACATTCCCATCACCCTAGAAGTCCCTCAGGGGCCAGCCCTCCCCTTACCCCCACAGGCCTCATCCTAGCTCAGAGGAAGTGGGATCCCAGCCATGCGGCTCTCCCCATCTTATGAATGTCCTAGGGCTACCATAACAAATAGCACAAACCAGGCGGCTTTATAAGAACACCAATGTATAGTCTCACAGTCCTGGAGGCTGGCAGTCCGAGGGCAGGGCATCGGCCGTGTGGGTTCCTTCTGAGGCCCTGCGGGGAATCTGTGCCTGCCTCTCTCCCAGCTTTGGTGGCTCTCGGGGTCCCCTACCTGCAGCTACAGCGTCACGTGGCATGCCCCGTCTCTGCGTCTCTTCTCCTCTCTCGTAAGGACACCAGCCATGCAGGATCAGGACCCGCCCTACTCTGGTATGACCTCATGGGAACTGATGACATCTGCAGAGCACCTATTTCCAAGGTCACATCCACAGAGACAGGGCTGAGGGCTTCAGCTTGTCTGCCACCGATGACAACATCCAATCTGTTCTCCACAGAACAGTCAGAACCATTGTGCTAGTTAAGTTTGTGTGTCAACTTGGCTGGGCCTGGTTGGGTGGCTGGGCAGCTGGTGATAGTTATTCCCCACAATGAGACTGGCAATCAGCTCCATGGTGGCATCTACCAGAAGCAGCTGAGTAGCTACCTTTGGAATGTGGTCTGCTTCCTGTCTATAAGGAGAAGCCTTGGGAATGGTCTCTAGCCTATGGCACGCTTGGACCCTGCATGTAGCTGTGTCGTTGCTCAGCAGCCTGCCATGCTCTAACGACCTTGGAACTTATAATGAACTTGAATTAATGGCCTGCCATGTGGATTGGTAACACTGGGACTGTGCCTTTTGACTTGTCAAACTTGGGGCTTCTCAGCCTCAGCAGCCAGCAGCTGTCTGAGTAAAGAAACACCTCTAGGTCCAGTGGGCTGGGAGCATGAGGCAGAGCTGGACCCCAAGGTTGAGGGGCTTTCATCCAGCCCCTAGAACCTGGCACTTTGAACTTGGACTTAAAGCGTCCAAATTGTAAGAATGAACTCCTGTTTTTAAGGCCATCCGTCTGCGGTATATTTCTTGTCAGAGCGGCACCAGGGAACCGGGACAGCCATCCTACAGAAATGCAGTGTGACCACGTCACACCTCTGTGGTGGGCCTGCAGTGACCCATCAGCTCAGCGTGACATGACTTACAAGACCCTCTACCCCCTCGCTTCAGGCTCCTTCCCCACACCCCTGCTGCTCCTGCATGGGGGAGGGTCTCCCCCACTCCCCGGAGGACCCTGTGAGGATCCCGGACCACTGAGAGGGCATGTTCACAGGGCAGATGGGCTCAGATGGTAAGCCGAGGGCAAATCGCAGGCAGCTGTGGCTGGTGGGTCCATCGCCAGCTCGGGAGGCTTGGGAGGCACCAGTGCCCCCACCCTGGCCCAGGGCTGGCCGAGGCTCAGACTGGCCCCCAGGAGATGCTGCTCCTGCTCCTCCCACCGACCCCCATCTTCTCCCTCACCCCCAGCCTCCCAGGCCCCCAGCACACAGCCCTCTTCCTGCTCAGAGGACAGCTGGGCCTTTGTCACTCCTTTCAGCCCATTGCTACAAACTGCACATCCTGCGGCCCTCAGGACTTCTCTCCGGAGAATCCAGGGAACAGGAGGAGCCAGCAAGCTGGAGCACAGAGAGCGGTTTCAAGCAGCCGTCCCTGGGTTACGAACGTCCCACTAATGGACAGCCCTCCTTGCCCTTTAGGGGATCTGGGGGCGTAGGGCCTAAGGCACTTAACTGCTAACCAGAAGGCTGGTGGTTCAAACCCACCAGTCACTCCTCGGAAAGAAGGTTGGGCAATCTACTTCCGTAGTCATACTGCCTCAGAAACCCAAGGAGCCATCGCTATGAATCGGCACATAACAACATGCCCTTTACTGTTATTAAAATCCGCCCCCACTCTGAAAGGATTAAGCCAACCCCTGCTTCTAGCGAATTCTTCATCACAATCACCTCCACTGGCTACACTGGCAGCTTTTAAGTCTTTGAAAAGGGTTCAAGTCTTTTTTTGCCATAAAGTGAGGCTAAACAAGAACTTTTGTATCTGTTCTGATTCATCTACAAAGGCTTAAAGACACAGTTAGGAACGGGTCTCACTCACAACCCGGGGACTGCCTGTATTCTCTTGCTGTGCTTACCTGAGTCACTCTAAATGTGTGTGTCCTATAGATCACCCATGTCTCTCTTGGCCACTCCTATTCAATACTCAAAACCCAGCTCACCTCCTCCAAGATGCCTTCCACGATAGCCAGCCCCTCCACCTTCCTTCCTGCATCTCTGCATCCTGGCACACCCTATGCAGCTCTGTCGTTGCTTGTGGACATGGCTGGGCCCCCATTGGGCTGCAGCTTCTTAAGGTCATCTCCCATCATTTCTACCCCAGAGTTTAGCAGCAGCCCTGACCCACATGTAACTTCACAGTCCACAAGCCCATTGCCTCTCTTCCTCCCCCAGAGAAGGGCTATCATCTCCCCAACACCTGGGGAAAATTAAGACATGAAGACTTGGCAAGGCCCACGGCTGAGGCAGCAGAGCCAGGACTCCAACCAGATTCGATCCCTTCCAAGGACGAGGCAGTTACACCAACCCAGCAGCCCTGGAAAACATTTGCCTAACGATTTGCTGAATCATTTTCTAAATTGCTTCACACTCAGAAGAGTAAAAGCTTCTGGCACAAAGAGACGACAATCCAAAGCACAGTAGTCATCTGGCCAGCCTCAGGACCGGACGCTCCCCGCGTGTCCTGCTCACGTCACCCCTGTCGCATGGTGATGCCAGCAAGGACCTCTGCTGGGAGGGGTGTGGCCTAACCAGCAGACAGACTGAGAGCCCAGTCTGGTCCAGCCCCCTCCAGCTGCAATCTTGGGGTGCTAGCATGGAGCCCCGGGCCACCGTGACCATGATGTGTAGTGTACGCCCAGCATCTGACACACAGTAGGTGCTCAGACGCAGAGGGCTTGTCACTGTAGTGGCTGATGCAGTATTCTGGGCTCTATTGAGCCCCCAACAAGTCGTTTGAGGTACTAACCCCGTACCTGTGCACGTGACCTGGTTTGGAGACAGAGCCATTGCAGATGCCATCAGTTCACAGGAGGTCATACTGGAGCAGTGTGGGTCCTGGTCCCATCGGAGTGGCTTCAATGAAACCTAGGTGCTCTGGGGGTGCTGTGGAAAGGCTGCTAACCAAAGGTCAGCAGTTCGAACCCACCAGCTGCTCCACAGAAGAAAGATGAGGCAGTCTGTTTCTGTAGAGAGTGACAGCCTCTGAAACCCGATAGGGGACTCTGTGGGTCAGAATCAGCTGCAGGGCAGTGGGCTTTCTGTGAGAGCCAGGACTGGACGGGACTGCCTTGTTTTTCTGGGTTTCTCAAGTTCTCTGCCTTTGACAGGTCGCAGTCCCACCTTTTCTATGGCTGTCTATTAGTGGGAAATATTTGAATTTTCTTTCCCCGACAGGTTACCACCTAACACTGGTTCCGGCTTTTGCAGGTTTTACTGTAGAAAGGAAAGATACGGAGAGACGGAGGCAGGGACTGGAGTGATGTGCCTACGAGCCTAGGAACGGATCTGAGAGAAACAAGGCAGCATCCTCCCCCAGAGCCTGCTGAGAGAACGTGGCCCTACATGCTGACACCCTAGATTTGGGCTCCTAGCCTCTGGAACCGAGGGACAAGGCATTTCTGTTCCTGTAAGTCCCCGCGTGTGGCATTTGTGAGGCTGGCCCTGCATCCTGAATGTGCGCGCTCCCCACAATCACTGCTCCATGGACCAGGAGTGCTGGCTGCCCATGGCTTGCAGCTGCAGCCTCTCTTGCAACTGACCTTGGCTGGAGGAAGCAGCCACGCCCAAGGTTGGCCCTCCCTGGGAGGAACCTGCAGCCCCTGGCTGGTCAGCGCTGGACCTCTGCAGGTCTGTTCCAGCCCCGGGTGCCTCTAGGCCCGGCTGGGACCTCCGCCGTGACTGCAGGGCAGCCTGACCTCCCTCTGCTGTCCTGCAGCCCCATTGCCCACAGGCGCTGTCACTGAGAGCACCCCATCACCCTGCCACACACACGCAACCCTCACTGTGGCCCGGTGAAGACTGGGCTGTACGCTGCATGGGGTGGCTCCAGGTGTTGTACAGAGGGGTGGGCCCAGCCAGAGTCACTCTAGCAGGATCCTCGGCAGGTGGACCCTGTGGTCCCCAGAGAAGAGACAAGGTGACCCAGAGAGGAGCAGTCACAGTGGGGTGGTGAGAGGCTCCGGGCCCCCGGTGCACCCACTGTGGGATGTAAAAGAAGGAGGGACATCACAGCAGATGTTCCAGCTCCCTCGCTGACGTCACCTGCCTGGCTCCCCTGCAGGCCTGGCTGTGAGCGGCTCGGGCCCCTAACCTTGACCCTGACCGGGGTGCAGCTCTGGGAGCTTGTCACACCCCCACTTTAAGGCTCACAGCAGAGCCTTGCTCTGAGGCAGCTGTTGGCCTTTGCAGTGACACTGCTCAGCACGTACCCAGCCTCTCACATGGGTCCCCAGATGATGCCCTGGAGCGCCTGGCTGGTACCAACAATTAGCACGCCCAGCAGCTAACAGAAAGGTTGGTGGTTCAAATTCACCCAGACGTCCCATGGAAGAAAGGCCTGGTGATTACTTCTGAAAATTCAGCCTTCGCAATCCCTGTGGGGCACAGCTCCCCTCTGACCCTGAGTGGCAGCTGACTCACCAGCAGCTGGCCTTTCATGTTGAAAACATCAATTGAGCAGCAAAGGTGTTATTTCATTGTTTAATTTTGGTGGGCTTCAGAACAGGAAGTGCAGCCTTCAGGAGAGGAAGTGCAGCCTCCAGGAGAGGAAGTGCAGCCTCCAGTACAGGAAGTGAAGCCTCCAGTACAGGAAGTGCCGCCTCCAGTACAGGAAGTACAGCCTCCAGGAGAGGAAGTGCAGCCTCTAGTACAGGATGTGCAGCCTCCAGGAGAGGAAGTGCAGCCTCCAGTACAGGAAGTGAAGCCTCCAGTACAGGAAGTGCAGCCTTCAGGAGAGGAAGTGCAGCTGGAATGTTCCTTGGAAGTGAGCGTGGCGAGATCTTGTCTTGATTACTTTGGATACATCATCAGGAGGGACCGGTCTCTGGAGAAGGACATCACGTTTGACAGAGTGGAGGGTCAGTGAGGAAGAGGAAGGACCTCAATGAGATGGACCGACACAGTGGCTGCAACAATGGGCTCAAACAGCACCGATAGTGAGGATGGTGCAAGGCCAGGCAACGTTCTGCTCTGTTGCACGTGGTGTCCCTGTGAGTCCGAACCAATCAACGCCACACCTGACAACAGTGGAACCTCATCATGAGGGCTTTGCCTAAGCTCGTTACACATGTGAGGAAACTGAGGTTCAGAGAAGTGAGCAACCTGCTCTAGGACACACAGTGAAGGAGCCAGGACATACACAGTCCTTTCGGCTCCAAAGACCACGTGTGTCTCATATGCCTGTATATGTATGTTATGCGTGTGTGCATGCATTGTGTACATGCATGTGCGTGCATGTATGTGCACTGTGTGCATTATGTGCATGTGGGTGTGTGCATGTGTGTGCATGCATCTACATGCGTGTATGTGTGTGCATGTGCACATGTGTGTGCATGTGGCTTATTTTCCCCATATCAGCACACTTGTTCTTATGGCAGCATCAAGCCCCACAGGATGTGGGAACAGTGCCAATGCATTTGATAAATAACTAAAAGCATTAACGCGTCTGGCACCGGATGCCCAGCTATGTGGGGCCCCATGCAGGCAGAACCCAACGCTTCAGTTCTCCAGTGACAGCCACGTGTGATCTCTGTATTCAACAAAAAGCCCCAAATGTCAAAACCTGATTTTAATTAGCAGAAATCTTTGGGCGCGCACAGTGCCAGAATCCATCTGGGACCCAAGGAGAGACAGCTGTTTATTAGCTCAGCAGCCAGAGGTGGGCGTAAAGAGGCTTCCTCCAACAGCCTCGGCCCCTAGGTCCCCACACAGGCTAAGAGGAGGTGACTTCCCGGGGGGAGAGGTGGTCCTGCACCCCTGCCCCTGAGAGCTCACCGGCAGAGACATCTGCTGGCCCAGGGGCAGGGGGCACGTTGGGCTGGAGATGGTGGAGTTTTGGGGGGCAGCCCGTCACTGGGGAGTGACAGCCAGTACTGATGAGGCAGTTGTTGGACTCAGAATTGGAAACGGTTTTGCCAGTGTCCCTTTGGTGGCCTTTCTGGGGACCCAATTATCCCAGGCCTGGTCCAGCCAGCTTCTTGGCCTGGTAGCACCGAGGCTTGTTAAAAGCATCTGACAGCAGCTTGTCACCCAGACGCTGCAGACACTGTGTGGGCAGCCGAGGGCTCTCCCTTTCAGTGCCAATTAGAAGGTCATCACCAGCAGAGTCAGAAACCTGTGTCTGCCTGTCAAGAATCTTCCTTTGTGCTGTTGTTTCTGTCGCCACTGGAGAGAGAGGGGAAGACACCCAAACCCACGAGTGAACTCCATGGAGGCAGCCCCCCGACCCTGCCGAACGCTTCCCGGTGCCAGGCGCTACTCAGGGCCTTGGACTCTCACCTCCGCTCTCCCCACAATCCGCCAGCTAAGGACTGGTGCTGCCCCCAGTGACAGGTGGGGAAACCGAGGCACGGGCAGGCGACGTCGCTTGTCCAAGGCTGCACGTCTGGTGAGCAGCAGAGCAGGGATTTGAACACTCAGTCAGCCAGGACACCCAGCCACCTCTGGACACAATTTCCCCATCATCACTTTGTACCTGATGCCACTTTCCACCTCAAATGCTTTCCCCCACCTTGCCCACCAAGTAGACCCTTCTCAGCCCTCTCAACTCAGCTCACACCTCATGTCTGCTGGAGGAGCTTATGGGGGGTCCCGGTGGGTCAGTGGCCCCCTCCCGTGGTAGCCGCGGTCAGCCTTGGCCGTCATGCCGCCCAGCCCCACCCAGCCCGACTCTCTCTGTGTGTCAAGGCCCCAGGCAGCAGGGTGTTGGTGAAGGGGATCAAGCTATGAGCAAGGAAGGAAGAGGTATCGGATCCCGGGTGAAGAGCAGCCGGCAGCAGGTCCCGCCCCAGCCCAGCTCCAGAGCACGGCCATCCGAGCGGGCCCCACCCAGGAGGTCTGCCCCAGTTGTTAACATGACAACTATGATACTGTATGCAGGCATCATCCCATGCGTGTCTGATGTGCCCTGTGCGGTGGGCATGACCAAGGTCCCCATATTCCCAATGGCATGGAACACAGAGAGGTTAAGCCACTCCCTCAGGGTCACACAGCCAGGAAAGGGCAGAGCCAGGATTTGAGTCCCAGGACGCCCGCTTGGGCACGAGGGCACTTCCCCACTGTCCCAGAAGTTGACCAGAGAAGCCCAGACCCACCTTGTCCGACAGGCCTGCCCCCTCCCCTGCAAGCAGCCTTCGCGAGGCTGTTCCTGCATGCTTCTTCCTCCATCTCTGTGGGGACGCCTCAGCCGAGATGAGCCAGGACCAGTAGTGTCTCCATGGGCCCCTGAGGAGGAAGCCGAGGGCAGAGCCAGGAAGTGAGGGCTCTTAGGGGGCCATGGAGGGGGCCATGGAGCGCCTCTCCCACCCTTTCTCGGGCCTCGGTCCACGTGGTGCCCTCAGGGGACAGAGAAGCCCCAACCTCATCTTTTCTTAGCGTGATCACTGCTCAGCTGAGTTGTCTACACGGAGAGCCGGGGTGAGGGTATAGGCAGCCTGCAGCCGGAGAGCCCGTGGTCCAGAACCGTGCCCGCCGGGGCCCAAGTCACGTCTGACTTTTCCACGCACTCAGCAGCCAGTGCAGGCCCTGGGCCACAGCCACCACTCTTTAAGGTCCGTGGTCTTGAAGGAGGTGGTTTGGTTTAGGAGGTGGCCCGGTTTGAATTCCTGGTTGAGATGCTAAGAAGATCCCAAGGCTGCTGTCCATGCTAAATGCCAGTGGCTCTACCCACCGCCCTCCCCGCCCATCCTCAGGGCCCTGTGCCCACGGAAGACAGCTTGTTACAAACAGCCAGAGCCCCACAGCGGAGACAGCTGTGAGACTGAATAATTTATAAGCCTTTTACACGGACCCTTTGCTCTTCTAAGCCTTTTACATCTTAGAATATTTCAAGGGTAGAATATTTCAAGGGAGTCGGTTGTTCATCCAAGCTGGCATCCTGCGGGGCTGCCCTTTCCTCCCGGCCACCACCAAGGGAGCTGGCCTTTCTTAAAAATAGAAGTGTCATTATGAGCTCTCCATCCCGCAGCAAAGAGGTCTTTTTCAAATGCAAATCCCCTCCTCTCCCCGCTGAGCTGGAAACCCTTCTGTCTCCTCACACTGAACACGGCGCGGATGGACCTGCAGGTTTGAGCCCTGCCAGTCCTCTCTGCTCCGGCTCCTCACCGCCCTCCCCGGGGAAGGGACATTTGAACCTAGAGCAGCAGAACTTAATAGGGGCACTGAACGACACCAGCGGACAGATGGACAGA
>NW_006921670.1:10310074-10311259 GCF_000298275.1 Orycteropus afer afer
GCCCCCTGCCGTGGGTAGAGTGGCCCCGCCCAGCCCCACCCCCTCTGGACTCACCCTGCAGCTCCTGCGGCCCCTCCCCTCTCCCCCTGGCCAAGGCCTGACAGGCAGTGACACAGGGTCGTGGAGCTAAGGGGAGTGGTGGGATGAGTTACCACTCTGGGGGACAGGTGACACCAACTCTGGTGACACCTCTGCCTTGCAGCCCTCCCTCCTGCAGCACAAACCTGACTGCTGCTGCCGTCACTGCCACCAACGCTGGGGTCACGTTCTCTGGTGTCACCCCTTGTTTTGGGTCCCCAGATCTACTCTGATAGAAACACAACAGATGGATGGCTTGAACAAACGGATTAATTCTCCTACAGTTGGGGAGGTTAGAAGTCCAGGTTCAAAGTGCCAGGTCTAGGGGCTGGGGGAAGGTCCCTCGACCTTGGGCTTCAGCTCTGCCTCTGGCTCCCAGCCCACTGAAGCGGGAGGCGTCTCTTAGCTCAGACAGCTGCTGGCTGCTGAGGCTGACAAACCCAAGGTCGACAAGTGCAATGGCACAGTCCCGATGTTACCAAACCACACTGCAGGCGGCTAGTTCAAGTCCAGAGACAGTCCCCAGATCAGCAGGAAATACGGCAGGCTGTTAGAGGAAGACACACAGGGTCCGAGTGTGCCCAAAAACTCAGAGACCTTTCTCAACACTTCTCCTTACATGCTGAGCGCAGACCACATCGCTAAGGAAGCTACTCAGCTACTCCAGTAGATTCCACCATGGAGTTGATGACCAGTCTTATCATGTGGAATACTACATCCAGCTGCCCAGCCACTCAGCCAGGCCCAGCCACGTCGACACACAAGCTTACGTAGCACCCCCACAGCTATGCCACTGCTCAGGGCGGCGGGCTCTGGGGAGGCTTGGAGGAAGGTAGGACTCAGGTGAGGACTCAGACAGGCTTTGGCCACTCTGAGCAGGAAAAGGGGAAATCAACACTCAAGGGGGTCCAAACACCTACAGGCCCTGGCACCCCGCAGGGCTTCAACACAGAAGCCAGGCCCACCCTGGGGGCCTTGACTCAGCGCGTCTGGGGGGGCCCTGCATTTCTAGCAAGCTCCCAGGGATGCCCTCCAGCCCAGGGACCCCATTTCGAGAACCACTGGGGTGAGAAGAGAAGGCTGAGCTGGAGTGGTGGGTAGGGTGTT
>NW_006921670.1:10312269-10313736 GCF_000298275.1 Orycteropus afer afer
TCACCTCTCAGCCCCTCCCTTGACAGCCACCTGCACCCTACACCTGGGCACTGTGGGCAGGTGTGTCTCTCCCTCCACCTCCCACCGTCCACTGCCTGCTCGTGAATCCCAGTGTCCAGCCCAGATGCCCGAGCCCCACCACTGGTCAGCAGGCCCTGCAGCCCGGCTCCCCCAGGCCACGCCCCCTTCCTGATCCTACCTCCAAACTCTTTATCCCACCGATGTCACCACCACTCTTCCTCACATAGCAAAAATGAATCTAGTGCCTTCCTCAGGCCGGGCCGTGAGGCTGCCCCGATGAGCAGACCCAGGGCCTGAGAAGGAGGAGGCGGAGACTGGGCCGAGGTTTAGAGCCTGGCTGAGCTCCGGCCCGCCTTCAGTGCCACCCACTCCCACAGCCTTCTTTCCGCGGCCCTGGCTGGATCAGGGGCTTCCCTGCACCCCAGCAGCCCCTCTGCACTGGTGCTCAGGGCTGGTGAGGTGCTCAGCAAGGACATTGAGGCCGGTTCCTTCCGGCTTCCTGCTCTGCGGCTCTCAGTGACTGTGTGCACATGTGTACACGCTTCTCTCCTTGTGGTCGCAAAGTGGCTGGTGCATCCAGACATCACGGCCACATTTCAGAAAGAAGAGACGGTACAAAAGCTAAAGGTCACTCATCTCCTTGGAATGCTTCACCCTTTCATTAGAAGTAGTTCTCCCCAGGGAGTTCTGCTCACCTCTCATTGGCCACGCCTGAATGCCAGGGAGGCTGGAGACTCGAGGGTTTAGACGTCCAGTGTCTACAATAAAAGGAGGCAAGAGAGAAGAGAGACTGGGTCATTCAATACCAGCACCTTTGGGTCAAGCTTCCCATTATAACACTTGTGGCCACCTTCCTGCCCTCTGACACCTCCAGGCTTCTGCCACTGGACTTCCCTCCCCTTGTCAATCTGACTGTGCAAATCTAAAGCATCATTCAAGACCCCTCTAAAAGATGGCATCCTCCCTGACAGCCAACTCCGCACCAAGGGGTGGGTCTCACAGGTCACCCACCGTGAAGGTGGAGTTACGTTGTCCACTTCTTGTCTCTCCCACTGGCCTGTGAGCCCCATGCCAAGGGAAGAGGTCATGGCTCGTTCCTCAAGGGTGGACCCAGGTGAGCATTCGCTCAACTGAGTTAGAACCAGAACCAGTGGTTCATTACCTCCTCTTCCCCGAAGACAGTGCAACAAGGCAGGGAGGGAGGGCGGCCGCAGGGGTGTTTGGTTGTGTTTCGGTCTTGGAACACGAACAAGGACCATGTTAGGAGAGGAAACAAGCCAGCTTTCCCAATCAAGACAGCTTTGCCTCTGCTGTGACCAGGGCAGAGCTACAGGCAAACACGTGGACAAAAGCTAAAGGAGAAATAGATGAGCTTCAAAAAAGTGGGAAGACAGTTACAGAGTCACCCCCGCATCCCCCATGGTACGTGTGCGTCCTTTTGCAAAC
>NW_006921670.1:10314546-10326153 GCF_000298275.1 Orycteropus afer afer
CCCTAACACGTAACGTTAAGAGAAATTCCTTGAAATGAGGACAGAAGAGGATCCAAAGTGCAGAAAAGCACTCCTTGAAAATCTGAAGCAGGAAGCTCTGTGCCTAGTTCTTGGCAAAGGGCGAATTTCTACGGAACACCTCCAAGCACTTAGGAGGAAAACACAGGCCTGCCCACGGCTTCTCCACCGCGATGCTCCGGTTGATGGGACCGTGAAGCACCAGGTTTGGGGGGAAAGGTGTGACTCGTGGGTATTATTCACGTCTGGGGTGCTGTTTGGAAATAACGGGCAATTGATGGGAAGGACTGAGGGAACACGCACCTACGAGCCCTTCTTGGGAAAAACAATAAACAAATTCCAATCAGTCCCTCCGATTAAAGGACCGATGGACACCCAATCGATTTAAATATATAGTGAAACCTGTAAGAGCTGGACCTTGTGTAGGGTGGAAACCTGCTGGAGAAGAAAAATACAGATATTTCTACTGATAGAAAAATAGTAAGATTGCACCCTGTCAAAGGCAGAAACCTTGCAGGACCCAGAAAAACCAGGCAGTCCCAGCAAGTTGCAGCTTATACAGGTTTCGCTGCACAACTACTGGTAACAATTATAGAATGATAGTCCCAGAGAAGAGTATGAATTCATAAACCGGAGTAATGTCAAAATAATAATAATACAACTTTAACATCTTGAGCAGGAGAGAGGGGAGGTGGGAGGACATCTGGGGTACTGATGTCCTCATCTTTGGAGACAGGAACTAATGGATACTATCTAAAATTGGCACCAATCGGGTTATCCTTTGGGCCTAGAAATGGACTCACTCCCATGGAGTGGCTCTCAGCCCAACAGCAGAAAGACCTACATGCAGAACACCTACCCCAGGGCGAGGCACCCACCTACTCTAGAGAGATGCACCCCTTAGAGCAATCAGCCAGGAGGCACCCGAGGGGCAGCATTCACACAGCGGGAAAGCTGGGCAGAAGGGAGTGCGTAGTAAATGAGGGCACAAGGCGGAGGCCGTCCCAGGGACCAGAGTGCAAGAGGGTTTTTTACGGTTGAGGATGGTAATCAGTGCCGTGAAATCAAATGTGCATGAACTGTGGAATGTAAATCAAATTTGTTTTGTAAATTTGCACCCAAAGCACAATACAAAAAATGAAATAAAACTGGCACCAAACCAGCTGGCGTCGAGTCAGCTCTGGTCCATGGTGACCCCACTCGGGTCAGAGGAGAGCTGTGCCCCACAGAGTCCAGCAGCTGGTTCTTCAGGAGGTAGCAAGGCCTTCTTCCAAGGTGCCTCTGGGTGGGGTCAAACCACCAACCTTTCAGTTACTAGTTGAACACTTAACCCTTTGCACCACCCAAAGTAAAACTCATTGCAGTTGAGTCAATTTGATTTGGACTCACAGCGCCCCTAGAGGACAGACTGGAACTGCACCACAGGGTTTCCAAAGCAGTCCATCTTTAAACCAAACCAAACTCACTGCTGTTGAGTCGGATCCTAGTCATAGCGACCCCTCCTTGGGTTTCCGAGGCGGTATCACTACAGAAGTAGATTGCCCAACCTTCCTTCCGAGGGGTGGCTGGTGAGTTTGAACCGCCAGCCTTCTGGTTAGCAGTCAAGTGCCTTAGGCACTACACCACCAGAGCTCCTTTTCTTTAACGGAAGCAAAGCCCAAACCCCCACTGCCGTGGAGTCCATTCTGACCCACAGCGCCCCTAGAGGACAGAGTGGAACTGCCCACAGGGTCTCCAAGGCTGTCAGTCTTCACAGAAGCAAAGCCCAAACCACACCCACTGCCCTGGAGTCCATTCTGACCCACAGCGCCCCTAGAGGACAGAGTGGAACTGCCCACAGGGTCTCCAAGGCTGTCAGTCTTCACAGAAGCAAAGCCCAAACCACACCCACTGCCGTGGAGTCCATTCTGACCCACAGCGCCCCTAGAGGACAGAGTGGAACTGCCCACAGGGTCTCCAAGGCTGTCAGTCTTCACAGAAGCAAAGCCCAAACCACACCCACTGCCTGGAGTCCATTCTGACCCACAGCGCCCCTAGAGGACAGAGTGGAACTGCCCACAGGGTCTCCAAGGCTGTAATCTCTGTGGAAGTCAACTGCCACGCCTTTCTCCTGGGAAGCAGCTGGTGGTTTTGAATCACAACTTTTGTTTTTGAGCGTCTTACCCACAGTGCCAGCAGAGCTCCTTGAGTAACTTAAAACAACTCAGTTTACCCTTTACAGTTTTGGAGGCTAGAAGTCTGAAGCCAGTGTCACTGGGTTGAAGTCACGGAGGTGACAGGCCTGACTCCTTCCGGAGGCTTCAGGAGAGACGCTGTCTCCTTGCATTGGTTCCTCTTCTGCAGGTGCCTGCACCCTTTCTCTCGTGGCTCCATTCTTTGTCTCTGCACGGCACAAGTCCCTGCTCCCTCTGTCATCACGTGGCCTCCCTGATGCCCTTCGCCTTATAAAGGGCCTGTGGCCACACCCTGTGGACCCCCAGGAGGCCTGGGGAGGCACCCGTCTCCAACACCTCAATGGAATCTCATCTGTCCAGTCCCTTTGCTGTGAAGGTAACATTCACAGGTCCCTGGGGTTAGCAGTGACGCCTCCATGGGGGGTCATAGTTAGACCACACCAAGGAGGAGAGAGCTCACTGGTGTGAGGGTGAAGATGTGACCGGCCTCACGTATCCACTCAGGCAGTCCTCAGGAGGACGCTTGAGACGGGTACTAGAATTAGCCCCACTTTTCAGATGGGAAAGTTGAGGCCTGACGTGGTGAAGTAACATGGGCTACTCACATGCTGGTGAGTGACAGCATCGAATTTGCAGTGCAGGCTGTCCGGCTCACAGTCTCTCCTTAAGTCTGGGTGACTCCTAAACCCCATTGAGCCCCAGAATCCTGGGGCACGTGGGCAGCGTGTCCAGCTCCGCAGGTCTGGGGACTGAGAAGCCGCAGGTCTAACTTTCCCAGGTGAGGTGCTGCTGGACCTGCTACTTCTGCTGAGGGCCACCCCGCTCTGTCCCCGACTGGGGAGCCCCTGGAGAGTGGAAATGGTGAATGCCCTCCCTGCTGGCCCAGAGTTTCAAGGCACCGCAGAGGAAAGGCTTGGCGACCCATTGTGAAAGATCAGCCGTTAGAGACCCCACGAGCACAGTGCCACTCTGACCCGTGTGGGGCTGCCAGGAGTCAGAGCCAACAGGTGTGCGGCACCGTTCACCACCCGGTGGCTGGGGTGGCCCAGAGCTACAGCAGGGGTCCCCCCTCCCCAGAACCAGAGACTCCAGAGAGAGTCTGGAACAGGCCTGCTGAGAGCCAAGCCTGCCCTCCAACCCGGGGAGGGCCTGTTCCTCCTGGATGCTGTCCTTGGAGGTACGGGGTCCCCGCTGGCTGCAGTGCGGGGCCAGGGTTCAGGTCAATAAATAGGATCAAACCAGTCCTGCCTCCCAGGTGGTCAGAGGAAGAAGCCGACATGGGGTCCAAAAACCCTGCCCAGAGCCGGCCAGGAGGGCTCCGTCAGCACCCCTTTAATGTTGGGGTGACCCCAGGGGGTCTGAGGCTACAGGTGAGACAGTCCCACCAGGGTGGGAACAGCGACGTCAGGGATGTGAGCATAGGTCTGACTCGGCACATAAACGCCTGCTTACGCAGGAGACGGCTGTGAGACCGTCCGTCCTTCATTGAAGGGCCTGCCTGTCACGAAAGGAGGTCTGGTAGTAGTGGTTAAGGCATTTGGCTGCTAACCAGAAGGTCAGCAGTTCAAACGCACCAGGCACTCCCCAGAAAAAGGATTAGGCAGTCTGTTTCTGTAAAGGTTTACAACCTTGGAAACCCAATGGGGCCACGACAAGTCGGAATTGACTCAATGGCAGTGAGCCCATCATGGAGCAATCGTGATGGTCACCCGGCTGCCCTGTCCCCAAGGCCCAACCCTCACACACCCATGCCTGAGGCCTGACCCCCACACGCTTGCCCTGCCCACCATCCCCTCATCCTGAGGCCTGACCCCCCAACACTCCTGCCTTACCTGGGACCCCCACCCGAAGACCCAACCCCCAACACCTCTGCCCCACCTATAGTCCTGCCACCCTGAGGCCTGCCGCCCCACACCCCTGCCCTACTCATGATTCCCCATCCTGAGGCCTGGCCTCCTATCCTGCTCACCGTTCCCCCACCCTAAAGCCCGACCCCTCACACCTCTGCCCTGCCTGTGGTCCCCCCACCCGGAGGCCTGACCCACACATACCCTTGCCCTGCCCACCATCCCCCCTCCTGAGGCCCGACCCCACACACCCACCCCTGCCTTGCCTGGGATCCCCTACCCTGAGGCCTGATCCCACACACACACCCCAGCCCTGCCTGGGAACCCCCAGAGCCAGCCTGGGCACTGTTGGCCTGTTGGAAAGGGCCCTGCTCCGTCAGGCTGGCTGGAACCTCCTTTCCATGGCACCCCCAGAACCCGCTCCACCTGAGGGTTGAAGCGCTCCCCCCCCCCAGCCCTTCTCCACAGCTGCCCAGAGGACATCTGACTCCCAGCCCCCTGCCGAGCAAGGCTTTCAACCTCCAGCGCTTAATGGAGAAAAATGATTTCCTGATCAAATATTCATGGCAGGCCAAGCCTGAAATAGGCCGAAAGGAAGGAGGTGGCTTCCGGCCAGCACAAGTGTTTGATGAGGTGACCAGGAACAGCGAGGTCGGCCGCTCCGAGTCTCTGAGCTCCCTCTCAGATGCCCCACCATCCTGCTCACACCTGAGGCTCTGAGCCCCCAGCCACTTCACGATTAGTGACCCCACAGTCACCCTGAGTCTCACCTAGAAAGGCCCCACTTCACGGTGAGTGACCCCAGTCCCTAGGGTCACGCTCAGCAGGGCCCCCAGGGCTCCACCCTCCGCTCCCTCGGGTCTCAGACTTTAAACTTGCTGTTGGTTCCGGCAGGCCCCACGTGTCCATTTGCACGGGCCCAGCAGTGTGGAGCGGTTCTGGCCGCCCAGAGGACACCAGAGGTCCAGCCTCATGGCCAACCCCTGGAGACACAAGCACTGTCCTTTAGACCAGGCCGAGGGGAGGTGACCCCCGCCACCATCACCCGCCTTTCCTCACCCTTAAACGGCCATGAGGTTGAAACAGCAGGGTCAGAGAATGACGAAGGTGTCATACGTGCTGGGCTGACTCCGAGCCCGGCAATGGTCGGGCCACCTGGAGTGGTCCTCCAACGCCAGAGGCGGCCCTTCAGCCCTTTACAGTAGGCACTGCACCGGGGACCCCGGCTCTCACCCCGTGCTCCGGAGATGACAAGTGGTGGATGTGAAATGTTGCAGAGCTGGGAGGATGCCAGTGCGGCTGGGACGGGGGTGGACAGCCAGAAGGTGGCCATGGGGGACTCGGAGGTCACTTCAGGGTCTTAGACCAATTGAGCCCTCGTGGTGCTGTGGGTAAGTGTTTGGTTGCTAACCAAGAGGTAGGTGGTTCAAACCCACCAGTGACTCTGGGGGAAAGGCCTGACAGTCTCTTCCATAAACCAAATTCAAACTCTCAGCCATCAAGAATCACTTCCATGAAGATTTAATAAAAAAATAAAAAAACCACTGCCGTGGAGTCCATTCTGACCCACAGCGCCCCTAGAGGACAGAGTGGAACTGCCCCACTGGGTTTCCAAGGCTATAATCTTTATGGAAGCAGACAGCCTCATCTTTCTCTCGTGGAGTGGCTGGTGGGGTCAAACTGCCAACCATTCAGTTAGCAGCTGAGCACTTAACCACTGAGCCACCAGGACTCCTTTCCTAACCACCAGGCCGTCTGAATGTGACCCTACTGGGAAAGAGGATTTTTGCAGATGTGACCAAGTTAGAGTCAGACCGGACTAGGGCCCACCCATCCCTAACCCAGGGAGCTCTGGTGGTGCATTGTTTAAAGCATTCGGCTGCTAACCAAAAGATCTGTGGTTGGAACCCAGCAGGTGCTCCGTGTGAAAAAGATGAGGCAGTCGGCTTCTGTAAGATTTACAGCCTTGGGAACCCAACGGAACAGTTCCACTTGCCATTATAGGGTCACTAAGAGTCAAAATCAACTCGTTGGCAGTGGGTTTAAGGTTTGGTTTTTTGGAACCCTAACCCTGACCTCGGAAGGAAGGTTGGGCAATCCTACTTCCGTAGTGATACTGCCTTGGAAACCCAAGGAGGGGTCGCTATGAGTCGGGGTCGACTCGACGGCACATAACAACAACAACAACAACCCTGACCTAATCCAGGGTGGGCCCTAATGCAGTGACCAGGGTCCTCACTATGAAAGAGAAATTTGGACATGGAGACACAAACACCATGTGGTGACAGAGGCTGAGAGGAAGCAGCACCCCTACAAACCCCGGAGCCCCAAGGATGGCCGGGAACTGGAGGAGGTCAGGAAAATCTTCCTGTAGGACCTTCAGAAAGACCTCAGCTCTTCCAACACCTGAACCGGGACTTCCGGTCCCCAGAACCGGGAGACAGTGTCTGCTGTGTGAAGGGTCTTGGTTAAGCAGCCCTGGAAATGAGGACACCTGCCCAGAGATACAGTGACACTTGATGAGCAAGTGAGACCAGGAGCGCCCCCGTGGTGAGACACCCCCCCGGCCACCACCTCCGCCTCTCAGGAATAACGACTCCAGCAGCAGCACCCCTAGATGTTCACACAATACTCGTGTTGTCCCCCCACCTCAGAGAGCGGGACCCCATCCTTGTCAGCCCGGAAGCTGGGCTCATTCTTGACTCCTAGCCAGTGAATAAATGAGGAAATTGGTGAGTGGATGAATGACTCAGTGGATGGTCAACTAGTGAACAGACGGATGATCGAGAGAATTAGTGAGTGGGAATGATGGATGAATGAATGGATGGATGGCTGGATAGATCAGTGAATGAATTAATGAAGGGTGGATGGATGACTGGATGATTGAATTAGTGAATGGCGGGAGGGGCGGAGGGAGGGTGGGAGAGAGGGATGGATGGATGACAAAGACATGCAGGGTTTGGGGAATGCCCTAAGGTCCCTGTGCCCCTGGCCCCAGAGGTCCCTCAGTGGGTCGAGCTGCGTGGCCCACCCGGGCTGCTATTTGGAATTGTATTTGCTCCTGACTGTTACCACGCTCCTGCGTGCGTTCTCCTAGGAGACCACCAAATTATGACACAAATGTCACCCCGCTGCCCCGGCGGAAGCCATCAATGGGACTGTTTGTGCTCTGCCCTTCTGCCTAATGGGGCCGCCCTTTCATCAGGCCGTTTAAGGCAGTCTGACATTGATAGGGCAGGCAGTTAGCGTCAGGAAGCGGAGCCTGTCTGCCTTCATGACAGCACCGCGCCTGCACCTGGTAGGCACCGCTTCGCTTCCGGGCACCGCTGGTCTCTCATCGCCGATCTGGGGGCGGAGGGGGCAGGGGGCGTCTGGAGAGCAGCAGAAGCCTTGCAACCCCAGGCGCCGTCCAGGCATTGTCCTGACTGCCGTCTCTCCCATGGAAAGTGCACTTTGGGCTTTAAAATCCACTTCTGGACTGTGCCCTAATATCATCACAAGGACAGGCTGTGGTGGGACCCAGCTGTTCCCGGGCCCACGGGAGGGCGAGGGGTGAGCCTACCAGGGTCTGATTTGCATGACGTACCCCACCCAGGAGACCCCGGGGAGGAAATGACCCCCAAAGGATCCAGGGAGAAGGCGGCACGGATCAGGTATGACCTGGGCAGGCCTCCATGGACCGGGAGAAGGGTTGTTGGATGGTTGTTGCGACTCATTGTGACCCCAGGTGACACAATAGAGCTGCCCCATAGGACTTTCAGGACTGTGATTGTTACGGACGCAGATCACCAGGTATTCCTTCCGCCGAGCTGCTGGGTGGGTTCAAGTCGCCAACCTTCAGTCAGCAGCTGTCTCGGTTCTCGAGTGCACTGTCCCAGACATACCACATGGGAACAGCTTTAACAAGCAGGAATTGATTCTCTCACAGTTTAGGAGGCCACAAGTCCGAGGTCAGACTGCCGGCTCTAGGGGCTGGGTAAAGGCCCCTCAGCCTTGGGCTTCAGCTCTGTCTCCCGTTCCAGACCCATTGAAGCTGGAGGCTTCTTCTAACTCACATAGCTGCTGGCTGCTGAGGCTGACAAACTCAAGACCAACAGGTGTGGTAGTTAAGGTCTGTGTCAACTTGGCTGGGCCTGGTTGAGTGGCTGGGCAGCTGGTGGTAGTCATTCCCCAGGATGAGACTGGCAATCAACTCCATGGTGGGACCTACCACAAGCAGCTGAGTAGTTGCTTTAGGAATGTGGTCTGCTTCCCACATATGAGAAACAGCTTTGGGAATGGTCTCCAGTTTATGGCACGCTTGAACCCTGCGTGTGGCCGAGTTGTTGTTCAGTAGCCCACCATGCTTTACCAACCGTGGGACTTACAATGGACTTGAATCAATCAATGGTCTGCTGTGTGGTTTGGTAACATTGGGACTGTGCCTTTTTACTTGTCAACCTTGGGCTTGTCAGCCTCAGCAGCCAGCAGCTGTCTGAGTGAAGAAAAGCCTCTAGCTCCAGTGGGCTGGGAGCAGGAGGCAGAGCTGAAGCCCAAGGTCAAAGGGTTTTCACCCAGCACCTAGAGCCTGTCACTTTGAACTTGGACTTAAAGCCTTCAAACTGTGAGAATAAACTCCTGTTGTTCAAGCCATCCCATTTGTGGTATATTCCTGTCAGAGCAGCACTAGAGAACCAGGACACCAGGTAAAACAGCACAGTCCCAAGATCAGCAAGCAACACGGTAGGCCACTGGTTCAAGACTGAGAACTGGAGATAAAGACTCAGCCAAACACAGGATCCAAATGTGCCCAAAAGCTAGCGACCATCCTCAAAACTGCTCCTATGTACTGGACACAGGCTATACCCCAAAGGTAACTACTTAGCCTAGAGCAGACCCCACTAGGGAGGTGATTAAATCTCTCCATGGGGAACAACTACATCCAGCTGCCCAGCCACTAGGAACCACAGCCCTGCCAGGTTAACACACAACCTTAACTACCACAGTAGTCAAGCGCTTAATTGTTGTCCCACCAGGGCTCTGTGGGATGGGGCTACTGGCCCCCCTAGTGGGAACCAGGCCGCCACTGGCAGGCTTTCCTCTCCGTGGGGCAGGTCCTGGCTGCCAGGGCACGAGTGGAGTGAGACATGGAGGCCGGGGACTGGGTGAGGCTTCTATGCACCCTTAGTGCCATGTCATACCCCTCACTTCACAGCTGAGCCCGGAGCCTTCAGGTCACACACTCAGAAGCACATCTTGCTGGTGAGTGGCAGAGCTGAGACCTGCCAGGAGACCCCTCACCACTTTGCAGCAGGACACTGAGAGTAGCGTGGCTTCATAAAGGGTTTTATTTAGCCCCTTTGGCTTGGGACCCCGAGTGCATCTCCCTTCTTGGACCCCAAGGGGCAGGGGCACGGAACCCAGCCCCACGTCCCAGAGGAAGGCGTGCCCACATTCAGCCCGGTTTGGAATGCCCAGTTCCCAACAGTGACCTCGTACCTCCTTGGCTCAGCGGGACCCTGGACAGCAGGGGTTTGTGGTGGGCAGTACCATCGCCAGAACCCTGGACAACACAGGTGTGTGGTGGGCAGTGCCAGGGACAGCACCTGCCTGAGCCCCACCCAGCGGCACCGGGGGCTGTGGGTGCCCACCACCGCAGCCACGGCACACGTGGGCGTTTGGTAATGGCTGCTCCTTCCTTCCCCCACCGCCCTGGGCTGGCCCTGGCTTGGCAGGAGGTCATGGATGGGGACAACCCCATGCATTGGCCAACCCTCCTTCTGGTGATTCTGTCTGGTAAGTGCAGCTCTGGGGGAGGCTGGCACACCCAGGGTATCCCTGAGCCAGGAGGGCTGGGCTCAGAAGGTTGGCTTCTCACACTGCCGGGGCCACTCTGCCCTTCTGCAGAGACCCAGGAACATCAACCAGCCAGCCCCAGGAGGCCAGGGCCCTGGGAGGCACACGGCCAGCCCAGCAGAGCCCCCTAGACTGTCCTAGGGCCGGACTCAGAGGAGCAGTTGGTGGGGGAGGGAGGCAGGGAGGGGGTGGGGAGGGCAAGAAGGCCAGGAGGCTGAAGTGCCCGGCTTTGGGAAGCACCTACTATGTGCTTACCTACTCTACACGAGCCCGGAAAAGGCTGTATTGATGTTAATATACCCATTCTACAGGTGGGGAAGCTGAGGCCTGGAGAGTCAGGTGGCTGCACAGAGTCACAAGCCCGGGTCCCCAGCCGTGCCAAGCCCAGGTGTGATTGGCCTTCCTCCTCCCCACACTCACACAGACCTCCAGTCTCGTATGTCTTCCGATCTCTTTGGGAACACAGTCCCGGCCTAGTCTGTGCACCCCAGCAGGTCCCACACCAGCCTCTCTGGGACATCAGGACAACTAGCTGAGCCCTCGTTCCAAATGGGATGTAGGCTTCCAGGTCACGCAGAGTCTGAGGGACTAAGCAAGAGACGCCCCTCTGTGCCAGCCAGCCACCCTGCGGGAGCCAGGGGGCCACCCTCCCACTGTGAGGCCTGCGCTCATCCCTCCACCTCCCCAGCCTCAGTTTCCCCACCTGTGGGGTGAGATCGTCACCGAATCCGCTTGAGGGCACACTATGGGCTGGGATGAGCCCCGGCCTGAGAAGCACCAGGTGCTGGGAAGATGTGGAGCCTGCTTGGTGACAGGAGGTTGCCATGGTGACCAGTGCTTGATTTCACAGGTAAACATAGCCCACGTGAGCAGCTGCGCCCGTCCTCCGGACGTCGGGCGGACAGGCCCCACGATGCCGCATGCAGGGACGTGGGAATGGGGATGTAGGCACAGGGGCTCAGACCCTGGGCCGCTCCTTACGTCCCGCTGGGGACCTCCTGCTGCTTCATTGGCCCTGCCCTGCTCCTGGTTGGAAGCAGCCTCCTGAGTACAGCCTAGACCCCATCACAGCCCACCCTCTATCACCTCAGCAAACGCCTCCGGAAGCCTCCTGGGCCCACGAGGTCAGCCAGGCCGGGTGCCTCCTTCAAGGGCCTCAGCTGTGACGGGTAGAAGGGACCGTTAAACGGTTAAACCCCTGAGAGCTGGAATCCATGGGACGGCGTGTTCTTCCCGAGTTTTCTGCCTTTGGTGCAGACACCCCTTTTCTGTCGCTCTCTGTTGTTGTTGTGTGCCGTCAGTATTAGTGGGAAATATTTCCGTTTTCCTTCTCTGGCAGGTTCCTGCCTTACGTTCCGGCTTTCACAGGTTTTCCTGTAGCAGAGTGGGGCCAGGCTGGGGTGACGGGGCAGGGGGCAGACAGACACTGGCTCTCGGGTCTATTCAAGCAGAACCCCACAGGTTCCGAGTCTGCAGGCAACAGTCCCTGCAGTGGACTGAGCTGGGTCCCCACGAAGCCAGGTTGGATGCTAATCCTGGTCCCTGTGGCTGTGATGACTGTGACCTTGTTCGGAAGCAGGGTCTTTGAAGATGTGATCGGTTGAGGTCTAGTGAAGGTGCTGGCTTCCAAGACTTCATAAGAAGGAGCCCTGGTGACACAATGGTTATGGCCTTGGCTGCTAACCTAAAGGTTGGCGGTTCAAACCCACCCAACAGCTCCATGGCAGAAAAAC
>NW_006921670.1:10326538-10327996 GCF_000298275.1 Orycteropus afer afer
CAGCAAACCAAAGGTTCCAGGAGCTGCCAGAGTCAGGAGACAGGCAGGTACCAGATCCTTCCTGGAAGCTTCCAACCTGTCGACCCTGAGCACTGAGCAAGCGGGGCTCTGGAGGACAGGCATATTGTATCACCTGCTCTGATGTGTGGACAGGAATGGCACCATAGAAGCTTCTGCCTCGTACCAGCAGAAGCTCCTAAGATCTAGTTTAACACATCCGTGGCCCACGGGACATGTATCACCCACCAATATTTGCAGCCACTCAGGGTTTTTTAGAAACTGCTATCCCAGTTGCAGTCTGTCCTGGCACCTTGTGGGGATTTGTAGAGCTGTGTGAATCTGAAGAGACAGGCCTCATCAATTCTACCACTAGAGTCCACTTGGGACATATATGTCCCACATAATTGTATCAAAGTCCATTACTTCAGAAAAGAAAAATGTATTTCCCTTGATATTACTATGCCTTCCATTACTGAAAACACATGGTATCAACAAAAAACTCAAAGTAGAAAATAATTTGGACACGAACGTGTTAAAAGAAAAATACTACCAAGCTTCCATGTAACCTTCTGTGTTCCAACAGGAATCTGTTTTGGGACTTTCAACCCAGGCACCTCTCCCAGGGGTGAAGTGGTGGGTGGAGGTGAGAAGCCTGACAGGAAATTTCTCTGAACGTGTTGTTGGGGCATTCAGAGGTACCCCACTCCTGGCTGTGGAGGAGGAGAGGGGTCCTCCCCATTGACCTCAGCCCGGTAAGAGGGCTTGATGTCCCCCTGGCGGTTCAGGAGACATGACCAGTGCAAAGGCCCTGGGGTGGCTCTGTGCCTGACCCACCAGAGAACCACCAGGGGCAGAGCAGAGAGGTAGCCAGTGGCCAGAGGTCAGACCAGGACGCAACCACTTGCTGACTGACCAAGGGGAGACCTGGGAGATAGAATAGGGCCTATCTTGTATTTCAACGGGCTTTCTCTGACCACTGTGTGGAGGGAACACTCAGAGTGAAGAGTGGAGGGAACAGGGAAACCAGTGAGGGGCACTGCAACACCGAGGTGATGACCGGCCCAGACATGGCCACCGAGAAGCTGAGCAGGGGCAGATTTAGAAAGCATGGCCGATGAGATTTGGCAGAGGTCACTGGGGCCCAGGGAGGGGCCATGGCTCCAGAGCAGCAAGCAACAGGCCCCTGGCCTGCACCCCCCATTCTGGGAGAGCAGGGCTCATGCTGCAGCCCCCAGCAGAGGCAGGGATGCACCAAAGGCCTGATTCGCAAATCATGCTTTAATTACTTGGGAATTGGCAGCTCAGTGGCTTCAAAAGCTCTGGAGCTTTGATTCCTGCTTTTGGTGGAAAAACGCCAAGTGGCTGGCACAGAGGGAGCCAGAAGGCTGAGGGGCCCCCGTTCTGGGGCGCCAGGCCCAGCCAGCTCGGAGGACTGGGGCGCCTTCCACAGGGAGCCTG
>NW_006921670.1:10328155-10333194 GCF_000298275.1 Orycteropus afer afer
TGTGGGCCAGTCAAGCCAAGCAGCCCTGGCCTCGCGGAGCATGGACAGTGAAACACACACTTCCTGTGTCATTCAAATGACAGGGCATGTTGCTGAGAGCTGAGGGGTGGGAGGAGCCAGCTATGCTTGAGAGACAGAGACCCAGAGGCGGCTGGAATAGTTATGACAAAGGACCCAGGGACAGCAGCAGGGGGTGGGGAGACCGGAGCAGCTGCAGAACCAGCTCATGCAGGGTCAGCACTTTACAGTTTGCAAAGTGCTGTCCTACCATCTGCTCACAGTGATCCTGTGAGGGATGGGTTTTAGTCCCATTCTGCAGATGAGTAAAGTTGAGGCCTAGGGTGTGAAGTCTTGGGACTGTCACTACCCATGCAAGTGGCTGGGGTCCACCCGGTGAGTCTCTCTTCCTCCCCCCAGAGTCCCAGGGAAAAGATGCTCTGAAGGGTGGAGCCAGGGTTGCAGGAGGATGGAGTGGTCCAGCCACCATCTTCCCTCCCCTGGGCCAGTATGGCCACGACCTCACCAGCCTCCCCATCCGTGGGGCCCCTCCTATTGGTCTGTTCCTGGATCACCATCCTCACCACTGTCCGAGGGCCAGGTCTGCTGCCTAAACCAGACCATGAGAACATGACCCCCACTGCCCTCGGGAGAGCCGGGGACTTCATCTCCTAGTCGCCTGCACTGTTTACTCACTCAAGGTCAGGGGCTAGAAGTCCAGGTTCTGGGCACAGCCCAGGGGGAGGCTCCTCACTCTGTGGGTCTGGGGGAAGGTCTTGTCTCAGTTTCTCTCACCCCAGTGCTCCCCGTTCCTGGGAGAGCATCCCTGGCATGGTCTTGTCTGCCCTCTGTGTGTCTCCGAAGTGATTAGTTTAAGACACACCCTACACTGACACGGCCTCATTAACATAACAAAGAAGACGCTGTTCCCAAGTGGGATGGTATCCGCAGGTGTAGGAGTCAGGATTCCAACACCTATATGGGGGTGTGGTCGGATCCATTACACCTGGCTAAGAGGCCTTCCAGCCACACCTCCACTGGCCTTTCCCATCTGTCTCCTTGACCAGCTCCCTAAGTCTTCCATGAACCCTAAGTCTTCTCTGAACCCAAACTCTCACCATTTCCAGCCACTCTCACCCCTCCAGTCCCTGGAACGCCCCACACAATATGCCCCCTGACAGACCCTCATGGGCTCTGAGACTCAGCTCAGCCTCCCACCTGTATGGTCCGGGAGGCTTGTACGGCAGAGACCCACTGTGCCCTCAGAGCACAGGCCAGTGAGCGACAAAGAGAAATGTCAGGGTCACCAGTTGCAGGCTTCCATGTCTCAAGTCCACTAGGTCTCAGTCGGACTTCCGCAACCCTCCCCCCCCACCCCCGACCCATCAGGGCTGCTCCTTGGCTGCCTCCCTCCCAAGCTTCCCTGATGGGCCCTTGTCCTCCCCGCCCCTTTCCTCCAGACCTGGCATCACAAAGCCCCAGAGACACCTGGGCATCCCGTCGCCTCCCTGTCCCTCCACTCCCCACCATGGGGGGAAGACCCTTATCTGTCTCTGGGTCCATTTTCCCACGGGGTGGAGCTCTGTTCGGCAGGACTGGCCACAGGGAAACAGGATCCTACAACCTGGTCTTACAAGTGGAAGCCAAGCCTTGAATCCACATGGTGTCTGAGGAAGCCCTGCTGGCCATGGAGGCCACATGCAGTGACAGGAAGGAGGGTGCTGTCCAAAACCAATGTCAGCTGAGCAGAAAGAGCTGTGGCCTGGGAAAGTGGTGGGAAAAGCATTCTGGTCTCCACTCTACACTGCATGCTGTGTGACCCTAGCCAAGTCACCGCCCCTATATTGGCTTCCCACTCTATGTAACAAAGGACCCCCAACTTAGCACCTTTAATAATACCGTCTACGAGCTCACATGGTGGGTCAGAAGTCCAGACACGGTGTGGGTACAATCTACGTGTCGGTCAGCTGCACTCTCACTTGGAGCCTGGAATCCTCTTCCAAGCTCATTTCATTGTGGTAGAATTCAGTCTCTGTGGTTGTAGGACAAAAGTCCCAGTTTCAGGGACCAGGTTTGCTGGTCCGATAGAGCCTGGTGGAACCACTGAGACTATGGCTCATAGCTGACCTTCAGGTCTAGAATTGAACCTACACTGGTGGCTTCCAACCAAACAAAAGACAGGCATATGAGTTGAACATTTACCTGAGGTAGATACACTCCTTGGAGAGAACAATCATGGGAGAAAGAAGGGCTGCTTATGCACAGGGAGACAGCTCAGGGGGCAGGAGTGCATGGAGGGATGGACACAGGGAAGAGGTAACTATGGGGAGTAAGTGGGAGGGGAGCTGTTGCATTGTGGTAAACTGTGGTCAATGTCATGAGACAAAGTGTATGTAAATTGCTGTATGGAAAGTGAATTTGCTCTGTAAACTTTCACCCAAATCACAATTAAAAAAAAAAAAAAAAAAGTCCCAGTTTCCTTGCTGGTGGCCTTTCTCTGCTGGTCAATGTCACCCATGTTCCCTGCCAAATGGCCCCCTCTTCTTCAAAGCCTGCAAAGAAGAATCTATCACACAAGCCCCACATTAAGTCTCACATAGAGTCACTCTCACACTTTGACCGAGCCCAGCCCTGTGAAGGGCTCTGCTGATTGTGTCAGGCTCACCAAGGATGACCTTCCTATGTCAAGGTTAACCAGTCTGAAGCCTTGACTACCTCTGCAGAGTCTCTGTGCGGCAGCACATAGACTGGTGGCTGGTGCACACTTGGGAATGCTGGGCCCATCTCGGGAGGCTGCTAGCACAGCTCCTCTCTGATGGGGTGCTAACTCTGGCATCTCCCTTCCTGCTCACCGGCATGTGAAGCCATGGAAGGGACAGCAGGTCAGCGTACGACACTTCCCTCACCTCATTGGCTAGAGGACTTCCCAACACTCAGGTCTTCAGGCGTCTTACAAGACCACCAACTCCAAGCCAGCCAGGGAGCATCTTCCCACCCAACACATGTTCAGACCCATTCAAAGAGTTGTTGCACAAACCAAGCAGGCCTTCTCCAAGCTATGAAAAACCAATTCTAACATTTTGTTGTTGTTGTTCTTTAAAGACCTTTTTATTAAGCCATAAACAGGACAAAGACAAAACCAACGTAATCATCGGATGAGAGAGACCATCAGCACGCGTGGGGTACAGACGCCAACTCACAGCCGTGGTTTTCATATCACACAAGATGGGGTGAAAGAAAACATCATGAGACTATGATTGGTCAGCCCATTACTGTTGCAGGTGGGACTACAGGAGCAGAGAAAGGACCATCCATGACTGGGAAACTTACATAATTGCAGGTTGAAACAAGGGTAGGATTGGTTCTGGGGTTTCTACGTGGTGGTCGGGGTATGAGCCATGATCATGTCGCCCTCTCTAACTATTTTTTAAAATATTAGAACATCTTTTCATTTTAATAGAAGTCTGTTTTGTTATGCCTAAGGCATTTGGCTGCTAGTCTGTGGTCAGGACTGGCCATCGGCCCAACCAGACCAATGTCTTGGGACCTCGTGACAAAGCGACAGGTGTCACTAATGCTGGGAAATAGCAGAATTCTCAAGGCAGGTGAACAAAAATAACAAAGCAGTGTTTAACCCACTCCCTCTCCTCTGCTCCCTCACAGAGAACCAGGCAGTCCATTAAAACCAGCTTCCAAAATGGAAACACAGCAGCCATGCACCATTCAGAAGCCACAACAGTCAGAAACATACCACAGACACGAGACATGCTGCCCTGCTTTTGCGGTGTGAGGTCTGCCCAGCCGTGGAGGATGGTATGCTGGACACAAAGAACCCTTCTCAGCCCAGGCACTTAGCCAGCTCTGGTAGAACAAATCTAGCATCCCGGTGGGACGTCAGCTATGAAAGGAAGACATTTAGAGAAGTAATTTACTTCCAAAGATTTGCAAGGGAGTGCAGATTTAGGAGCGATGGCTTGCCAGAGAAAAAGGACAACGGGAATTTAAGGAAAAAAACAAGACATGAGATTACTAAGCTTGTTGAGTTCACTGTTGATAGAAAAACTGCAAGTTTCTCACATGATGATTGTATCGTTAAAGGTTACCTCGTAGCTTCAGACACTCAGCATCGCAAAAGCCAGGGAGAATGTCAAGGAAACGGCAACTTATGCTAAAGGCTCCAGGTCTCATTTATTTGGGGGATTAGAACTAGACAGGGGACCATTCCGTTGATGCTGCTGTTTGGTTGTGTTTGATCTCAGAGCCTTTTTGCTTTTCCCCGACAGTGGGGTGGGACAGCCACACTCGCTCACACTGGAGGGGTAGCAAGTTGCCAGTTCTGCTTTCATGAGGATGGAGTAAGACACACAACTCCTGAAGCTGTTTTTCTGCTGTGCACAGACAAGGAGTATCAGGGTTTAGCCAATGAGCGTCCTCTCGGCTTTCCAGGTGCTGTCCTTGGTGCTGAAGGTTCAGCAGTGAACAGCAGAGTCTAAACCTAGGTGCTCACGGTCCAGTGTGGGAAGCCTGCAGTAGGCAAAGGGGTAGGGTGTCAGGTCAGGAAGTGACGAAGGCAGGAAGGGAGACAAGACAGCACGTGGAGAGAGTAAAATGGGAGTGGCTGGCATAGACAGGGTGACTGCAGGCCAAGGACTTCTCAGCCCCTGTGTCAGGGTTCCAGCTGTGGGGCTTGACCTGCTGAGACAAACTTGGGAGCAAGAGATGTTGGCAAGGACGTGGAGAAACTGGAACCCTCATCCATTGGTCGTGGATTGGTGCAGCCACTGTGGAAAAGAGTTTGATGATTCCTTAGCAATACATCTGACCCAGGTCACGTATTAACCATCATGGTATATCATATAATATATATTCCACCCCTAGATTTTAGCCAAGAGGTGTGAAAGCAATGGCATGAACAGACAGGTGTGCACCAATGTTCATTGCAGCACTTTTCACAGTAGCCAAAATGTAGGAACAGCCTAAATGTCCATCAACAGATGAACGCGGTATCTACATGCAACGGAATATTAAAACAAAACACAATC
>NW_006921670.1:10333399-10336602 GCF_000298275.1 Orycteropus afer afer
ACAGCGCCCCTAGAGGACAGAGTGGAACTGCCCACAGGGTCTCCAAGGCTGTCAATCTTCACAGAAGCAAAGCCCAAACCACACCCACTGCCTGGAGTCCATTCTGACCCAGAGGACAGAGTGGAACTGCATCACAGGGTTTCCAAGGCTGGAAGTCTTCACCAAAACAGATTGCCACATCTTTCTCTTGTGGAGCAGCTGGTGGGTTTGAACTGCCAACCTTTCAGTTAGCAGTCAAGCACGTCAACCGTTATGGATATTACTCAGCTGTAAAGAGAAATGAAATCCCGACCATGCTACAACATGGACGAACTTTGGAAACATGATGTTGAGTGAAATAAGTCAGTCATAAAAGGACAACTATGATATGATCCCTCTAATATGACAGAGGTAAATGCACAGAGTCCCAAGTGTACTAGTGGTCCCCAGGGGTGGGAGGCAGGGGAAAGGGGGTGTCTTAGCTTAGGGGACATGGAGTTTCTGTTCATGGTGCTGGAATAATTTGGAAAAGGTGGTGGTGATGGTAGTACCAGGTGATGAACATAACCAGTGTCTCTGAATTATGCACGTACAATGTGTTGAACTGGCAAATGTTTTGTTAAATATGTTTTTAGCACAACAAAACAGTTTTTAAAAAAAACCTCAGAAACTTCTGGTCACCTTTCAGACCAGCTGAGTTGGCGAGGCCCACAGACATCATCTCTTCCAACTTTGTCATTGTTCCTTTGGGGAAATTGAGGGTTAGAAGATGGAAGGGATGTGCCCTTTGTCATATGGCGAGACAGCTGCAGAAGCAGGGTGACTCTACGCCACGGGCCACCCACAGGTGGTTGCTGCAACAGCACTAGGCTGTCAGAATCCCTATGGGCTGTGAAAAAATCCCCCCACCCCTGCTCCCACCCCAAGAGTGGAAAGGGCTAAATCCTCACTAACAGCAGGAAGCTTCAGGGCCCCATTACCAGGATGCAAATTAATATTTATTATGCAATTATTCATCTTTGTAATTGCTAGCATTTCAAAGCAAGCACAAGGCTTTAATTAGAACCCTTGGAATATTATTAAAACGGAATGTCAGAAATGAACCCCTCCCCCATCAGCTGCCTTCAAAAGGCTCTCAGAGCCTGGGCCCACACAGGCTTGGTTTGCCCACCTGGGTCCTTGGACCTTCTTAAAAAACAAAAAAATCATCTGACCTTTGGAAAGTTTGTAGGGGAGCTGAAGCCAGAAACAAGATTCAAAGAGATTTTGTTGGTGTGGGATGTCACAGGTGTCTTTGAGGTGGGCAGCAGGGTGTCCTTGGGAGCCCGCCAGCCACCCCACGTCCTGCTGCCCCTGAGCCCAGCCAGCCTGGCCTCCCTGCCGACACCCCTGGGCCACCAGCCCCCAGCCCCTGCTGTCAACCCCAATGTTTCTCTCCTCCCTCCCTCCCTCCCTTCCATGCTTCCACCTTCCTTCCTTTCAACAGACATCTGTCATTGTGTCCCTGCTAAAGTGTCTCTTGCCCTTTTAGGTTCGTAGAACACTTTCCAATATTGGATTTTTTGGTGGTGACTCAGGAAGATTAGAAAGCAAGCATCTGTTTTAAGAAGCAAGATTTGGGAGAGTGAGGCCACCCACTCAAGGGCAGCAGTCCGCATCCCGCCACCGTCTGAGCCCACGATCCGAGGCTCGCTGTGCTCTGAAGCAAGGGGAGGCTGCTGAGAAGCTGGGAAGCAGAGGTGGGGCACGGAGGACGGCTGAGGGGTGGAGCTGAGGGAGGGTTGCTGATGGATGCAGGGAGGAGGGACAGGAGGTCACACGTGACGCCAGGCGTCCAGCGTGGGGGGCAGAGGCGGCAACCCCAGAGGACAGGGGAGCAGGTGGGGAGGATGGCAGAGTCGGTTTGGGAGAAGCTGAGGGCCGTGGACCTCCATGGAGATGTTAGGGTTGCATAACAGATGTATGCTCTGGTTGAATTGTGTCCCACAAAATGCTAGGCTGAGTCCTAACCCCTGGACAACCTCAGGACATGACCTTAGGTGGAAACAGGGTGTTTGCGGCTGCAGTGAGTTAACATGAGGTCATCGTGGGGTAGGGTGGGCCCTAACCATCTACGAGTGGTGGTCCTACAAGAAGAGAGGAAGACGCCTTGTGAAGACTGAGGCAGACATTGCAGGGACACAGCCACAAGCCAGGAACGCCTGGGCCACCAGCAGCCAGAAGAAGTGAGGAATGACCCTCCCCTAGAGGCTCTGGAGAGAACATGGCCCTGTCGACACCCAGAATTCAGACTTCGGCCTCCAGAACCAGGAGAGAGCAAGTTCCTGTTGTTTCGAGCTGCTCAGTTCATGGTCCTGTTAGGACAGTGCCGGGAGATTATGATGTGGCTCTTAGGAGAGCTCCAGGAAAGGTCCAGATCAGAGGGATGGCAGGGGAGCCCCCAGGGAATCAGAGAGGGCAAAGGACAAGTCAGACAGAGCTGAGCCCCAGGAAGAGCCCTGGGACCCACCACGGAGACAGCTCGGGAGGAGCGGGCCGAGGGCTAAGGAGTGCCCAGCGAGGCACAGCCTGGGAGGAGCTTGGAGAGCAGAGGGGCAGGGCCCCCTGGAAGGAAGAAGAGGGCTGAGCTGGCCTGGGGACAGTCACCAGCTGGAAGAGCGACCTGCGACCTGCCTGGGTGAGGCATGATCAAATCCACCGAAAGTCAACCTCGACTTCTGACGCCCCCGAATGTCGGAGCAAAACTGAGCTACACAGGGCACCCCACGTGGTGTCGGAGCAGAACTGGGCTCCACAGGGTTTCCAGTGGCTGGGTTTTGGGGAGAAAATCATCAGGCCTTTCTTCCAGGGGATCCCTGGGTGTACTTGAACCTCTGACCTCTCAGTTAGCAGCCAACCACGTTAAGCATTTACAGCACCCAAGGACTCCATTTGGGGTATTAACCAGCCCCAAGTCAGCTCCCGCCACCACCCGAGGGCTGACCCCAACGCCTCACACCTGCCCATCTTCTGCAGGTAGTCAGCAGCCAGGGGGTGGGAGCATTGGCCAGAACAGGAATTAAGTCATCAGACATCCATTCCAAGTTGGGCATTCAGCAAACCATGCTGGGGCTGGGAAAGGCAGTGTGGTCTGGTACACCTTACGCTCCTCAGCCTATCTGACCATGAGACCAGAAGAACTAGATGGTGCCCAGCTGCCACTGTCAACCACTCAGAGGGGGATC
>NW_006921670.1:10358397-10358977 GCF_000298275.1 Orycteropus afer afer
ACTGAATGGCTCAGCTGGAGCCAGGTTCCCTTGCTGCCCTACCAAGGGTCCCTCCTAAAGGGAGCCCCAGACGTGCCAACCCCGCCCAGGCGCGTCCTCATGACACACATTAGGGCAGCAAAGCTCCCTGCAGTCTGGCTCCTGTCTTCAGCCTACAGAGGACCCTCAGCACCTCCAAGGGGCCAGCCCTGCACCCCACACACCCCCAGCCAAGGTACCACAAGGAATAAAACTCACTCGGTGGGCCCATGGCCACAGCATCACTGAACAACCTGTTGACAGGAAGGCCTGCCACTTTCCCACATTGAGGTCAGGAGGGAAATGTAGCTGGTGTCATCAATAGGGCAGGGCCTAAATCAGGGGTGGAGGGCTTCCTAGAGGAGGTGATGAAACCCACTGCTGTTGAGTCAATTCCAACTCACAGCGATCCTCAGGACAAAGTAGAACTGGGTTTCCAAGGCTGTCAATCTCTACGAAGCAAAGCCCTAACCAAACCCACAATTCTGACCCACAGCGCCCCTAGAGGACAGAGTGGAACTGCCCACAGGGTCTCCAAGGCTGTCAATCTTCACAGAAGCAA
>NW_006921670.1:10359722-10360965 GCF_000298275.1 Orycteropus afer afer
TTGGTGGCTGAGTGCTTAATCACTGTGCCACCAGAGCTCCCTTTTGAAGGAATTAGGGTTTTGTTTTGTTTCTAAGATTCTTATAACCAGGGTTCTGGTTCAGGTTCAAGGAGGTCTGGTGACGTGGTACCTAGGGCACGTGACTGCTAAGCAGAAGGTTGGCAGTTTAAACTCGCCAACCACTCCGTGGAAGTAAGATGGGGCAATCTGCTTCCGTAAAGAAACGCATCAGGGGTCACTATGAGTTGGAATCGACCGGATGGCAGTGGGTTTTTATAACCAGAGTTCAAATGAAAGGAGAGAAAAAGAAAACAGCTATTACAATATTGCTTACCGTCTGCCCCCACCACCTCTGAGGCAGCTTCTTAGAGAGGTGGGGGCAAAGTCTTGGCCCTGGGGTAACAGACACAGAAAGAAGCCAGGGAGGCCGGCTTGATCGGGATGATAGACTTGAGAGGGGCGAGGAAGGGGTAGAAAGCCCGCAAGGGGCCCCCGAGGAGTGGGGGCTGGGGACCTGGGGCATTTCAGCTGGGGGAGGCCGTCTTACAGTGTTTTGCTGTGGGTGGTGAATATCCATCAAGTTCGGCACTTCCTCAAGAGGCTGCAGTAAAGATGACTTGTCTCTCTGTGACCCCCACAGGGTGCGAGGGCAGATGGCCCCTTTAATGTGAGCGGCCGCCGCCATCCAGGGCAACGCCTGGGCGTGCTCTTCATGCGTCCCAGGACATCTGGCAAGGGCTAATGTGCAAAACTGGAAGACAAGCGTTCGGTATTGGCCCAGCCCGAGGTTCTCTGGCAGCAGGCGGGTGACCTTCTTTCCGGCCTCTTTCTTTTTTAAGTGATGCGTTTGCATCATCCTGGTGACATGCCACGCAATGCTTTGAACAGCAGTGCTCTGTAATTGCCTAAACACCTCCACGTGTGGCCCAGGCCAGAGCAGGATGGAGGGGAACTCACACAGCACTCTGGCTGCACACTTACAGGGGGCCGTTTGAGACACTAGGAAGTTCTGGCCGCAACGTGAAGATCTGCCGACATTTCAGGATCCTTCCTCAGTGCGAGTTCCCAGAGTGGAATCAGTGAGTAAGGCCCCAAGGAAGCTTCTAGAAATTCACCTTCCTGTGAGAGGCAGCAAGCCTGCTACAATCTTGCTGGTATCCAGTATTATATTTATCATCATAAATAACATATATAGGAGCTCTAGTGGCGTAGTGCCTACGGCATCTGATAACCAGAAGGCTGG
>NW_006921670.1:10361875-10365370 GCF_000298275.1 Orycteropus afer afer
AGACATCCCACTAGTGGGCAGCACTAAGAAAAAGAGATTTATTCTTCCAGTTCAGGAGGCTGGAAGTCTGAGGTCAGGGTGCTGGCCCTAGGGGCTGGGTGAAGGCCCCTTGACCTCGGACTCCAGCTCTGCCTCTTGTTCCGGGCCCCCTGGAGCAGGAGGCATCTTCTAACTCACGCAGCTGCTGGCTGCTGAGGCCAGCGAACCTAAAGGCAGCAGGTAAAATGGCACAAACCCAAGGTCAGCAGGCAACACCACAGGTCAGTGGTTCAAGTGCAGACACAAACCCAGCAGGCAACACTGGTCCGGGAGCCAGAGATGAAGACTCAGCCAAATGCTGGATCCAAATGTGCCAAAAAGCTGGAGACCTTCCTCAAAGCTTCCCCATAGGTACTGGCAACAGGCCGCACCCCAAAGGCACCTACTTAGCTACTCACAGTAGATTCCACCATGGAGGTGATTACAGTCTCATCATGGGGAATCACTACCACCAGCTGCCCAGCCACTCGGAACCAGGCCCAGCCAAGGGGACACCCAGCCTTCACTCCTGCAGGGAGAATATTTCCCAGAAGCCCCAGTGTTCCTTGGCTGTGGGCAGAGCTTCCCATATGTGTGATGTTCTCTTTCATGTTCTGCTCTTTTTCATAAGTCATCATGCAAAGGGCATTAGGGTTAGGACCCACTTTATCTGCTGTGACCTCCATGACCCTGTTTCCAAACAGGTCCCCATTCACAGGCACAGAGGGTGGGACTTCAGCGTACCTTTCTGGGGACACTCAGTCCATAACAGAGTCCCCCTGCTCTAGAGGCATCCTCTGGTTAGCCCCAAGGATGAGTGATCATCCGTGTGTTTCTTGGCCAACGTTCCTACTCCCCTGGGAGCTGTCTCCTCGGGGTCGCTGGGGCAGGCTGGCCTGTGGTATGCACACTGTGTGCTTTGAGCTGTGCACAGACCAGCTCTGAAGCAGCCCATCTCCTGCGGTCTTGGCCAGCAGCTTCCTCACCTGTGCGTGGGGACACTCAGAGGGTCAGGAGAGATAACCCCGGGGGACTGCACCATCATGTCTCCCAGGCATCCCGCCCTGGTCGGCCCGCTGGTCAGGGCCACTGGGAGGACACAGTGTTCCTGGACCCAAGCCACTCCCGTCCTTCCCAGAACAACAGCAGATCAAAGGCACTGCGGTCCTGGACTTCATTAGAGGTGAATTTATTCCTCTTTGCCTGGAAGAAGTCTCCATTTAATGAGGAAAATGTTTTTCAGATTAAATGTCCCTCTGACAGCCGTGCGGTTTGGAGCTAAGGAGAGAAGGGGCCTGGAGTTTGTCAGGGTCCATGTGGCTCAGAAGCCCTTTCAATCCTTGAGGGACGCCCAGCTCAGCTTCCACACAGGCGAGATGCCACTGGGCAGGAGGGCAAGGGCCAGAGTGAGTGGCCAGCGGGAGCCTGACCAACTCCAGACGGCAGAGAGCTTCACTAGCCCTGCCAGACACCCAAGGCCCAGCTCAGGCTCTAGTCACTCATTCACTCATGCATTCACCCACTCACTCATTCACCCACCCACTCACTCACTCACCCACTCATGCATTCACCCACTCACTCATTCACCCACCCACTCACTCACTCACCCACTCATGCATTCACTCACTCACTCACTCACTCATTCACCCACTCACCCACTCATGCATTCACTCACTCACCCACTCACTGATTCACTCACTCACTCACCCACTAATGCATTCACTCACTCACCCACTCACTGATTCACTCACTCACTCACCCACTCATGCATTCACTCACTCACCCGCTCACTGATTCACTCACCCACCCACTCATGCATTCGCTCATACATTCATAATACTCATTCATTCACACACTCATTCACTGCTTCACACACTCACCCACCCATTCATTCCCTCACACACTCATTCATTCCTTATCCACTCATTCACTCATGCAGTTGTGCATTCGTTACTCCACAAACAGTCCCTGTGTCTTCCTTACTGGGATGTGGGGACAGGGACGTAAAGATGGATTAGACACCGCCTTCTTCCAAGGAGCTACCAGCCTTTGTGATAAATGGGCTCCAACAGTGTGCATTTACACCCCACAGTTGTTGGAAACCCTCTTCTGAGCATGTGTTGTGGCCCCAAACTGCCCGGGGAACTCACGTGGCAAGGATTCTGTGAGCAGGACACGGAATCTGTCCCAGGCCAGGCAGGAGCCGGAAGCCGGGGTCTGCAGTGGCAGGTGGAGGCTGGGGAATCCAGAGACACAGCAGGGCCCAGGATTCAGGCCCCTCAGGTCCTGCCCAGGGTCCCCCCCAAGCCCCTGGCAGGGTCGGAGCGAGGAGCAGGTGCTCTGGTTTTCAGCCCTGTCCTGTCTAGCCCTGGCCCTCCTGCTCAGCTGTCACTCTAGGGAGGGCAGGCAGGAGGGCCAAGAAGTTCCTGACTCCCTCAGGGCCACAGACAAAGGCTGTGCGTTGCTGGGCAGGGTGAAGGTCAGCACCTGTCCCGAGGTGGGGGGAGGGGTCTCTGCGGGCAGCCTGCACAGGAAGCAGCCGTGGGGACTGGGAGGAAGTGAGGGGCAGGGTCATGTCAGCAGTCACCCGTCTGTGGAAGCCAGGGCGGGCGGGGGGAGGCCTCTGCTGCAACTTGTAACCACAGCCACTGGGGCCAGGGCCTGACGGTCCCTGCTGGTGGGCCACTGTTCCTGCTGAGCCCAGCCCCCTCTCCCATAAGGCGGGAGTGCAGACTCCGGCCTCCAGGTGGCATAGGAACCAGTGAGGGGCCAGGGATGTCCTCTGCCCGGGACCTTGGGGCCTGGAGCACCTCCTCCCTCCTCCCTCCAGCCTCGCGGCCTCTGCTGCCCTTCCTCTTTGACCTCCATTCTCAGGACTCTCATGCCCCTCCTCACGTCCTCCAAACCCTTGGGAGCCAGTCAGTCGGCCACAGGTCCGCCCCATCTGCAAAGGTTCTGAGATTGACCCCACTTGCAAGTGGACAACTTGGTGGCTCTTCCAGCCGTGGTCTTTGTGAATCCCCCCAGACGACTGGATGGGACTCTGCAAACGTGAGGTGCTTGTGGCCGCCAGTGGATTGGATAGCTTGTTAACAGTGCAAATAAGGTGCGTGGCACCCTTGTGGAGGTGGAACCATGGAATAAGGGCAAAATTCAGAGTCTCTTCTGACATCTATTTTGGTCTTTTCTTCCTTTCTCATCTTTTTAATGATATTTTGCTTTCTTCATGGATGATGTTTTTGATGTCATCCCACAATTCCTCTGGTTTTTGGTCAGTGGTGTTCAATGCATCATATCTATTCTTTAGGTGGTCTCTAAAGTCAGGAGGGGATATATTCAAGATCATATTTTGGCTCTCTTGGACTTGTTTTAATTGTCTTCAACTTCAACTTGAACTTGCATATGAACAGTTGATGGTCTATTCCACAATCAGCTCCTGGCCTGGTTTTGAGCTTTTCCATCACCTCTTGCCACAGA
>NW_006921670.1:10366335-10381685 GCF_000298275.1 Orycteropus afer afer
GTAGTGTAGTGCCTAAGGCACTTGACTGCTAACCAGAAGGCTGGTGGTTCAAACCCATCAGCCACTCCTCGGAAGGAAGGTTGGGCAATCTACTTCTGTGATGATACTGCCTCAGAAACCCAAGGAAGGGTCGCTATGAGTCAGGTCTGACTCGATGGCACATAACAACAATAACTGCTTCTATGAGTCTGGAGCCACTGCAACAAATCCCACTGCTTCTGACACCAACTGCCAAAGGAGCAGGGAGGCCACATCTTCTGACCTCCTCTAACCCCACATGAGGAAGATAGAATCATCATCAGAAGCCCAAGGCCTATCCCTGTGAGGCCAGACATGCCGCCTTCCTCCAGCCCTTTCACCGACCCTGGTACCAACCATTCCTCCCGCAGCACCCAACACCTTTCTGCTGAGTTTGAGAATTCACTGCAGTGGCCACACAGAACTCACAGATTATAGAGTTTATTAGGGAAGCAACTGACTACAATTCAAGTTCAGTAACACACTTTGCCTCTCTCAGCCCGCTGTCTCTTAACCGACAGTCTCTCTCAGTCTCACTTCCAGCAGTGCATGTCTCTCAGTGTCTCTCTCAGCAGTATGTGTCTCTTGATGTCTCTCCCAGCAGTGTATGTCTCTCACATCTCTCTCTCAGTAATGCATGTCTCTCACATCTCTCAGCCAGCAGTGAAAGATTCCTTCTGCCTCTAGGAGGGCTCTTTTTGCACCTAGCAGAATGACCAAACTAACCAATCCCAATATCAGAATTCAATGCACCTGAGAGAAAGCAAACTTCCCAGATGATTGCTTCGTGCCACTCCCAACAGAAATACCCCAGGTGGATAACTTTAACAATCAGGAGCTACTCAGTTGCTCACAACAAATTCTACCACAGAGTTTACAAAGACTTATGGCTAGAAAACCCACACTATGTACTTTACTACACTGCAATCACCCATGGTAGACAGGCTTTAGCTGAGCTTCCTGACTAAGACAGACTAAGAAGAAGGAAGGTGCCATCCACTTCTCAAAGAATTAACCAGTGAAAACCTTATGAATAGCAGAGAAACACTGTTATATTTTTGGAAAACTATGAGTAGCCCAGAAACATTGTCTTATGACACAGCAATGATGGGCTCAGGTGTAGCAAGGATTGTGAGGCTGGCACAGGACCAGACAGTGTTTCGTTCTGTTGTACATTAGGTCACTGTGAGTCGGAGCCAACTCAGTGGGACCTACCAACAACAGCAACATGCCTGTGAGTGCAATCCTGATTATTGAAAGGGGTTTTCTTCTGTCATGTTAATGAGCCCAGACCAGCAAAGGCTGGGTCCGACACCTACTCCCTTCTGAGTTACAAAAATATCAGCATGGTCAAAAAACACATACGTGGGGAAGACAGTATATGAAGACAGGCTCACAAGGCAGATGCACCTGCAAGTCCAGTAGCACCAAGGACTGCCGACAAGAAGCAGACATCGACAAGGCCACACATTGAACTTGGACTCCCAGCCTCCTGGAGGCCAGAAAATAGATAGCTGTTCTTTCAAGCCACCCATTTGTAGCATGTTTTGGTTGTGGCTGCTCTAGGTAAGAACGGCAGAACAATGCTGGAAGAATGAACACATCAGTCTTAGATGCATACAACCCAACGCTCCTTAGATGTGAGAATGGTGAGATTCCAGCTCCCTTACTTCACATACGTCATCAGGAAAGATCACTCACTGCAAAAGGATGTCATGTTCAGTAAAGGGAAGAGTCAGCAGAAACAAGGGACCCCTCCATGAGATGGACAGACACGATGCCCACAACAGTGGACTCAGACTTACCAACGATTGCAAAAGTGGCAGGACCAGGCAACGTTTGGTTCTGTTACACACAAGGTCACCAGGAGTCAGAGCTGACTTGTGGTACCTGATAGCACCACGTAACTGAGGCAGGTGCATTGGAACAAAGGGCCACCCGTGCCTTGCCCACCACATGTGCAGACATGTACAGCCCAGGAGATGCTTCCCCACTGCCCTGCCCCCAGGATGCTTTGGCCCTCAGTGTGGACAGGCTGGCAGGCATGTCTTGTACCGTGGGGTTCTCGCCCACTCCTGCTGGCTCTTTGTGGCCTCCCCCCTTCCTTGGAAGGACAATATTGTTACCAGCAAATAAGAACATTCCAAACTATTTCCAGATCATCCTGCATACTGGACTTCCCCGCCAAGAGTGTCTGAAGAAAAGGTTCCGCAGAGCCTGGAATTTAAAAAGCTGAAAACCCAGGCCCTGCCTGGTCCGTTTCCAGCTCAGCAAAGGGCAGAACTTTGGCCAAGGCCAAGGGTGAGTCAGACACACAGTGTCAGAACTCCTGAGTCAGTCACCGTTTCTGCTGATGGAAGTGAGGTCAAGTCAGAGAACCGGGAAGGCCCGGGCAGCCCGGCTCAGCCCGGCCAGTGCTGTGGGGCGAAGGCCTATTGGTGAAAAGCAGTGTCTTGGACCTTTTCCCCATCTCCTGTCTGACCACAGAAAGCAACCCTGTTCCTAACAGCCCAGACCTATGTCTGTCTCACTTCCTCTGACATGGCTCCATCATCATCCTACCTGCTGCCAGGCCACCATGCTGGCCAAAAAAAAAAAAATACTTGTTCATCGGGGCCCCCCGGCCGGCAAAGGCAGGGATTCTGGTCTTTCTTCTCCCCGAGACTGGCTCGGCCACCTCACCTAGGGCTGGGTTTCCCTCTCCGCCCAGCTGAGGCCTCCCTGCCTGGCATAGCTGAGCATCCAGGGCCCACAGGTCCCAAGCACCACACTCGGAGCCCCTGCTCAGGGGCCCTGACGTGAAGCGGCTTGCCGAGGGTCTGTGGATGGAAAATCAGTGGGTAAAGCAGGAAGGAAAGGAGGGGTGAAGGGAGGGAGGGAGGCTGAGGGAGGGTGTGCAACTGAGGAAGGAAGAAGGGGGAGGGAGAGAGGGAGGGAGGGAGAAAGAAGAAAACCAAGAGCAACGTGAAGACTCTTAGCCACACCTGCATCACCATTGACACCAAGCACCAGGCTACAGGTAAACCCATAAACACCTGAGAAGATCAGATGGGGGTCAGTGAACAGGAGTATACTCTAGACCAAGGATAGATTCAGCTGAGGCTAATCTTGCACAGACACCAGTGATACGAAATACCTGCAGTCTTTACAGAAACAACAGAAGACAGACGTAGAGCAATCCCTCACAGACACACAGACATTGTGGCAGAGGGATCCAACGGATCTACCGACTCAGGACCATAGTACTGGGGGACACCAGACTCAACTGGCACAACAAAATACATAAAAATCTTGTTCCACAGCGTACATTGGTGAGTAGTGACAGGGGTCTTAAAAGCTTTGGAGCGGCCACCTAAGATTCAGCTAACGGTCTCCTGTCGTCAAAAGCGAAGAAGAGTGAAGAAAACCAAGGGTGTTTGGAAGCAATCAGCCCTGGGACACGATGGCCCTCAAGACCAGAAGAACTAGATAGTGCCAGGCTGCCAATGCCAACCACTCAGGAAGGGATCAAATCTGGAGATCCTGGATGGAGTGGGAGGGAAAACATGGAACACAATCCAAAAACACAATAATGACCAGAATTACTGGTCAGATGGAGTCTGGTGGGACCCCCAAGACTATGGCCCTGGGATACACTGCAGGCCTGGGATAAAACTCACTCCCAAAGGCTGGCTGTCAGCCCAGTAGTGAACAAGATGTACATGCAGACCACTCAACTCAGGGTGATGCACCCATGTACTCTATGAATATGCATCCCTTGGATCAATCGACCACGGGGCACTAGAGGGGCAACATTCCCATGGAGGAAATGCAAGACACGCAGGGGTGCATAACTATGAGGGACATGGGGGAGGGTTACTGGGCAGGGAGGGGAGGAGACTGGGTTAGGGTTCAGGATGGTTATTGGGGAGTGAAACCAAATGTACATGAAATGTTGAATGTAAAACAAACTCTACTCTGTAAATTTGCACCTAAAGAACAATATAAAAAAAATTTCAAAATAATAAAATTGATTATAAGATGAAAATAAAAGAAATAAAGGACTCTTAGCCACAGAGATGCAAGTGAGTCTGCCTGCTGGAGGCAGACTGTGCCTTGCCCCAATGGGGACGCCAGCTCTCCGTCTATCGGGATCTGGCTCTCCCAGTCCCTGCTTGCCTCTTTGTATGGTGCCCGGTTGTCTCTCGGCTCTTTGGATCTTCCTCGGGCTGGATATTAACCTCCTGCTGTCCTCCCTGTCCACCCATGAACCCAGCACAATCTTCAGCACTGACTCATCTTCTGTTTGTATGAAAGTCACGGCTTTGCCCTTAAAAATAAAAAAGTATCCTTTAACACAGGGGATCCAGTCTTGATCTGGTTAACCTCAAAGCCAAGCACTTTCCTCAAATCCAAGTGCACATCAGAATCACTGGGACCACGGCCAGAGTGAGTAGTTGGACCTGCGGGCTCAGGACCATGGTTCCAGGGGACATCAAACTCAACCAGCATAACATCCTACACAAAAACATTGTTCCACATCTTACTTTGGTGAGTAGCAACTGGGATCTTAAAAGCTTGCAAGTGGCCATCCAGATGCAATGAGGGGTCTTTCCTCGTCCAGAGCAAAGAAGAATGAAGAAAACCGAAGACACATGGAAACAATTAGTCCAAGGGACTGGTAGACCATACTATCCTCAGCCTATATGACTATGAAACCAGAAGAACTAGATGGTGCCCGGTTACCACTGTCAACCACTCAGAGTGGGGTCTGTGTAGGAGATCCTGGATAGGGAGGGAGAACAATGTGGAACAAAACTCAAAATCATAAAAAAAAAAAAAAAATCCACAGAAGAAGAAGAAGACCAGGTTGCTGGTCTGGTAGAGCCTGGTGGAACCCCTGAGACTATGGCCCCCAGCTGCCCTTCAGGTCTGGAACTGAACCCACTCCTGTGGCTTCCAGCTAAATAATAGACAGTTTATGGGGTGAATATTTGCATTAGGTAGATACACTCCTTGGAGAGATCAATCATGGGAGAACAGAAGGGCTGTGTGTGCACAGGGAGACAGCTCGGTGGGCGGGAGTGCATGGGAGGGAAGGACACAGGGAAGAGGTAACTATGGGGAGGAAGTGGGAGGAGAGCTGTTACACTGTGGGGAATTGCAGTCAATGTCATGAGACAAAATGTGTATGAACTGCTGTATGGAAAATGAATTTGCTCTGTAAACTTTCACCCAAATCACAATTAAAAAAATATTATAAAAAAAAGAATCAGTGGGACCAGTTGTCGTGGACCCCAACTGAGGAGGACACATGTGTCACAGGTGAACTGTGCCCCACAGGACTGGCAGGGGCTGGTTTGTCCAAGGTGGGTCCCAGGCTTTCCCTCCAAGGTGTTCTGTTCTGTCGTGCACCTGGGATCACTGTGTGTAGGACCCTATAAGACGTCAGCTGACAACAGCCTGCTGAGCTGTGACCCGATCCATTTCCGTTCTTTAAAGCACCCACTTGTGATATTTCTGTTCCTGTGGCACCAGGGAACCAAGACAGTGAGGGAGGGACCCTGCATTGAGCAGGAGGACTGGGGAGGCCAGGAAGGCTGGAACTGGAGAGGCCTGCCAGGCCTCCTCCGCCCAGAAGGCCACCAAGGATGCCAAGTTGTTTTAAGGCAAATTGGGCCTGTGTCCTGCCAAGGCCAGGTTTCTCCTGCCTGGGAAATCTGAAAGCCACTGAAGACAGATTCTTGAGGTGAGAGTGGCCGCCAGCTTCCTCACCAAGCCCGCTCCCAGGCCAGGGCATTCCGGCCACCTGCAGGCGTACCACCAGGTTCACAGTGCAGCAGCTACATGTGATGCCCACCTCTTTGATCTCCACGTTTTACCCCTGGGTGAGGCAGGGGCGATGTGCAGCCAGAGACGTTCCCACGGGGAGGTGGACAGGTGAGCCACTGGCCTCAAGACAAGGGTCTCCAGAGAGCCTGGCCGGCTCACCCTCTCAGGCTGCTGTCCTGGCCCTCCGGCCTGGACTGTGAGCCGAGACCCTGCCGGGGAGCCTGCGGACCTGGGGCACCAGGTTAAGGAGGACCAGTGGCTGCAAGTTCTAGGCTGCGGGCTGCAGGCCGAGCACCAGGAAGCCTGAGCCTGGAGTCTGCCCTTTAAGGGAAGCAGCTCCCATAGCACACCCTGGGCTTCCAGTAGACAGGCCTCAGCACACTCAGTGGCAGGATCAGCCTCCAGGTCTGTGTGTCGCACTCTCCCCTCCCCCTGCTGCCAGTCTGACTCCCATCTGTGACCCAGCACCCAACTCCGAGCTAGCACAGGCAAGGCATGTGGGAAGACGAAACCAAAGACTCAGACCTTTGGCAAGAGCCCCGCAGGCCAGGCTGGTGGCAGCAAAACAGAAGGACGCCTGGTTTCAGCTGGGACCAGGGCCAGGAGCGGGGGGGTAGCAGGCCTGGAGGCAGGCTGCTCTCAGCCTGAGTCCCCACCCCTCTGGCCCAGCCTGGCAAGGCTGCCTGCTGCCTGAGGTGAGCCGCCTCCCGGAGCCGGCTGGAAGCCCCTGGCTCCATGGTCTATGGAGGGCAGATGGTCAGCCGGTCTGTAGGCACCGGTCCAGCCCCCAGCTCCTCCTCCTTGCTCTCCCTCCTCTCCCCTTCCATCTGAGAGCCAAGAGGGTGCCGCCTCTACAGGCTCCCACCGTCATGATCACACGGCACCCCTGGGGTTGGACAGGTTGGGTTACCACTGGTGGCAGCCATGGAGAAGAGACCAGAGGAACTGTGGGTATATCTTGGCCACATCGAAGGAAGCTGAGTCAATAATAAAATAATCTATCAGATGTGGCTTATTCGGGGAGAAGATTCGCAAATCCACTAGCACCAAACCCCAAGTGGAAAGGTACTCCACCAAGGACCAGCAGGGACTGGCCTTTCACTGAAAATACAAAGAAGCAATGAAGCTTGTATTGGCTTGTACAATTTACTGTTGAAACACTGTTAAGATCTCATTGATCAATGAAGGCACCTTGATTTACAGGGAAAAGAAAAACAAAAACGCTGCCATGGAGTCGATTCTGACCCACAGCACCCCTAGAAGACAGAGTGGACCTGACCCAGAGGGTTTCCAAGGCTGTCAATCTTCACAGAAGCAAAGCCCAAATCCCACCCACTGCCGTGGAGTCAATTCTGACCCACAGCGCCCCTAGAGGACAGAGTGGAACTGGCCCAGAGAGTTTCCAAGGCTGTTGGTCTTCACAGAAGCCGATCACCAGGTCTTTCCTCCCAAGGAGCAGCTGGTGGATTTGAACCACTGACTTTCTGGTTAGCAGCCGAGCACTTAACCACTGCACTACCAGGGCTCCTTACATAGGAAACCAAAACCAAACCCACTACCATGAGTCGATTCCAAGGCTGTAAATCTTCATGGAAATAGATTGCCTCATCTTCCTCCCATAGAGCAGCTGGTGGATTTGAACCACTGACCTTTTGGTTAACAACCAACCCACTGTGCCACCAGACTGCTTTTATTTGTAGGAAAGCTGTGTTTGAATTTCAGTAAAAACAAGTTCACTCGACCCACCAGCAATGCCACTTTGTCAACCACACGGCTCCATTTTTATTTTACTTCACAGTAGGAGGGGGTTGGAAAAGACTCAGACCCTAGGCTGTGATGGGTGATTTGGGGGGTTGGGGACAGGGGCGTGGCTCTGGACGGAGTGCTGTCAGGAAGCAGGGTAACTGGGTGTACTGATCAACTCCAGAAGACAGGATGCCCGGGGCAAGGCTGAGGCTGTGCTGGGTACAGCAGCAGCCGTCATGCATGGTGGCCAAGTGGGGCTGTCTGGTCATTTTTGTGGCTTGGAAGATGCTCACGTTTTCCTGGTCTCACTGTTGTCTTGACTGTCGTGGGCACTGAGCAGGCTTGTCTGATGCCAGGTGTTCTGTGAAGTCATTGATGTCCCTCACGGCCTCCTTCTCCGTCCCTGACTAGGCTAGTTTGACTATTGCCCCTTCCTCCTTGGTGGTGTGGGTCCCCTGCCCAGTCTGACCCAACCTCTAAGGTGTGGTCACAGGCAGGTCCTCACCTCCTCTGCCATCCCATTTCCTTGTTTGCAAACGGGAAGGATGAACCGAAATAACAGTCATTCCACTTTAGAATTCTCGTGGAGCCTCAACAGACCTGGGCTGGGCTGGGCTGGGCTTCACCCTGCCGTGTGAGGAGAGGAGAGCTGAACACCAGACAGGCAGCATCAACAGGGACAACTCCCTTGTTGGACGTCTGCTCTGTTTGTGTCACGGAACCCTCACAGTCGGGACCACATCATTTTCCAGACGAGGAAACTGCAAGGGAAGTTGGTGAACTGCTCATGGACATGTGAGGAGTCTGACACCGAGACCTTTCAGCGCTTGGTGGTGGTTAGGTGCCATGAGGTTGGCTCCGACTCATAGCAACCCTGTGGACAACAGAACAAAACGTTGCCCGGTCCTACGCCATCCTCACAATCATTGGAAGTCTGAGCTCGCCGTTGCAGCCACGGTACCCGTCCGTCTGCCTGAAGGCCTCCCCCTTCCTGCTGACCTTCAGCTTTACCAGTCGTGGCGTCCTTTCCCAGAGACTGGTGTTTCCTGATGACGTGTCCCCAGGAAGCGAGACCAGGCCTTGCCACCCTCGCTCCTGAGAGCGTTCTGTTCGCGTTTCTTCCATCAGCCACAGCACACTCGATATTCTTTGCCGCCACCACAGCTTGAACACGTCAGTTCTTCAGGCTTCTTTTTTCATTGTTCAGTTTTTGGAGGCATTTGAAGTGATTGAAAAGACCATGGCCCAGCCAACCACACGTGATCAAAAGGGCCACATGTGCCGGGAATAAGGCCTAGAAGGCAGGAAGGGATAGGAGAGAAGGACGGAGGGAAATGGTAACCACAGGGCGGAAGTGGGAAGGGTGCTGTCATAGTGTGGGGGCTACAGTCAGCATCACAACACAAAGTGTGTATGAACAGTTGGCCGGAAGACCAATTTGCTCTGTACACTGTCCCTCAAATCACAATAAAAAGTTTAAAAAAAAAAAACTATAATGAAAGAGCATTTTTAACCAAAACAATTGGTAACAATTACAAAGGTTGAGGATAAAAAGAGGCAGTGGAGGGGTCACTTCCACACTCTACTTCTAGTGATATCAATTGGCACAGCATTTGGGGAGTGCATTTTGAAATATTTGTAAAAAATAAGTAAACAAACATACCCTTGGACCTAATAATTCTGCTTGTGGAATCTAGCCAAGAAATAAAGAGCGAGACAGAGGGAGGGACGGAAAGCCACACACTATGATGATCATCTGGGCGTTAAAAGCAGTGACCCCTAATACAGAAAAGAAAATAAAGAGAACAAAAATCCTGACCAATAAACAACATCATGATAAATGGAAAAAAAAGTTGAAGTTGTCAGGGATTTCATTTTACTTGGATCCACAATCAACACCCACAGAGGCAGCAGTCAAGAAATCAGACGTCACATCTCACTGGACAAATCTGCTGCAAAAAATAAAGTGTTAAAGAGCGAAGACGTCACTTTGAAGACTAAGGTGCACTCAATTCCATGATGGGGTATTTTCAGTCACCTCATAGGGATGTGAAAACTGGGCAATGAATGAGGAAGGCCAAAGAATTGACGCGCTTGAATTATGGCATTGATGAAGAATCGTGAATGTACCATGGACGGCCGGGAGAGCGAACAAATCTGGTTGGAAAAGTACAGCCAGAATGCTCCTGGAATAAGGATGAGGAGACTTCATCTCACATGCTTTGGACATGCTATAGGAGAGAGCCGACCCTGGAGAAGGACACGATGCTTGGTAAATAGGGGGTCAGTGAAGAGAGGAAGCCCCTCAGCAATACGGACTGATACAGCGGCTGCAACTATGGGCTCAAGCACCGCAACAATTGTGAAGCTGCAGGGACCGGGCCGAGATTAGTCCTGTTGTCCACAGGGGTTGCTATGTGTTGGAACCGACCTGACAGCACCCGACCACAGCAGTCTATGGAAGCGGACTGCCACATCTTTCTACCACAGAGCAGCTGTTGGGTTCAAACTTCCGACCTTTCAGGTAGCAGTTGAGCTCTTTAACTACTGCGCCACCAGGGCTCCTGAGTCATCATCAAAGTGCCGTCTTTGCTTTTTAAAACTGTAAAGAGGTGTTTTGCAGCAGACTTGCCCAACGCAATAGCAGCCAAACCGCCACAGTATGATAGACCAACAGATGGGTGGTGACAAGTCCTTGGAGCCTGAAAAACACAGTCCTTCTGGTGTCAGGAGCTTTGCACAGCAACGTACCAGAAAGGAGAAGACAACATCATTGAAAGAAAAAAAAAGAATGCAGAAAATTTAAAACATGAAAGACTTCATCTGATCACATTTCGTTACACAACTAACAAGAGGAAGAAAAGCCAGTGCCCTTGGCTGCTGCTGGAGACGCCGTCCAGGGGAGCCCCCTTTACTGGGTTGAGTCCTGGCTGAGACCCTCAGGGTGGCAGCCAAGAGCCTGGGGCCAAAGAAGGGTGAGGGAAGGGCCCAGCTGGTGGTCTGGAGAGAGGGGAGGGCTGTGTAAACACAACAGGGGCCCTCCCCAGCACCCCTCAAGTGCGACAAAACATGGTAGGGTAGGAGGGCTTTGTTGTGGGCCCAGTGGGCAGCCACTTTTGCACTGAGGCATCCTGGGGGCTCAGGTGCAAGGCAGAGGTGCTGCCCAGTGGCGTGGGGTCATCAGGAAGTCCCAGGAATCCTGGGGGGACAGGGCAGGGTGCAGGATTGTCTTCCCCAAGGTGAGAGGTTTGGTAGATGCCCCCCTGAAACAAGCTCTTCTGCTGAGTGGGAGAGGAAGGGTTGTTGGGTGCCACTGAGTTGGTTCTGATGCATGATGACCCCACGTCTGACAGGAAAGCACTGCCTGGTCCTGCACGATCCTCACAACCTTCCTGTGCTTGAGCCCATTGGCGCGGCCATTGTGTCAATCCAGCTCCTTGAGGCCCTTCCCCTTTTTTGCTGACCTTCTCCAGGGACTGGTCCCTCTTGATAACATGTCTGTTCTGGTTCTCTGGTTCTCTACTGTCACTCTGACAAGAACATACCACAAATGGGATGACCTTAACAGATAGGAGTTTGTTCTCTGACAGTTTGGAGGCTTTAAGTTTTGAGTTCAAAGTGCCAGGCTCTAGGGGCCGGGTGAAAACCCCTCAACTTTGGGGTCCAGCTCTGCCTCCTGCTCCTGGCCCACTGGAACTAGAGACGTTTCTTCACTCAGACAGCTGCTGGCTGCTGAGGCTGCCAAGCCCAAGGTTGACAAATAAAAGGCACAGTCCCAATGTTACCAAACCACACGGCAGGTCATTAATTTAAGTCCATTGTAAGTCTCAAGGTCGGCAGAGCATGGCAGGCTGCTGAGCAACGACATGGCTACGTGCAGGGTCCAAGCGTGCCATAGGCTAGAGACCATTCCCCAAGGCTTCTGCTTATATATGGGACGCAGACCACATTCCCTAAGGCAGCTACTCAGCTGTTTGTGGCAGATCCCACCATGGAGTTGATTACCATTCTCATCATGGGGAATAACTACATCCAGCTGCCCAGCCACTCAACTAGGCCCACCCAAGTTGACACACAAACTGAACCACCGCAATATCCAGTGTACATGGAGGAAAGGGGCTCATTATTATTTGAGCTCATTGGTGTGTGTAGTGGAATCCCTGGTGGTACAGGTGGTGAATGCACTTGGCTGCCGACAGAAAGGCTGGGGGTTCACGTCCAACAAGAGGTGCCTCAGAAGAAAGACCTGGTCATTTGATTCCAAAAAAATTCAGTCACTGAAGACCTTATGGGGCTCAGTTCTACTTTGCACACATGAGGTCACCACGAATCAGAATTGACTTGACAGCAATTGGTTTTTCTGCGTGTAATATTTGCACAACATTTTAAGCACCACATGGAAGGAAAGGTAGTCCTGATAGAGCTGGCCCACCTCACAGCCCCAGGAGCCCCTGATGGGGAGTGTGGCACAGGGATGCAGGTGGGTTGGGGCCAGAGCCGGCTTTGCAGTGTGTGTGAGCTTCCTGCTGCTGCTGTAACAAATGCTTACAAACTGAGGGCCTCAAGCAGCCCAGTTTGAACCTCTCACAGTTTTGGAGGTCAAAGGTCCAAAACAGGGGAGGAGGGCTGAATTCCTCTGGAAGCTCCAGGGGAGAAACCATTTGCTCACCTTTTCCAGGTTCCAGAGGTTACTGCAAGGCAGCGGTGGCTCAGGGGTAGAATTTTCACCTTCCATGTGAGAGACCCAAGTTCAATCCCAGCCAGGCCTCCTGCACAGCCACCACCCATCTGTCTGTGGAAGCTCGTGTGGGCTGTGATGCTGAATGGTTTTCAGTGGAGCTTCCAGACTGAGGAAGACTAGGAAGAAAAGGTTGGTGATTCACTTCTGCAAATGAGCCAGTAAGAACCCACAAGGGTCTGACCAGACCACAAGGGTCTGATCTCATGGGGTCGCCAATGACAAAGCAATGAGCACAGACCCGGTCCATGACTCCATTAGCAATGAATAAGCAGACCAATGAAACAGCTGCAAGTGTGGGTGGGCAGATGTGGACAGCCCCACCTTAGGGACAGGCACAGAGTGAATGGGGCACGTGACGAGGGGCTCAGCCTTGGCCTTCTGGCCCCAGGCCTGTGCCCTCAGCTCCTGCTTATCACCCCTGCCCCTCTACCCCTCACAGGGCCAACTGCATCCTGGCAGGAGTGTCAGCTCTGTGTGACCGCTCATTCAAAGAGCAAGGGAAGGAAATGGAAGGTCAGGCGGCCACAAGGTTTCCGCAGGCTCATGTGACCTCACGGCAGCTGGCGAGGGGGAGGGATTCACACCCCCTGGGTTTCCTGCAGGCTCAGCCTGACCGGTGGCTGGAGGAAGAGGCTTGTGGGAACGCACAGAGCTGTGAGAGCCCCACTGCATGCTCAGCTGCCTTCTGATCACGGGGTCACCTCCACACCCCCCCAGCCCTAGCCCCTCAGAGGAGAAGAGCTTAACCACCGCCCTCCCCTCCCCAAAAAATCAAGTCAGACAAACAGGCTTCAAGCCAGGGCATCCTGGGTTTGAATCCTAAATCTGTCATTACTTGCGCCTGACCCTGGGCATGTTTCATAACTCCTCCAAGCCTCAGTTTTCAATTCTGTAAAGTGGCAAAAACAACACCTACCTGTTCCAGAGGGGATCACAGCCAAAGACAGAATTCACCCCAGGCAGTTCAGATAAGGAGTTTCAACAAAACAGGCCTGCCTGCAGACAGGGTCCCAGAGAACACTGGAGACTAGCAGAGGGAAAGCTGGTGGGTCAGGGGAGGAAACGGTATTTCCCCCAGAAGCCAGCAGGAGCTGGAGCCTTGGAGAGGCTGCCCACTGGGGCTGCAGTCATGGGAGGGCACAGCCAATGTCAGGGCTGGAGCAGCTGGGTGGGGCCAAGGCAACATCCTCTCCTCCAGCCCCTCGGACCTCCAGCCCCTCGGACCTCCAGCCCCTCGGACCTCCAGCCCCTGCCTTCATGGGCCAACCCACTGAGAGCCAGCGGGGGGTGCGGCCCTCCGGGGTCAGCTTCAGGGGACATAGAGCTGAGCAGAGAGCGCATGGGGTTCAGGGTGGTGACAAGTAACCAGAAGCCCTCTTTATGGGGGACGTGCACTCATTCGATAAACATCTGTTTGTTGCATGAGCTGTCACGGGAACTGAATCCACAACAGGACAATATGCTGGCCCGTCCAACACCACCTTCACAGTCACTCTGTGACTCGTGGGGCTTCCAGTGGCTGGTTTCTTTTTTTCCAGAAATAGATTGCCAGGCCTTTCTGCCTGGTCTGTCTTAGTCTGGAAGCTCTGCGGAAACTCATTCAACACCACAGCCCCATGAGGTGCCCTGGCCAGGAAATCAAACCTGGGTCTGCACCACAGAGGGCAGGAGTCCCACCACTGACCCACTGCTGCCCTCAAACACTCAGTAGGCACAAAGCACCAAAGACACATTGTTCTAAATGCTGGGGAGACCTGGAAGAAAAGAAGAGACGGCTCTCCTCTCTCGGAGAGCTTACATACCTGTGGAGAAACAAGGAAGACATGGCCAACTATAAACATGTGCCCAGGCTGAATACCAGGAAGGACAAGGAAGCCAAGTGAGGGGAGGGAGCATGAAAGGGAGGCCCCCTTAGGCAAAGCCCTGAAACTCCTCCAGCACCCAGCCACGCCCAGTAAACGCGTTTCCTTTCAAACATTCCTATCTGCTAAGACTGGTGCTTAGGGGCTGCCAAAGCTTTCAAAGAACCATGAGAGTAAAACAAGGCTTGATCCCCAGAGGAGAACAAAAGCAGATAGTGCAAACCCAAACAAGACAGAATCTGTCACCTTCAAGTCAATGCTGACTCGCGGTGACCTCGGAGGGCATGGTGGAACTGCCCCACAGGGTTTCCTAGGCTTTCAATCTTTAGGGGAGAAAATCCCAAACCAAACCCACTGCTCTAGAGTCCACTACAACTCATGGTATCCCTAGAGGACAGAGGGGAACTGTCCCACAAGGTTTCCAAGGCTATCAATTTTCAGGGAAGCAACTGCCTCATCTTTCTCCCACAGAGTGGCTTGTGGGTTCAAACTACCAGACATTCGGTTCACAGCCGATTGCTTAACCACTACCCCACCAAGGCTCCCAAGAAGATGGCAAAGGACCAGGCACAGTTTCCATCTGTGACACACCGGGTCGTCCTGAGTTAACTGACAACAACAGGTCAAGCACCTCCCTTCACTGTGAACTAGAAGTCAACTCAGAGCTCCACTTTATGGAGACCAGAGTGTGTGTGTGTGTGTCCTTCACACCGCCCTGACCCCACAGACCAGCACATGCCCTCATGGGTGTCCATCTAGTGAGTATCTCACCCCTCTCAAGAGTGTCCCCATTTGGACAGTAAAGTGTACTCACCCCAGCTGGCCTTCTCAGCATCAGGAACTTGGCCTCAGCAGCCTGGCAGTCCAGGCCCCAATCCTGGCTCTACTCTCTACATGCTGTGTGATCTTGGGTCAGTTACTTCACCTGTCTGTGCCCCAGACTCCTTAGCTCCTTAATGAGGAGGATGATAGTGACCATTTCATAGATTCCCATGGAGTCAAATGGGACAAAGCCTGTGTTTTGGTTACATAGTGCTGCTCTGACAAGAATATACCACAAATGGGATGGCCTTAACAAATAGGAGTTTATTCTCTAATAGTTTGGAGGCTTTAAGTCAAGTTCAAAGTACCAGACTCTAGGGGCAGGAGCCCCTCGACCTTGGGCTTCAGCT
>NW_006921670.1:10382315-10383211 GCF_000298275.1 Orycteropus afer afer
CAGTAAACCTCTTGCCATCAAGTCAGCACCCAGTCGCAGCGACCCTCTGGGTGTCGGGGGGACCTGGGCCCCACTGGTTCTCAGTGGATGATTTTCAGAAGCTGATCACCAGGCCTTTCTTCCAAGGTGCCTCTGGATGAAGTTGAACCTCCAGCCCTTCAGTCAGCAGCTGAGCATGTTAACTGTTCGCACCACCCAGGGACTGCAACTAACAACAAGCAATCCCAAATCTCTGCTGGGGATGGTACCGGGGGTCCCTAAGGGCTTGGTGCTCAGATCCCAGGTGTGCATATCTCAGGGGGATGCCAAACCTCCATGCACCTCCATTGCCAACCTCAAGGGTCAACTCAATGGCGCATGCAGGCAGGTGTTCAGGCCCCTTGGAGACCAGGCTCCCACCACAGCCAGGGTCTCTCTGTGCTGTTTTATTCCCGACTGCGGTCAGAGCCCAGGAGCCCATGCCCACACGGCCAAGTGGGGGAATCATCCTGAGATACTGGGACAAGGATGAAGTCTCTGGGCACCAACCCAAGCCACCACCACCTCTGGCCAGGACGGCAGGAAATAAAAGACATACACTTGCTCCATGAAAGGAAATGGATAACTCAGACTTCTAATTTTCAAACTTTTGTTCTTCAAAATTTTACAGCATGAAAAGGCAAGCTACAGACCAAGAGAAACCATTTATAAACCACACTATCTGACAAAAGACTTGTCTCAAGACCAGATAGTGTCGAGACTCTCAACATTCGACATTGAAAAATAAACAAGCCAATTAGAAAATGGGCAAATGACATGAACAGACACTTCACCAAAGAGATATGCAGAAAATAAACCAGTGAAAAGATTTCAATATCAGTAGCCTTTAAAACAAACCCACTCCCATTGAGTCGATT
>NW_006921670.1:10385906-10387360 GCF_000298275.1 Orycteropus afer afer
AAAAAAAAAAAAATCAAAGGGCTTATTGCACTGGGCAAATCTTCTCCAAAAGACCTCTTTAAAGAATTTTAGAGCTAAGATGTCTCTTTGAAGACTAAGGTGTAACTATTCCAAGCCACGGTATTTTCAATTGCCTCATATGCATGTGACAGCTGGACAATGAATAAGGAAAACCAAAGAAGAGTCAATGTTTTTGAGTTGTGGTGTTGGTGAAGAATGCTGAAAGTGCCATGGTCTGCCAGAAGAATGAACAGATCTGTCCTGGAAGAAGTGCAGCTGGAATGCTCCTTGGAAGTGAGAATGGCTAGACCTAGGTCACCTACTCTGGTCATGTTGTCAGGAGGGACTATTCCCTGGAGAAGGGTATCATGCTTGGTAAAGCGGAGGATCAGCAAAACATGGAGAAGACCCTCAGTGAGAAGGATTGACACAGTGGCTGCAATGATGGGTTGCTTGAGGCCCTCAATTTGTGAGCACTTGTTACAGCAGCAGCAGGAAGCTCACACACACTGCAAAGCTGACTCTGGCCCTGATCTGCCTGCATCCCTATACCACACTCCCCATCAGGGGCTCCTGGGGCTGTGAAGTGGGCCAGCTCTATCAGGACTACTTTTCCTTCCATGTGGTGCTTAAAATGTCTTGCAAATATTACACACAGAAAAACCAGTTGCTGTCAAGTCAATTCTGACTCGTGGCAACCTCATGTGTGCAGAGAAGAACTGAGCCCCACAGGGTCTTCTCTGACTAAATTTTTTTGGAATTAGATGATCAGGTCTTTCTTCTGAGGAACCTCTGGTTGGATGTGAACCCCCAGCCTTTCTGTCAGCAGCCAAGTGCATTCACCATCTGCACCACAAGGGACTCCACTACACACACCAATGAGCTTCAATAACAATGAACCCCCTTCCTCCACGTACACTGGACATGTTATCAAGAGGGACCAGTCCCTGGAGAAAGACATCGTGCTCAGGAAAGTTGGAGGGTCAGCAAAAAAGAGGAAGGCCTGCAATGAGATGGACTGACACAGTGGCGGCAATGATGGGCTCAGGTATAGCAGGGATTGTGAGTCTGGTGCAGGACGGAGCAGTTTTCTTTTGTTGTATGTGGGGTCACTGTGAGTCGGAGCCAACTTGATAGCACCTAATGACCATGCCATACAACTGAGCTGTCGCACTCCTGGGCAGTTTTCCCAGAAAAAATGACAACTTCTGTTCATGCAAAAATCTGTCCAGGAATGTTGATAACAGCTTTCTGCATAATGGACCCAAAACCGGACACAGCCCAGATGTCCTTCAGCAGGGGAGTGGCTAAACAAGCTGTGATACATCCACACCATGCAATACTAGTTGGCAATGAACAGGAATAAAGTATTGAAACACAGAACAGTCTGGAAGAGTTTCCAGGGAACTATGCTGAGTGAAAAAAAGGGAATATGCTGTGTGAGTCCACTGATA
>NW_006921670.1:10387885-10389968 GCF_000298275.1 Orycteropus afer afer
ACGGTGAAAGTTTACAGGGCAAATGAGGTTTCCATTCCACAATTCACCCACGTTTTGTCTCATTCATAGAGCAGTCTTGAAAAGACAAAATTGTAGAATGGAGAACAGATGAGGACTTGGTGGAGGGAGGGCGGTGTGGCCGTCAAAGGGCAATACGAGGGATCCTTGCTCTGTGTCTTGCCCACACCAACGTCCACATCTGATTGTGACATTGTATTGGATTTTTGTAAATGTTGGGTTTTCCAATGGGGGCCGATGCAGTGGGTGATTCACTGGCAGAATTCTCGCCTTCCACATGGGAGACCTGGGTTGGATTCCCAGTTACCACACCTGAGGTGCGGCCACCACCCGTCTGTCAGCAGACGTCGAACAGGTTTCAGCAGACCTTCCAGACTAAGAGTAGGAAGTAAGGGCTGGTCATCCACTTCAGAAAACAAGTCAGTGAGAAACCCATGGATGCCACTGGAATATTGCCCAGTCCTCTAATGACCTGGGTATGGTACAGGACTGGGCAGCATCTCATTCTGTTGCATGTGGGGCAGCCATTTGTTGCAGGCTAACTCAATGGCAGCTAACGCCACCAGCAACCACAGTAGGGGTGTGGTAGTAGTGGTTGTGGGTCAGCTCGGCTGGGGTGTGGTTTGGAGTGGCTGGGCAGCTGGATGTAGTTATTCCCCATGATGAAAGTGTCATCACCTCCTTGGTGGAGTCTTCTGTGAGCAGCTCATTAGTGGAAGGGGAATTGCCTTTGGGGTGTGGCCTGCTCCCAGTGTGTATGGAGAAGTTTTGAGAACCGTCTCTAGATTTTAGGCACATATTGGGTCCTGCATTGGGCTAAATCTTCATCTCCAGTTCCTGGACTTCCTGAATCTTCATCTCCAGTTCCAGTTCCAGTTCCTGACCTGCCACAACTGTTGCCTCCATCTTGGGAGTGTGCCATTTTCCCTGTCAACCTTGGGTTCATCACCCTCAGCAGCCAGCAGCCACATGAGTCAGAAGAAGCCTCCAGCTGCAGTGGGCCTGGAACAAGAGGCAGAGCTGAAGCCCAAGGTCAGGGGGCTCTCCCCAAGCCCTAGAGCTGGCACACTGAATTTGGACTCCTAGCCTCCTAAACTGTAGGAGAATAAATTGCTGTTTGTTAAAGTCACCCACCTGTGGTTTGTCTGTTACAGCAGCATGTAGGGAACTAGGAAACCCAGACAAGGGGAAACGGGGTCAAGGGTACAAAGGGTCTCTCTGCAGCATTTCTTACAACTGCGTATAAATTGACAATTATTTCAAAATTTAAAAATTTAATTAAAAAAACAAATGGAGAAGAGTCCTAGTGGGCACAAGACCAAGAGGTAGGATTGGATGACCTCCAAGGTCCCTCCAAGGCCAAGATACCCCTCCTTCCCAGCACTGGTGGGGCCCCATCTCCTGCTCCCTCCAGCACCCCTCCAGGCACCGTCTGACCAGGGTAGACGCCTCCCCACCACTCTGGGCCCTCATCAGCTGCCCCAGCTGTCCATCTGTCCACAATGTTCCTCTTTCTTCTTCTTGAAGCCTTGCACAGCCACCTGGGCTGAATGGCTCACTTCCAACTCCTCAGGGGACACCCATGGAGCCCTCCAGGCCGCCCAGGCCACACCCTCTTCTAGAGACTGTCACCGGGAAAGTGTGTCTCCCGACCTGCCCATTGGAGCACTGTTCCTGGGGATGAGTGGCTGCACTGCAGTCATGCATGATCACTGGAGCAGAAAATATGCTGTAGTACCAAGCGTGGACACAAATATTTGCAGAATTTCATGTCAAAACTTTGAAATAATTGCTGAAGACGAAAACACTTGATAACCAGTAACCATCGACACTGGAAGGCCACCTGCCAGGCTGCCAGCAGTCTCACATCCTGGTGCAGGCAACATCAGCCACGCACACACAGCACTGGGAGGACAAGGTGTTTAAACCCTTTAGACACAGGGGACTTGGGTGCTGAATGTGGATATTCAATGTGGGTACTGGACAGGTGGGCTGGACATGGGTGTTAGGCACGGGTGTCTGATTTGGGATGCTGGATGTGGGATGTTGGTCATGGGTGTTGGAT
>NW_006921670.1:10391978-10392903 GCF_000298275.1 Orycteropus afer afer
GCTCTGAGGAGGAGGTTGTATCTCAGACTCGTGTCTGAGCCCAGCCCTGGGACCCCTTCCTGGAAGAGCCCACTAGGGGCTCTCGGAGTGGGGTTCTGGACCACCTGCTTCTGCCTACCCCTTTTAATAGGGTGCTTGACAAAATGCTGGTTCCTGGGCCTGGGTCCTGACTGCTGATGGGTGCAGCAGGAATGTGCATTTCAGTAAGCCCCTCCCACGTGGTGGTGCACATCAGGTGGCTCTGGATGACGGGGACAAGGTTGAATAGCTCCTATTGGCCAGCAGGCAGTGGGTAGACCCAAGAGGGGCCTGCCCCAGGGTCCACGCCAGCGGCCATGGGGTCCTTGGGCAAGCCATCGCTCATCTCAGAGCCTGAGCTCCCGGCCTGTCCGAGTGGTGTTGGATTCTGAGCCCTTTGTTTAAATTGGGTGTCTCAGAGGAAGCATTGCTGACTGGCTGTGTGACCCTGGGCGGTCACTTTACCTCTCTGGGCCTCAGTCTCGTCATGTGGAAGCCGGGAGCCGGGAGGACCCAATGGGTGCAGCACCTGACCCACACAGCTGCCCTCTCAGTGGTCAGTCCCTTTTGGGTGTCACGGCTGACTTAATGCCTCATCCGCAGGGATGCAAGGATTATTTGTTGACTAATGGGCTTTCCGTAAAAGGGCCGGGGTGTGCCCAAGCCCCTCCCGGACGAGCAAGTGGGCAGCGTTGGTGACAAAGGAGGCTCTGAGGGGTTAGGAGGCTTTTCTAGCTGGGGGCTAGTTTTCCCGTTTGAGGGCCTCTGGTGAGGGCACCCCATGTCTCCCATGCGAGCTTGGGAGCAGGAACCCAGAGGAAGCATGGCCAGGAGAAGGAAGAAGAAAGCTTGGGGTCTCCTCCCGGCCCCCGAGTTGTGGGACGTGTAGACATGAGGCGATAGTCTT
>NW_006921670.1:10394375-10397270 GCF_000298275.1 Orycteropus afer afer
GTGCAGTCTGCAGTGTGCTGGGGTTTGGTGGTGTAGGGGCACAGTCTGCAGTGTGGTGTGTGGTGGTGTGGGGTACAGTGTGCAGTGTGGTTCTAGGTGGTGGTGTAGGGGTGCAGTCTTATAGTGACACAGTGTTGTAATAATATGATGCAACCATGTAGGGACACAGTCTTATAGTGAAATGGCCTATTAGTGACATGGTCTTGTAGTGACATGATGAGTACTGACATGGTCTTGTGGTCGCTTCGGCTTGTAATCTTGTAGTGAGATAAATGGCCTTACAGACTTGCAGTGGTGTGGTCTTACAGTGTAACTGTCTTGTAAAGACGTGGTCTTGTAATGACATGGTCTTGTAATGACATGATCATGTGGTATGTGGTCTTTAGTGATGAGGTCTTGTACTATCATGGTCATTTAGTGGTGTGGTCATACAGTCTGTGGTCATGGAGTGACATGGTCATGGAGTGCTATGGTCATGTAGTGATGGTGTCATAGAGTGATAGAGTCATGTAGTGACATAGTCACATAGTAGCTTGGTTTCTTAGTCTTTTAAATTTATTTTTATTGTGATTTAGGTGAAAGTTTACAGAGCAAATTGGTTTTCCATTCAACAATCCATACACGCTCTGTCTTGTGACATTCACTGCGACCCCCACACTGTAACGGCATTCTTCCCACTTCCTCCCTCTGCCCGCCCGTTCCCTTCCTCCTTCCTTCCTGCCCTCCCACCTTCCCAGCTCTGTCCCTGGGCACACGCTGTCCTCTGGCTCTCATGTGCTTGATTGCTGTAATGAGTGCACACCCTCCTGGTATTACTGCTCACCTTACAGGCCAGTCTATCATTTGGCTGACAGCTGAGTCACAGGGGTGAGTTCAGTTCCCGGCTTGAAGGGGGTCTAAGGCCCATAGTCTTGGGGATTCCACCAATCTTCATCAAACCAGTAAGCCTGCTCCTTTTTATTATTTTGAGTTTTGTTCCCCATTTCCCCCCACTCTGTCTGGGATCTCTTATTGTGATCCCTTTCCAAGCAGTCAGCAGTGGTAGCCAGGCACCATCTAGTCCTTCTGGTCTCAGGGTTGTGAAGCCTGGGGTTCCCGGGGTCCATTAGTCCTTTAGACTAAATACTTTCTGCATCTTGGATCTTCTTCAGGGAGCTCTGGTGGTGTAGTGGTAAAGACATTTGGCTGCTAACCAAAAGGTAGGTGGTTTGAATCCACCAGCCACCCCCACGGAAGAAAGATGAGGCGGTCTGCTTCCATGAAGATTTACAGCCGTGGAAACCCAACGAAGGTTGCTATGAATCAGAAGCAACTTGATGGCAATGAGTTTGGTTTGGGTCGTGGTTGATATTTTCCACTCTTCTTTGTTCCGGACGGGGAAAGAGCAATAGGTGTGCCTAGATGGCCTCTCACGAGCTTTCAGACCATACTCACTACTCACCAAAGTAGGGTGTAGAATCTTGTCTTTGGGGAGTGTGCTGTGCCAGTTGACTTTAGTGTCCCCAAGACAATGGCCCCAAGCCTCCATACCCAGTGACTCATTCACCCAAGGTGTTCGGTTTTGACTAAAACGTTTTCATAACTTGGTCCCTGTGTGCTCTACTAAACTCACAGATAGATTTGTAGCATAAATATAGGGGTGGAACTGGCCTCTGCAGACCCGTATATTCGTGGGGGTAGTCCCATTTGCCTTCTCGCCTCAGTTCAACGCGAGGTTTTATGTATCTACTCATAGATGACTTTTCCTACTGTTCCTCCAGGATGGTGTGTGTCGTAGCTGCCTTTAACTTTCACCTTGACCAAGGGCAACCATGGATGCCTTTGACTCCTGTGGGCATCTCCTCATGCCTTCCAGTGCCCTGTCATTTTGTGCTGACCTTGCCCTTATTGAATATTGCCTTTCCCTTCGCCCAAGTGAATCTCTGTCTACCCTCTGGTTGGTGACTGACCCTCCCACCCCCTCCCACCCCTGGTAACCTTCAAAGAACAATTCTTTCTGTGTGTAAACCTTTTCTTAACTTTTTACAGTAGTGGTCTCCTACAATAACTGTCCTCTGGTGATTGACTGACTTCCCTCAGCATAATGTCCTCCAGGTTCATCCATGTTGTGAGCTGTTTCATGGGTTCATTGTTACTCTTCAGTGATGAGTAGTATTCCATGGTATGTACGTACCAGAGTTTGGTTATCCATTCTTCTGTTGATGGGCACCTAGGTTGTTTCCATCTCTTTGCTGTTGTGAATAGTGCTGCGATGAACATGGGTGTGCACCTATCGGTTCATGTCATGGCTCGTATTTCTCTGGGATGTATACTTAGTAGTGGGATTCTTGGGCCCTATGGAATTTCTCTTTCCAGCTTCTTAAGGAAGCACCACACCACTTTGCATAGTAGTTGCACCACCATTTTATAGTCCCACCAAGAGTGTATGAGAGTTTCAGTCTCTCCACACCCTTGCCAACATTGTTTTCTGTTTTTTTGTTTTTTTTTTAACTTTGCTGTTAATGCTGGGGTGAAAGTCTTAGAGTCTTGTAGTGACATGGTCACACAGTGGCATGCTCTCGCGATGGCATGTGTGTACAGTGATCTTGGCCTTAGCACCGGTCACTGTAGGTGTTAATATTAATGCTGGTGTCCACATCCTCCACCTAGGGGAGCTGAGATGACCACAGGAGATGCGTCATGTCCAAAGCCCACTCAGTGTCCGAGTGCCCCTCTGAATCCCACCTGCCCCTGAGGTGGAGTTAGTTATCTCCTGCCACTGACTCACCACAGGCTGGGGCAAGTGGAGAGGAGGTGGGGCCAGTCCCCCATTCAAAAATTCCAGGAAGTATGTCCATAGTTCTCGGCACACACAATGCTGCTCTTCACGGTCTAACCCCTGCACAAGGACCTACC
>NW_006921670.1:10398060-10398972 GCF_000298275.1 Orycteropus afer afer
CCATTCAACACCAGAAGACTCATGTTCTGGTTTTGATTCTGGTTTTGAGTCTGATTCCGCCACTCACAACACCCTTTGTGAAGGGTTTGCTCTCTGGGCCTCAGTTTTCTCAGCTGTTAAATGGGAATTTTATCTTGACCTTGCCTAGCTCCCTCCAGTGCAGGGAGTGAGGGAAAGATATGAAGTAGAGGTTGATATTGTGCTGTCGAGTTGATTCCGACTCTTTGAAACCCCATAGGACAGAGTAGGCTACCCCCCAGGATTTCCTAATGCAGGTAACATTTTCCATATAACCAAGTTAGCCCTTCAGTGTTAATGTGTAAAACACCAGCAGGCCCCTCCACACACCTCCTCTGATCAAGGCTGAGTGCCCACTCCAGCAGCGGATGGAGTGCCCGCTCCAAGCCAGCAATGTGCCCCCAGCCAGGGCCTTGCCCCTGCTCTGCTGTAAAACAGGGGACCCCCACACCCCAGGCTGCTGGGAGCAGTCATCGGGGCACGTGACAGGGGCTAGAGACATGCCAATCATCACTGCTGTTGATGGTCCTGCAGAGTAACTGCTTTGTACCCCTGTCCCTCACTGCCCGCGTGGCAAGGTCCCAGAGACCAGGTCGTTATGTGAAAATGGAGGGTGATCGCATCATTACATCACTGCCACGCACTGAGCATCACGGCCCGGCCGAGTTGCCACACGACCGTAACCATGCAGCCAGCGTTACTCTCGCCTCACACCTCGGCGTTGGTTACTGCCAGGCCGTGTGTCGCTAATGTGCAAACTAGCCAGCTAGCAGACTTTCCGCTGTTGTCAGAAATGCGAAATGTTGGATCACGAGTCGGTGAGTGAGAAGCAGTATATTATTATTTAGGCCTTATCTCCCCAGCTGGTAACCAGACGGCTGGTGGTTCAAACCC
>NW_006921670.1:10400626-10405745 GCF_000298275.1 Orycteropus afer afer
CCCAGGCAGTGTGACCTCAGGTGGGTGCCTCCATGACACTGTGAGTTGGGACATACTGCGTTCTCATGGCATGTGAGCGAGGGTCACATCTGTGTCCTTGCTCCTCCCTACCACACATGTGGGGGAGGCCTTTGGAACGGGCTCCAGTTTCCAGAGGGCCCAGTGGGCTTTGAGGTTGGTTCTCCCAGGGAGTAAGCAGAGCCAGGGGCTTGCCATCCATGTGGGAGCTTTTCCTAAAGAGTTCAGATTTCTTGACAGGAAACTCTGGTCCCTAGAACGGCATGAGCCGCCCGCAGCTGTGGGAGGGAGCCAGGCCATGCAGTTTATGGATCGGAGCTCCACAGGTCGCTAGGGTCACCTCTCACCCCAGGTCTGGGCTCGAGCCCTGTCACTCATCCTTGTTGCCCATCCACACGCTCAGGACTCATGTCCCTGCGTACTCTCAGCCTTGCCCTGCTGTCACCACCTCCTGGAATGCCTTTCCTCCCCTTCTTCATCTGGTGGAATGCTTCTGGCTCTTCTAGCCCCTGCTGGAAAGCACCCTCTTCCAGGAAGCCTTCCTGGATGCCCGCCTCCATCCCAGGCAGGGCAGCTGGACCCCCTCAACACACCTTCCCACCCTGGGTACTTCACGCAGATTGTGCTCAAATGACCTGCTCTGGGCGCTCCCCCCTTCATCCTGGGATCCCCCCGAGGGCAGGCTTCATTTGACACACCTCTGGATCCCTGGGCTCAGCTGGGGGTTGACACAGAGTAGGACCCCAGGAGTGTCAGATGAATGTATGAGAGTGAGTGAGTGAGTGAAAGGCATCCAGGGTTGGATCGGGGTTTTAGGAACCTGTGTGAAAGGGCCACCACCCGTCTGTCAGTTTGTCATTCTGTGGTGTCTTGCGTGTTGCTGTGAGGCTGGAAGCTATGCCGCTGGTATTTCAAATCGCAGCATTGTCACCCAGGGGGGACAGGTGTCAGTGGGGCTTCTAGACCAAGACAGACTGGGAAGAAGGATGGGGGTATCCAGTTCTGAAAAAATTGGCCAATGGAAGGAAACCTTATGCATAGCAGGGAAACACTGTCTGATGCAGTAGTAGATCCTGAGCGGGAGGGATTGCCACTGTGGCTGCAATGATAGGCTCAAACATAGCAAGGATTGTGAGGACCAGGCAATGTTTCGTTCTGTTGTCCACAGAGTCACTATGAGCTGGAAACCACTCACTGGCACCTAACAACACCACAACAACACGCTAAACGGACAGCGCCCCGGACATGCCCACAGTCAACCAGGGCTTCGAACTGGTTTGAAAGGGTTTGGTCACGGCCAACAGAAACAAGGGCAGTGTATGCATTGCATAGCAACCAAGTCTCTTGAGTGTCAGATTTTGATCCAGGTAGGAGACAGACAGTGGTGCCCTGCTGGAAAACGGCAGCCAACTGCCCCACTTCGAATGTCGGTCAAAACCCGGCACTCACGAGATCTGGTTGCTATGCAACGTGTATACTGCTCTCGTTTCCCTCGGCCATGACGGAACCATTTGTAACCTGTTCAAAGCCCTGCGGTTAACATACTTGCTGATGCCTGAAAGGTTACAGGTCCAAGTCCACCCAGATGCACCCCAGAACCGAGACCTGGTGACCCACTTCTGAAAACTCAGCCACTGAAAGCCCTCTGGAGCACAGGTCTGCTCCCACGCTGGTGGCTTGCCGGGAGTCGGGTCAGCTTGTCCGTGACAGGTTGGGGTGATGGACAGAGCCTGCCTGTTCGTGTGCCCCAGGTGTGCACCGCGGTGTTCCTGTGCACGGTCTCTGCAGGCAGCCTCCGTCTTCCTGGCCTTCAAAGACCAGGCACATCCCGCTGGACGGTGGGAAATGCGGATTCTGGGGCTTGGGGAGCGACTGTTGGGGGCAGAGCCCCGGGGTGGAGGGCCAGGCTCCTGCTCTAAGCCCCTCCCCTGCAGCTGTGTGACCCCTCCCACCCTGCGTCCTCTCCAGAAGCCAGCCTTTACCTGTGTGAGAGCAGGGGGCAGGTGGCGGGCTGTGCTCATAGGACGCCCATGGTGGGTCCGACTCAGCTCACAGCCAGGCAGAGAAAAGACCCTGGGAGGAGACGGGGAACCAGAACGTCCTCTGTATCGTCGGTTCTTCTTCCATTTTTATATTTTCCAAATGTTCTGGGGTTCAGTCGATGGCTAGAGCGTGTACTGAGAGCCTGTGCTCAGGGTCCTGAGATAATGATGGTCAAGACACAGCCCCTGCCATCTAGGACACGCAGTCTGATGGGGGAGGCCCCAGACACAGATGGTGCCCCATGTGTGATCAAGGCTTAGTCTGATGAAGGAGGCAGGCTTGGATGATGGCCCAGTATCATCAAGGCCCCATCTGATGGGGAAGACAGACCCAGCCCCAGGCTGTGACCCACAGTGTGATCAGAGCTGCATCCCATGGCGGAGGCTGACTGGACACAGTGACCGTGGCGTGAACGGAGCTGTCACAGGGAAGCTGGGGCTGGGGGGGCTTGTGAAGGTGGCATGTGCTGGAGGATGGCTTTACGGGGAGAACAGTGTTGGGGCGGCACGTCCAGCCAGGCTGGAGACCTCAGGGGGTGAGGGAGCTGTAGGACACCCTGTGGGCAGGGGCTGGACCCGATTCCAGGACCAGGGCTGGGCTCTGATCACGGCCCCTTCCTGTCTGTTTGGAGCTAGCAGCTGCTGGGCTCCAGGGCGGGCCTGTGCAGTGTGTAGGCCTTACCCCAGGTGGGGTGCAGGCCTGCTATGGTCCCATTCTACAGACTGGGGAGACTGAGAGCAAGCCGGGGTGAACCACAGCACGTCAGGTCCAGCTTGTGTATCCCCCGTCCCGCCTTCCAATGTCTAAACCGCTGCAGCCCCTGCCTACTGCCGAGCCCTGCCCAGAGCCCTGTTTGTCACGTGTAAAGTGAGCATTCTAAGGTGGCATCATAGCCCAAACGAGACCGTGTTCCTGGAACTGTCACACCCATTGGCTTGAGTCACTAGCGTGAGGCCTCCTTTCTCTGCTGTCTGAGGTTGAGCACACTGAAGGCGTAAGGACTGGGACATCTTGGGGCAGGTTCCAAGGGGGAGAACCTTGATTCCACAAGTGAGCTCGGCAGAAGGGGAACGGATCTTGAGTCCACACGTGTCCCAGGCAGAGCGCCGAGCAGCAGCCCCCCCCCAGCGGCTCAGGGACCCCTGGGGTGGAACATCTGGTCCACAGAGGGCAGAGGCAGGGGGGCCACTCCCTGGCAGCTGGAGGAAGGTGTCCCTGCAGATCAGAAAGTGCTGGGCCCCTGGAGGCCTGGCCGAGGCCTCGGCAGCCAAGGTGTCCACTGAGTCACCGAGGGGTGAGGGCAGCGAGGTGAGGAGTCCCCTGCTTTATCTGGACATGAGAAGAACCAGGCCAGGGAAAGCAAACAGGCTCTGTGCTGACGGCCTTCACCGTGGTCGGCCGGCCCCGAAGCTGAGAGGGGCCGACGGGCGAGTGCAGGCCACGGTGTGTGAAGGGGCAGATGTCCCTGTCACTGAGCTCAGAGGACTTTCCTCATGCGTGCTAATTCAGGGGCAGCCACGGGCCCTCTAGGCAGTGGGCGGGCAGGAGGGAGGAGGGGGAAGCGCCCCAAGATCCCAGCCAGGGCCCCCACTCTGCTCTCAGGACAGAAGGAAGGGTCCATGCCCCCACAGGTTATCAGCTGGGGCAAACAGGGTGGGCGGCCTGTGTTCTGAGGCCAGAGAAGGGAAGGAGTGGGCTGGGCCCCGCCAGGGGCTGGGGGCACCCTGGGCGTGGCCTTAGGGGCTAGACTCTGGGTTTCACCATGTGCCCAGTCTGGGGGTCTGTCTGCTTGTGGGTAAAACGGAGGCCCAGCCCCCATTCTACCTCCTCACAGAGCAGTTATGAAATCTAAATCAGAATGCAGGGGCCAGCGCACAGTAACCGGCTTGGCCAAGCTCTGGTCAGGCTTCGAAAGCAGTGCTGAGCTCAGCGCCTGGCGCTACTAGGTTCCGAAGCAGTGTTTGTGGAAGGAAAAGGGGGAGACATGCAAATGGCTTTGGCCAGGCTGCACTGCGCCCCACAACCCTGCCGATGTCCTCTGTGAACCGGGCTGCGGAAGCATGCCCACTCAGAAACGCTATAGGGATGGTCACAGCGCCCACTGCTGGTGACTGCCGAGTAGCAGCTGGCCGTGTTCAGACTTCAAGAGCCAGAAAGGAAAGAGATGGCTGTCACTGTGCAGAACCTGCTGGGCCATATGCCCACTGCCGCGGGTGGCCTGGCAGTTGAGTCCTGTCCTCCGGTTGTAGCATTGACAGTAGCTGAAGGGGGCTGGAAGCTAGGACTTGATGGCCTTGCCAGCCGGCCCAGTTCATGTCCACATGCTTGTCCTGGGATGACCTTCCCCTAATCCTGGGCTGGTTGGCCAACTCCTGTTCATCCTGCAAAACCCTATTCATGGTGCCCTCACCCACGAAGTCTTCTCCGTGGGCCATGCCCCCACTGTGCATATATGTCTGGCTTTCCCCTTTTCCGTCCATCCTTTGCTGACCAGACACATGTTTGAGTTAGGCTTTCTGAACTCCAGGCCATGTGCGAGCGTGAGAGAAACAGGAGAGGAAGGGGCACCCGGTGCTGGCTCCGGGCCTCTCGTAGCAGGATTATTGCTGATTGAGATGCAGCATCTACTGTGTGGGATCGTCTCCCAGCCAGGGCCCCACCCGCCAGGGCCCAGAATGGGAGCTGTCAGAGCCCAGCCTGAACCCCGGCACCTGTCCCCCCAACCAGCCAAACGACCAAGGGTCACGTGAGCAGGAGGCCTTCCAGGAGCCCCATCCACAGTCTCTGGCTTGTACCTGCCCTTCAAGGCCCTGCCTCCCTGCACCCAGGGGTCTAGGGACTGCGTCAAGGAGCCCTTCCCCAGCAAGCTGGCCGGCTGGGCACCCCCTCTCAGCCCCGGGGAGCTGGGGCTTCTTCCACCCTGGCCCTGACTTCTCAGGTCCTGACTGCCACCCCTCCTGGGATGAGTTGCCCTGTCCCCAACTTGGCTCTCCCACCTCCCCAGCCCCTCCCGGCCCAGGCTGTGTGCCAGGCCCTTTCTTCTTGTAGGGACCCCCCC
>NW_006921670.1:10407050-10410750 GCF_000298275.1 Orycteropus afer afer
CTCAACGCAGACCCCGCGAGACCCCAGCCGCCTCCTTTGCCATGAGACCAGAAGCACTAGATGGTGCCCCGCTTCCATTACTGAACATTCAGACCAAAGATTCTATGGAGGAATCTTGATCCAAAGAGGGGATGTGCGGCACAGAATTCCAAATTCACATGGAATCCAGACTTTCTGGAGCCGTAGAGCCTACATGAAGCCCTGAAGCTGTTAAACTTTAAACCAAATGTATCCCTTGGCGTCTTCTTAAAACCAAGCAATAGTTTAGCTTCACTAGATAAGAATGTCTGCCTTGAGGGCTGGGCTCTTTGAAGAGACATGTGAATGGGAGCCAATTGACAGCAGCAACTGGAAAGGTTAGATAGGAACCTTTGGGGCAGTGAATTCATGTCAGTAGGTGGGGGGGGGGGACTCAGAAGGAGGTGAGGATGGTAGCACACCTTGAAGAACGGATTGTCGGAACTTGAATTTCTGTCTTTTTTGCTATGTATATTCTCAAGAACAAAAATAAAATTCTTTTTTATAAAAAAAGGCAGGATTATCTTTTTCCCAGGTTCCGTCTTTCACACCTCGATGGGTACCTACACTCGCTTCCTAATTTCTGACTCAGCAGTGGGCACCTTACTTGTCTAGTGTCTTGTTCGGGTTTCGTGTTTTTGATTCCTCCTTCTTTGACCAATTGTATGCTTTCCTTCCATTTGGTTCCCGGCTGAAGTCCTTGGCCTTTCATCCAGGTATTTTTGTCAGGTTCGCACGCCCTCCCTCATGCTGGTCTGTTTCCGGTGTGTTTCGTGATTTGCGATGATGAGTTGATCTCAGCCAGGCTTCGCCTGTGGGAGTCCCGGGAGGCCTGACTTGTGGGCTCCACCAGCCCTGGAGCACCCATGACTGTGCGCCCCGCAGCCTTGGGCCATCACCAGCCTGATGTGTTGGGAATCTGCCTTGGATGTCGGTGTTCCTGGAGGGTGCGAATGGCTAATGCTCTCGGCTGCGAACTGAAAGGTTGGCCATTCAAGTCGACCCAGGGGCACCTCGGAAGAAAGGCCTGGTGAACTGCTTTAGAAAACTTTCTATCAACAACCCCAAGGAGCCCAGTTCTTCTCTGACACATATGAGGTCACCATGAGTCAGAATCAGCCTGGAAGCAACTGGTTGGCTTTGGGTTTAGGTTTGCATTGGATGTTAGAACGACAGTGCAGGGTCTATTACATTGAACAAGGGGACACTGCATGGTTTAAAACCAGCAAAGGAGTGTCAGGGTTGGATCCTTTCACCATACATACTCCATCTATATGCTGAGCAAATAATCCGAGAAGCTGGACTATATGAAGAAGGACGTGGCATCAGAATTAGAGGAAGGCTCATTAACAACCTGCGATACGCTGACGACACAACTTTGCTTGCTGAAAGTGAGGATGACTTGAAGCACTTACTGATAGAGATTAAAGACTACAGTCTGCAGTCTGGATTACATCTTAACATAAAGAAAAGGAAAATCCTTTCCAAATGGACCAATAAGCAGCATCACAATAAATGGAGAAAAGATCACAGTTGTCAAAGATTTCATATTACTTGTTTCCACAATCAACACCAATGGAAGCAGCAGTCAAGACATCAGACGACATGCTGCACTGGGCAAATCTACTGTAAAAGACCTCTTTAAAGTGCTGCAGAGCAAAAATATCTCTTTAAAGACTAAGGTGCGCCTGACACAAACCTCATATACATGTGAGAGCTGGACAGTGAATAAGGAAGACCGAAGAAGAGTCGATGCTTTTGAGTTGTGGTGCTGGCGAAGAATGCTGAAAGTCCCACGGCCTGCCGGAAGAACAGGTCTGTCCTGGAGGAAGTGCAGCCGGAATGCCCCTTGGAAGTGAGCATGGCCGGACTTCGTCTCACCTACTTTGGTCATGTTGCCAGAATGGACCATTCCCTGGAGAAGGATGTCATGCTCGGTGAAGTGGAGGGTCAGCGACAAGGGGAAGACCCTCAACGACATGGGCCGACACAGTGGCTGCAATGATGGGCTCAGGGATGGCAAGGTTGTGAGGCGGTGCAGGACCGGGCAGTGCTTCGTTCTGTTGTGCGTGAGTGTATGAGTTGGAGCCGACTTGACACCACCTCACAACAACAACAACATTACACTGACACACATTGCCCCCCACGTGGTCAGGATGGCAACCCCAAAAACCACAGGCAGGAAAGTTTCTGCAGCAAAACCAGAAGATTTATACCAAGTGCATTGAACAAAGGCTTAGCCTCTCTTCAGGTGAGGTCGAGGAGCTCTGGTTGCTCAGTGGTTAAGGCATCTTGACCACTAACCAAAAGGTTGATGGTTCAAACCCACCAGCTGCTCCATGGGGGAAATAGGGGATGGTCTGCTTCCATAAAAATGTACAGCCTTGGAAACCCAATGGGGGTTGCTATGAGTTGGAATCGACTCAGTGGCAGTAAGTTTGGTTTGGGTTTTCAGGTGAGGTTAGGTTTTGTGGCCGAGGGATGGAGATTTCTCACTGGCCTTGAAGGAGGCTGTGCAGATGTACCTACAAGCCCAGCCGAGAGCCAGGCCCGAGTGGTACTGGGGGCTGGGGAACCTGTTGTAGAAAAGAGGGGACCGAGGCTTGGGCTGTGTTGGGCCCACCCATGACGCGGCGACAGAGTCAGAATTCCAGCCAGCTCTTTCCTACCTTTTCCTGTGTCCCACGCTTGCTCCCAGGACCCAGGGTGAGGCACCCCAAGAACAGGGCCCCCCTCAGTTTACATCCTCACCTTCACTCACCACACTCTAGTCCAGCTCTGTAGCTCCCCCAAAAGCACGCCACCTGACTCCCGAGGACCCCTCTTTGTGGCTGTGGCTTTAGCAGACACGTCCCACCCTCGGGAGAACGAGCAGTGCCTGGTCAGGCAATGAGACCTCAGAGAACAAAGCTTGGGGCCCCAGGACCCCTTAATAAGGGATCTGGGAAGAGGCGATGAGCCAACAGAGGCACCAGGGAAGGGCCCACAGGGAGGTGGCTGGACTAGAGCTGTGAGGCTCGGCACCGAGGGAGCCAGAGCTCAGGAAAGAGAGTGGCCTGCGTCAGAGGCTGCCGTAGCCTGGGCTTGGGGCCAGCTGGGGCTTGACCATGGCCTCAACTTGGCCTTGGCACAGAGGAAAGTGCTGTGACCAGGGCAGTGTCTCACAGCCACAGGGAGAGCTCTGTTCTTAGAGGGAACAGGAAGGGGGTGATGGCTGAAGGCAGTGTGTGGCCCAGGGGAGAGGCCACAGTGGGTCTGTGTGCGGAGGGTGCGATGGGGCGCAGGGAGGGAAGGACCTGAGGACCTAGGGATTGGGCTGCTGAGTCCTGGAGCCCGAGGAGGAGAACAGGGAGAGGGCGGGCTGGGAGCCTAAGGGACAGGAAGTGGGAACCAGGTGACCAGCTGGCCAGGGGGGCAGAGGAGAGGCTATGTGGTGGACAGAGCCATGAAGAGAGGAGGGGACTGGCAATCAGAGAGTGGGGTGCAGACAGCAGCCCTGGGTCACGTGGATGGCGAATCCCTGACACTCACGTGCAGGGCTGGCTTCAGATGAGGAGGCACCATCCCAAGACCTGAGCCCAAGGAGGGAGGGAGGTGGGCTGGGGGGGTCCATGAGGAGCCTGATGCCTGGGGAAGGGGAATGGCCCCTCAGCCATGGGTACCATCCACATGGAGCCAGAGC
>NW_006921670.1:10411884-10415744 GCF_000298275.1 Orycteropus afer afer
CCCTTCTTCCACAGCACCATCGCTGGGTCCAGACAGCCAAGCTTGAGGTCAGCAGTCAGGGCTAACCTCTTGTGTCGCCTGGGGACTTTCAATCTTCCCAGGGTCAACAGGTACCAACAGGTGAAGCCCAATCCAGGCCGGGCGCTCTGGCTGCACAGCCCATTATGAATCAGCACACTCTGCTGCTTCTTACCATCATCTTCATCACCATCATCATCCTCGTCCCTGTCATCATCATCATCATCATTGTCATCATCTTCATCACCATCATCGTCATCACCATCATCTTCATCATCATCATCATCATCGTCATCATCTTCATCATCATCACCATCATCTTCATTGCCACCATCATCATCACTGTCATCGTCATCACCATTATCATCGTCACCATCATCTTCACAATCATCATCTTCATCATCTTCATTGCCATCATTGTCATCATCATCATCATCTCAGATCATTGTCACCATCATCTTCATCATTACTGTCATCATCATCATCATTGTCATCATCATCTTCATCATCATCATCATCGTCATCACCATCATCATCTTCATCATCATCTTCATCGTCACCATCATCTTCATCTTCACTGTCATCGTCGTCATCATTACTGGAAGAAGGAAAAAGACAAAACCACTGGGGAGAGGACGGGCACTCCAGGGTGAGGCCTGGAGGTGGGTAGGAGGTGGGACAACTGAGGGACGGGCAGAAGCTTTGCCTTGTGGGGGGACCAGGAGGGGACACATGGACAATGAAGCAGAAGGGACAAGCCGTGCCCAGACCAAGGAGGTCCTTGGACACCAGGCTAGAGCTGATCCTGCAGGCAGAGGGTCCTTGAGCTGGGAGCAGCGGGGTCACACCTGGGGGTCCGGGGAGCCAGGAGCGGGGGAGGCAGAGGAGCCCAGAGCCTGTGGGGGCTGCAGGCCAACAGGGCTGGGTGGGCTGTAGGGCAGGCTGGGGCCTGTGTATGCCAGCCTGGCAGGGACTCAGGAAGTGTGGAGCAGGCCCTGGATCCGCCAGGGGGTGCGTAAGTTCCGTCCACAGCTGGCCATCTGAGGGACCCGGAACTAGAGTGGGAACCCCGGCCCTGTGTCCCATCACCTGTGACCCTGAAGATGACTTGAGGACTTGGGGCCTCACCTTGATGACATGGTGGAGAGACCAAGCCAGGCGGGCCCAGGGTGGGCACTCAGTACCCCCTTGGCCTTTTGCCTCAGGTCCACGTGGAGCTGCCTCTTCCTGCCCCCCACGTGCCCCTCTTCTCCCCCAACCTCTCCTCCCCCAACAGCTCCAGAAGAGATGAGGATGTGTCAGCTGTTTATCACTGGGACCGTCTCTGCCCTAGCTCTCCCCACGAGATGCTCCTCCCTTCTGCCAGCCCCCCATCCCCAGCCCAGGGTCATAGGACCCTGACATGGCTCCTGCACACATGCCCAGCTCCTGGCTGCACAAGTGGGGGAAGGTCAGTGGAGTTCCTTCCAGGTGCACGGCTCTCTGCCAGGAGCTAAGCCCTGGACGGGGTGGACCCCAAACAGCCCGCGGTCAACCACACACAGGGCTCTTGGGGTTTTATTTACGGACCCACAAACACAGGCCAAGTGTCAATATGACCATTTCCCACCCCCTTTCACCGCATCGTACCTGCGTTCCCGACTGGGAACCGTCATTCCCACTTCTTCACCGTGGGATCGGGAGCGGGAGGAAGTGGTGAGTGAGAAGGAGCTCCCGGGCTCCGCACAGAAGCAATCCCCGCTCATCTCTGGGCCTGCCGCAGGACAGACGTCGCTCGCGGAGCGTCACCCGAACAAAGCGCTATCCCCCATCCTCCCAGACCAGAGCCCCAAGCTGGGGCCCGGAGGCCCTGGACGTGGGAGCCCCTGGAGTCGTCTGCACGATGCCTGGATGTGAGGGTGCCTTTTGTTGGAGAGCTGTGGCTCCCCCCGAGGAGAAGCCCTGCTCCTCGCATTTCTAACTGGCCCCCAAAGGTTTGGCACGGGGAAGGGAAATCTCATATTTGCAGTCGGGGCCCGGGACTGGGGCACTGGCACTCTGCATTGCAGGTGGGGGCCCCCCCCCACTAGGTTTGCTGGTAGGTGCCATCCTAGCGACCCTGTGCACACAGCTTAGCTTTTGCGGAGGCCAGCAGGGTCGGAATCGTACACACACGTGCTCCTGGAGGGGACACTCGTTACACTCTGTTAGAGACTGAACCGTGTAGGGAGCCCCGGTGGTTAACCGAGCTTCCGTGCTCAGCTGCTAACCCGAAGCTTGAGGGTCCGAGCCCACTCAGCAGCTCCCGGGAGGAAGGCCTGGCCCCTTGCCCCGTGAAGATGACAGCCTCAGAAACCCTATGGTCACGTGGGCTCGCTTATTAGTCGGACTTGACTCAATGGCAAACATCAAGAAGTTGTTGGTTCCTTCCAACGAGTCTTCTGAGACTGGGAGCTGGAAGTGGGGCCCAGGAGTCCCAGCAGCTCTGCCCGTGCCAGCTGTGTGGCCAGGGCAAGCAGCTCCGGGCTTGACTTCAGTCTCTATGTCTGTACAACAGGGCTAATGGTGGAACCGGCATCAAAGGCTTATTGCAGATCGTGGGGTCAGGGAATGAACACCACGTGACCGGCACGGGGTCAGGACGGGGTGCTGTTACAAACCCCCTCACTGTGAGTCGGCTCTGACTCAGGCGCCCCCATGTGGCTCGGAGGAGAACTGGGACCTGTGGGGTTTTCAGTCAATAGATGGACAGGACTTTCTTTTCAGGCGCTCTGGGTGAATTCGAAACCCCAACCTTTTGGTTATTAGTTGAGTGCATTAGCTGTTTGCACTGCCCAGAGACCCCAGCTATTGAACAGCCAGAACCCTGCCCCTTAGGCAAAGCTCCCTCCCACTTCCTCGTCTCCTGAAACCCGTCCAGGCCCGGGGAGGTGGCCCCTTGGGACACCCAGACTCAGCCGGCAGGGAGATGGGCTTCTCACATTCAAGTCCGCGAGATGGTCCCCATCCTGGGTGGGCAGGGCCGTTCCCTTCTCAGAAGGCTGCGGGGCCAGGCACCTGAGGGGCTGTGGCAGGGGAGCCCGGGCACTCAGCCATCCCCCGCCCCCACCCCAACTCTCTGCCACCGTTGGTTCTATTCGTGACGTTGTCTGCTGTTAGTTCCAGGCCTGCTCTGTGCTGCACTGCTGTACAGCTACACTGGGTTTGAATCCTAGGCTGGCTGTGTGACCTCAGGCAAGTCACTTAACCTTTCTGGGCCCCAGCTGGGGAGCCTATACACCAGGATGGCACCAAGCTGCCTGCCTGCTAGGATTGCTGTGGATGTTAAAGGAGGACATGGCAGCACCCCCAGCCCATAGTGCTCCCCCGGCACTGACAGGTGTGTGTTCTAATGATGGAGGGGATGGTTGTATCCCCATTCTGCAGGCAGGAGTCTGAGGCCCAGGGGGGTTGAAGGACGGGACTGAGAGCAGTGGGAGGGGCATGGCAGGGGTGATAGAGGCCACAGGTGACTCCAGAGCTCCAAGCCGGCTCCTGCTCATGCCCTAACTTAACCAGGCACCTGTTTGCAGACTAGACTCAGAGTTAGAAGACACCCAACCCAGAAACGCCTTTGAAAACTAGGTGTTCAAGATCTCCTTTGCAGACGAGGAAACTAAGGCTGGGAGAGCGAATCTCGTGTATCTTAGTTTGCCACCCACCCACTGCTGTGGAGTTGATTCCGAGCCACAGTGCCCCTAGAGGACAGAGTGGAAGTGCCCCACAGGGTCTCCAAGGCTGTTAGTCTTCACAGAAGTAAAACCCAAACCACACCCACTGCTGTGGAGTCCATTCTGACCCACAGCACCCCTAGAGGACAGAGT
>NW_006921670.1:10415959-10421821 GCF_000298275.1 Orycteropus afer afer
ACCCACTGCCGTGGAGTCCATTCTGACCCACAGCGCCCCTAGAGGACAGAGTGGAACTGCCCACAGGGTCTCCAAGGCTGTCAGTCTTCACGGAAGCAAAGCCCAAACCACACCCACTGCCTTCCAGTCAAGGCCGACTCACAGCACCCCTAGGACAGAGTGGAACTAACTGCCCCAGCGGGTTTCCAAGGCTGTGATCTTTACGGAAGCAGACTGCCTCATCTTTCCCCCATGGCTGGCAGGTTTGAACCCATGACCTCTCTATGCCACCAGGGCTCCTCAGTTCTCTAGCACTGCTCTAAGAGAAATACCACAAGGGGGTGGCTTTGACAAACAGACATTTTCTCAGTTTAGGAGGTTGGGAGTCTGAGTCCAGGGCACCAGCTCAGGGGCTCTCTGTCCCTCTGGGGGACTCTTTCTCTGTTTTTCTGGTATTGTCAGCATTCCTGGGCAATCTTCCGGCATCCATCTTTCCCTGACTTGTTCCGGCTTTTTTGTGTGCCCTAATGGTTCTCCTGTATCTCTGACAAGATTGGCTTAAGACATGCCCTACACCAATAAGGCCTCGTGAACATACAAAGAAACCCCACTCCTGGATGGGATCACACCCACAGGGGTGTGCTGTTGTGTGCCGTCCAGTCCATTCCGATGTACAGAGACCCCATGCGACAGAGTGGAACTGCCCCGTAGGGTTTTCTAAGCTGTAATCTTTACAGGGCCAGATCCCCAGGTCTTTCTCCCAAGGAAATAGTGAGTGGGTTCAAACCGCCAACCTTTCAGCTAGCAGCTCGGCACTTAACTATTGCACCACCAATCCTCCTTAGCCACAGGCACAGGGGTAAGGACTTGCAGCACCGATTCTGGGGGGACACAAACCAGTCCACAGCACCATGTGATGCATTTTTGGGTGGTCATGTCTCAGGCCACCACTCGTCAGTTTGTCATCCTGTGGTGGCTTGCAGGTTGCTGTGAGGCTGGAGGCCATGCCACCAGTATTTAAAACACCAGCACAGTCCGCCATGGTGGACAGGTTTCAGTGGAACTTCCAGACTAAGACAGATTCAGGAGAGAGAAGAGGCCACCCACTTCTCAAAGAACTGGCCAGTGAAAACCTTATGAATAGCAATGAAACACTGTCTGGTACATTACTGCACAACTTTATGAATACCCTGAAACATTGTCTGATCCAGTGCTGGAAGATGAGCCCCTTAGGTAAGAAGTCACTCAAAATACGACTGGAGAAGAGCTGCCTCCTCAGAGTAGAGCCGACCTTAATGATGTGGATGGAGTAAAGCTTTCAGGACCTCCATTTGCTGACGTGGCACAACTCAAAATGGGAAGAAACAGCTGCAAACATCCATTAAAAATTGGAACATGGAATGTACAAAGTGTGAGTCTAGGAAAATTGGAAGTTGTAAAAAATTAAATGGAACACACACAGATTGATATCCTAGCATCTGTGAGCTGAAATGGGCTGGTTTTGACCACTTTGGATCAGACAACCATATGATCTACTATGCTGGGAATTTGGGAGCTCTGGGGGGCATTTGACTTCTAACCAGAAGGGTGGTAGTTCAAACCCTCAGAAGGAAGGTTGGGCAAGGTACTTCCGTAGAGACACTGCCTCAGAAACCCAAGGAGGGGTTGCTATGAGTTGGATCTGATTCGATGGCAGTGGAAAAAAAAATGCTGGGAATGACAATTTGAAGAGGAAAGACATGGCATTCGTCATCACAAAGGATGTTTCACGATCTGTCCTGAAGTGCAATGCTGTCAGTGACAGGATAATGTCCATACGCCTACAAGGAAGACCCGTTAATACGACTATTATTCAAATTTATGCACCAACCACCAAAGCCAAAGTTGAGGAAATTGAAGATTTTACCAACTTCTGCAGTCTGAAATTGACCAAACATGCAATCAAGATGTGTTGATTATCATTGGTGACTGGAATGCAAAAGTTGGAAACAAAGAAGAATCACTGTTGTTTTTGTTGTTGTTGTTATATGCCGTCGAGTTGGCCCCGACTCACTGGTAGTTGAAAATATGGCCTTGGTACAGAAATAACGCTGGAGATCACATGATAGAATTTTGCAAGACCAACGTCTTATTCATTGCAAATACCTTTTTTCAACAACACGAACAGTGGCTATACACATGGACCTCACCAGATGGAGTACACAGGAATCAGACTGACTACATCTGTGGCAAGAGATGATGGAGAAGCTCAATATCTTCAGCTAAAACAAGGCCAGGAGCTGACTGTGGAACAGAACATAAACTGCTCATATGCAAGATCAAGTTGAAGCTAAAGACAAAACAACTCCACGAGAGCCAAAATATGACCTTGATTATATCCCACCTGAGTTTAGAGACCATCTAAAGAATAAATTTAACACATTGAACACCAATGACCGAAAACCAGAGGAACTGTGGGATGACATCAAGAACATCATCCATACGGAAAGCAAAAGGTCATTAAAAAGACAGGAAAGGAAGAAAGACCAAAATGGATGTCAGAAGAGACCCTGAAACTTGCCCTTGAATGGAGAGTGTAGCTAAAGCAGATGGAAGAAATGACAAGATAAAAGAGCTGAACAGAAGATTTCAAAGAGCAGCCCAGGAAAACAAAGTCAATTATTATAATGAAATGTGCAAAGACCTGGAGTTAGAAAACCTAAAGGGAAGAACATGCTTGGCATTTCTCAAACTGAAAGAACTGAGGAAAAAAATCAGGCATTGAGTTTCAATATTGAAAGATTCTATGGACAAAATATTGAATGATCCAGGAAACATCAAAAGAAGATGGGAGGAATACAGAGTCACTGTACCAGAAAGAATTGGTTGATGTTCATCCATTTCAGGAGGTAGCATATGATCAAGAACCAGTGATACTGAAGGAAGAAGTCCAAGCTGCACTAAAAGAACTGAAGAAGAACAAGGCTCCAGGAATTGATGGAATACCCATTGAGATGTTTCAACAAATGGATGCCCTGCTGGAGGCACCCACTCAGCTATGCCAGGAGATTTGGAAGACAGCTACCTGGCCAACGGACTGGAAGAGATCCATATTTGTACCCATTCCAATGAAAGGTGATCCCACAGAATGTGGAAATTATTAAACAATATCATTAATATCACATGCAAGTAAAATCTTACTGAAGATAATTAAAAAATGATTCTAGCAGTATATTGACAGAGAACTTCCAGAAATGCAAGCTGGATTCAGAAGAGGATGTGGAACAAGAGATATCATTGCTGATGTCAGATGGACCTTGGCTGAAACCAAAGAAAACCAGGAAGATGTTCACTTGTGTTTTATTGACTATGCAAAAGCATTTAACTGTGTGGATCATAACAAATTACAGATAACATTGAGAAGAATGGGAATTCCAGAACAGTTAATTGTGCTCATGAGGAACCTGTACATAGACAAGGAGGCTGTTGTTCTAACAGAACAAGGGGACACTGCATTGTTTAAAATCAAGAAAGGGGTGCATCAGGGTTGTATCTTTTCACCATACTTATTCAATCTGTATGCTGAGCAAATAATCCGAGAAGCTGGACTATATGAAGAGGAACACGGCATCAGGATTGGAGGAAGACTCTTTAACAACCTGTGCTATGCAGACGACACAACTCTGTTTGCTGAAAGTGAGGATGACTTAAAACACTTACTGATGAAGATTAAAGACTACACTCTGCAGTATGGACTACATCTCAATATAGAGAAAACAAAAATCCTCACAATTGGACCTGTAAGCAGCATCACGATAAATGGAGAAAAGGTTGAGGTTGTCAAGGATTTCATTTTACTTGGTTGCACAATCAACACCAATGGAAGCAGCAGTCAAGACATCAGACATCATATTGCACGGGACAAATCTGCCACAAAAAACAAACAAACTCAAGTGTTGAAGAGTAAAGATGTCTCTTTGAAGACTAAGGTGTACCTAACCCAAGCCATGGTGTTTTCAATCGCCTCAATATGCATGAATAAGGAAGACCTAAGAAGAGTTGATGCTTTTGATGTGGTGCTGGCAAAGAATACTGATGGTACCATGGGCTGCCAGAAGAACTAACAGATCTGTCCTGGAGGAAGTGCAGCTGGAATGCTCCTTGGAAGCGAGAAAGGCCAAACTTCATCTCACCTACTTTGGTCATGTTGTCAGAAGGGACCATTCCCTGAAGAAGGATGTCATGCTTGGTAGGGTGGAGGGTCGGTGAACAGGAGAAGACTCTCAACGAGATGGACTGGCACAGTGGCTGCAACAATGGGCTCTGGTGTAGCAAGGATTGTGGGGCTGGCTCAGGACGGGGCAGTGTTTCGTTCTGTTGTCCACGGGGCCGCTAGGGGTCGGAGCGAACTCAACAGCACCTAACAACGACATGTCTCAGACAAGGGGCCTCTGCTCATCAGACCCCCTCCCCTGCCCTGAGCATGGGGCTCCAGAGGGAGTGTGCTGAGTGCAGAGGCACTTGGCTGAAAGCAGAGAGTGTAACAGTGGTGTCTACCTGTGTCTCATCGGCAGAGGATGGAGACCCCCAGGCTGGGCACGGGCTACAGAAGGGGGCCTGGTGGGAGTGGGGGCTCCTGTGGTAAAGAGAAGGTGCAGAGGGAGGGCGGTGCATCTGCAAACTGCTAGGCTGTCATAGGGCTGAGGACGACATGGATGGGATGGTGATGGCACCCCGTGATGGCAGACACCCTGTCTTTCTTGTCCCCCGCCGTACCCCCAACACCTGGAACAGTGCCCGAATGCAGTCGGTGCTGAATAAGTGCATGTGTGGAGTGGACTCCAGTGCTGGAGAGGTGGGCTTGTCTCACCAGGGCTGCAGTACCCCAGCCTCGTTGCTTCCTGGCTGATGGTCCTGAACAAGGCGCTTCACCCTGCTCAGCCTCCGTTTCCCCATCTGTGAAGGAGGGATGGTGCTGGCTCTGACGCCGGGAATGGCCAGAGGGGGTCCTTTCCTCTGGAGCAGTCTAAGGCAGGAAGACCCCCCCAAGCCTGACACAGGGGAGTCCCCGTGAGAGCCCCCCTTTCATGAGGTACACTATGCATCACTTCTGATGTGCCTGACGTCCATCTTCCCTGGACACTGTCTGCCCTTGGAATTGTCACTTAGAATTGGCCATCGCACGGGGCCCTTGGAGATGACAAGGCTAATCCCAGGGGATGCTGGAGCCACTGTGGTCAGCACGGGTCGGCTCAGGCGGCCCTGATCCTGTCCCTAGGAGTCCCTTCCTGCTATGTGACCATAACAGTGGCAGCGTCCAGGTGCTGTCCCTGTGCTTTTGTCCGCATTGCTCCCTCCCCACCCCGTTCATCCTGGAGGAGGAGGGCGCATGCCCAGCTGAGCCAGCTCTCCCTGTGGCCGCCCATGTGGGCGAGTGGCACCGTCCCCTCCTGGGTGTGTGGGACCCCTGAGAGGTCCCCATTGCAGGAGAGGCTTTGCTGAGTCCACTTTGGGGAGCATCAGGCTCTGCCACCAGGGGGCAGCGTGCATCCTCAGAGTGAGCCTGGGAAGTTGACCGAGCAGCAGCGAGGAGGCCCATGGAGGGTGAAGTCCCGCCCCGCCCGGCCGCCTTGCAGTAACTGGGCACGCTCTCTCTCCAACCAGCCGGCCTGGGCTCCAGCTTTCATGCTGCCACATGCTGGCTTTTGTGGCATTGACCACATGGGACTCAGCTTCCTGAACCTTGATTTCTGTCTGTGAAATGGGGTCCCTAACCCCACTTGGCTGAAAGCAGAGAGTATAACAGTGGTGTCTACCTGTGTCTCACTGGCTGTGCAAAAGCCTTCGACTATGTGAATCATAACAACTTACAGAAACCCTGAGAAGAATGGGCATTCCAGAACA
>NW_006921670.1:10424496-10428869 GCF_000298275.1 Orycteropus afer afer
CCACCAGCCACTCCTCGGAAGGAAGGTTGGGCATTCCTACTTCCGTAGTGATACTGCCTCGGAAACCCAAGGAGGGGTCGTTATGAGTCGGGGCCGACTCGATGGCAATAACAACAACAACAACTCAAGCCCCAGGGCCCATCTGCCAACCCTGTGCAATTGCTCGGCCCCAGCCCCTCTGTAGGGCTGGCGGGCACTGGGCCCATCTTTGGGCAGCAGCTCAGCTGAGAGCTGTCATGTGGGCGTCAGGAGGCCGGTCATCTGATGCAGCCACAGGGCAGCCAGAGGGCAGGGGTCCTGGGCCGGCCTCTCCTCTGTGAAGCCAGTTCTGAATGCACAGGCCTGTGCTGGAGGCGGGGGCTGTGATGGCTCCGGTCCCCACCCCCAGCCTGGGGGCTTGCTGCTTCTGGGGCTGTAGACCCCTGGCCGCCAGCACCAGCCCCTCTCTGGCCATCACCAGAGGCGCCTTCTCTGTGAGTCTGCACAACGGCCCTGGACTGGGCTGCTGGGTGCAGATGGGTTTTTAAGGGTCTGTGGCCAGACTGCTACGTGGAGGAGCCTTGAGAACAGGAGTCACTCACTAAAGGACGGCTGCTGTGTTATCCCACTGACGTGCAGTGTCTACAGCAGGAAAGGAAGAGGCTCCCAGTCACCAGGGGCGGCAGGAAGGAGGCAGAAGGACTCTGCTTAGCGGACACCTTGTGGTCGCCATTAGGTGCTGTCGAGTCATCTCTGACTCACAGCGACCCTACGCGGGGCAGAACGAAACACTGCCTGTCACGGGCAGGGCACCTGTCACGGGAGATGGAAGATTTTGAAAATGGATGACGGGGATGGTTGAACAACATGATAAACATAAGTCACCGAATTGTACACGTAAAAAAGGTTTACATGACAGGCTTTTGTTATGTATGTATTTGCCAAAATTAAAGGGGAAACAAAAGATCTGCAGGCGGAGGAAGGAGGAGGAAGGAGGTGTCCCTTAACGCTGCAAAAACCAGTAACCAGCACTCATCGAGTATACTCTGACTCCTGGGGACCCCATGCCCGTCAGTAGACTGGTGCCCGTAGGGTTTTCAGTGGCCGAGTTTTCCTTTCTGGGATGGAAATGGCAGAGGGATTTAAAAGACATCTATCGTCAGGAGCTCTGGTAGCACAGTGCCTTAGGTACTTGACTGCTAACCAGAAGGCCTGCGGTTCAAACCCACCAGCCACTCCTCGGAAGGAAGGTTGGGCAATCTACTTTGGTAATGATACCACCTCGGAAACCCCAAGGAGGGGTTGCTATGAATCAGATCGACTCGATAGCATGAGTTTTTGTTTGAGTTTAGAGGTCCCTTGGGAGAAAGGCCTGGTAGTCAGATGAAAATTGCCCAATGACAGGAGAACACAGTCCGACACAGCACCGGCCGTGAGCCCCTCGGGCAGAAGGCTCTCAACAGACGGAGTGACCGACACAACGGACCCGAGCCTCCCGACGACCGTGCAGATGGCGCGGGACCTGCGGCGTTTCCTCGGGCAGTGCCCAGGGCCACCATGAGTCAGAGGCAACGCACAACAACTAGCAGCAAGTGCGTGCTAGGTGAGGAGATGTCCCGGTACCAAGTTATTACAGACCATCCAACGGCAAGAAGAGGCCAGCCCCAAGCCTGAGGGCCAGGGCTGTCAGGGCAGCGGGAGAGGCCTTTGCTAAACAGGTTCCAGGGGCTGGAGGGCGAGGTGCCTTTGTACTAATGCAGCTGTAACAGACACGCCGCAAGGGGGTGGTTTTAATGGACAGACATTTATTTCCTCATAGTTTAGGAAGCTGGGAGGGGGAAGGTCTTTGACTCTTTGCAGCTTCTGTCCCTCGTTCCTCGTTCCTCCTGTGCCCCCTCCCCCAGCAATGCTTCTCTCTGCCTAGTTCCTCTTTTAGAACGCACCCTCTGCTGACAGGATCCCATTAACATAAACAAAGACAACCCTATTCCCAGATGGGACGTCCGTCCGCAGGTTGTCAACACTTATTTTTGGAGACGCAGTTGAAACCATATGGGAGGACACACAGCTGGGGAGAGAGGGGGCTGGCAGCACGGCTGGGGGCTTGTAGGGTGTTATCCCTGAGGGACAGCTCCGAGGGGTGGGTGCTAGGGGGGCCCTGCATATAGAAAGATCTTGTGAAGAAGGGACTTGTGGGGAGGCCTGTGTGGGCCCCAGTCCTGCAGGTGGCTTGGTCTGGGGGTGAGGAGAGCAGACATGGTTGAGCGACGCTGTAAAGGGGTGAAGACCGCAGGGCTTGGGGACTGAGTAGGTGCGGATGAAAGTTTAGCTGCTTGGTGGGGCCTGGGCAGACCATTCCCATGGGTCGTTCGGCAGAAAGAGCCCCAGACGGGGAGAGAATGCAGCCTCTGCACACCTCCTTTACCCAGACGCGCCCAGGTCTCTGCCCGAGGGGGCGTGACAGTGCCACCACGATGCGGCCGTTAGCCAGCGTCTGTGGGTCTGGGTGGACCTGCTCCCCTCTTGTGTGGAACCCCTCTCCCAGGGGCAGGTCCTTGGGTTCCTCCAAAGCAGTGGAGTATAAGATGTGCATACCCCCTGGGAGAGGGGACCTGATGACCCTGTGACCCCTGAGCCTCAGTTTTCTCATCTGTACCATGTTGTCGTCGTTGTTGTCAGGTGCTGTCCAACTGGCCCCAACTCACAGCGACCCCCTGAACAACAGAACAAAACACTGCCTGCTCCTGTGCCAGCCCCACAATCCTTGCTGTACCTGAGCCCATCTTGCAGCCACTGTGTCAATCCATCTCGTTGAGGGCCTTCCCCTCTCTCGTCGACCCTCCACCTTACCAAGCATGATCTCCTTCTCCAGGGAATGGTCCCTTCTGATAACATGACCAAAGTAGGTGAGATGAAGTCTGGCCATTCTTGCCTCCAAGGAGCATTCCAGCTGCACTTCCTCCAGGACAGATCTGTTAGCTCTTTTAGCAGAACATGGTACTCTTAGCATTCTTCTCCAGCACCACAGCTCAAAAGCATCAACTCTTCTTCAGCCTTCCTTATTCATTGTCCAGCTCTCACATGCATACGAGGCGTTTGAAAATATTATGGCTTGGATCAGGCGCACCTTAGGCTTCAAAGAGACATCTTTGCTCTTCAGCACTTGAAAGAGGACTTTTGCAGCAGATTTGCCCTGTGCAATATGACGTCTGATTTCTTGACGGCTGCTTCCATGGATGTTGATTGTGGAATGAAGTCTCTGTACCACATGGAGAGGTGTTTGGGGAGCCCTTCCTGTGCTGGGATTCTGAGATGCACCCCTCCCCTCCACTGAGGTTCCCTCAGGAAGCATGAGGGGCAGGGGCTTGGGGACCCCAGAGCTTGCCCAGCAAAGGCCTCGCTGTGGAATGGCCCTGAGATAGACAGGGCAGCAACGTGGTGACACGCTGTCTGATGGAGAATGGATGAGCCTGGGCGGGCACTCGGTGGGCTCAGGAGGCTGGATTTAGGCCCAACGGGGCCCTCTGTTGATTGCATGACTTTGGGCAAGTTTTCACCCTCTGAACTTGCTTCGTAAACTGGGAAATGGGGAGAATAAGTCCCACTTCATAGAGGGAGATTCTCACAAAAGCAAGCTTCTAACCAGGGCCATGCCCACCCTTCCCTGGGCACCCCACCCCAGCCACAGGGTCTCAGGAGACCCCTCCGCCACCACCCAAGAGACCTGAGGGGGTTAGCAGCAGGTTGGCTGCTCTGTGCCCTGGGAAGTCTACCCTGGATGCTCCCCAAAGCCCCATCAAGCCCACAGCTCCTCCAGGGAGTCAGTTAACGCCAAGGTCCCTGCCTGAGCAGTGTCCAGGGAGGCCAGGCCCAGGCTGGGCCTGGACGGGGCTGGGGTCCTGGCCAGACACAGCCACCTTTAGGGCTGAAGGCCTGGACCACAGCGGGTGGGGGTAGTGCCTAGAGGCAGGAAGGTGGCGGTAGACCCTGTGGGAGCCTGTGCCCTGGGGAGGAGTCTCAAGTGATCTGTGTGGACGCAGCCTTTGGGCAGGGATGCCCACAGAGCGTTAAGGAGCTTGGAGAGGGGGCCCTGGGAGTAAGGGGGCCAGCGGGCCCTGGGGGGTGAGGTATGCATCTCCTACTTGTTGGTTCCCTGTGGGCACGTGTGCTCTTCCGCAGAGGGGCGGGCCGGTCGCTATTCCCAGGAAGACGGGGTGGCGGAGGGGCGTGGAGGCCGCGGGCCCTCGGAGACGCCGGGCCCCGCCCCCAGCTCACGGTCCCGCCCACTCCCGGCTCCGCCCCCTTGTTTGAGGCCCCGCCCGCTTTCCGCCCCGCCCCCGGGCCCGCGTTTGCGCGGGTCCGCGCTGCCCCGCCGCGCTCCTGGCCGAGCTCCC
>NW_006921670.1:10429114-10430271 GCF_000298275.1 Orycteropus afer afer
CTCGGCTTCCCGCCGTCGCCGAGGCCGCCCGGTAGAGGGCGCAGCGCCGCCGGGCCCGGGCGCGGCGTGGCGCAGGGCTGGCGCGGGAGCGCGAGCCTCCGGGTCACCATGAGGACTCTCCGCAGGTTGAAGTTCATGAGTTCGCCCAGCCTCAGTGACCTGGGCAAGAGAGAGCCGGCGGCCGCCGCCGCGGACGAGCGGGGCACGCAGCAGCGCCGGGCCTGCGCCAACGCCACCTGGAACAGGTAAGGCCGCGCCCTCCTGGCCCGCCGCCCGGGACCCCTGAGCCGGGGGGTGACGGGAGCCCGCGAGCCGGTCCGCAGGCGAGCCACTGCCCCGAGCGAGGGACGGTGGCGGGCAGCGCTGCGCTTCACGGTTTGCAAAGAACTGGATCTACTCGCGCCTTAGTTGTGCGCGCGGGAGGGAAGTTGAGTGCAACGTGTTTGGAGAACGGTGGGACGAGACCCAGGCCGAGCGACGACCCGAGCTCGGCCAGAGGCGCCCCGCCGCTGCGGGTGGAGAGGCGGTAGCGGTGGAAGGGGCCTGGGCCCGCGCGCCCACCCCACCCAGGGCTCTCGCCACCCCACCGCCGGAGCGCCTGTGACCATCTGGGCGGTAAATTCGAGCAGGAAGTATCTTCTTTCCCGTTTTGCAGATGCCCCGTCGGTGGGTGGGTGGCCGCGGCGCTTCCTGGCTCTGGGTTTAAGGTCCCTCTGGTCGACGGTGGGCTGCTGGCTTTCCCCGGAGCGGCCCCCTGCCCTGCGCAGCTGTCAGCCGGGGGTGCTGCCGCTGTTGGCCTTAGCGGACCCGAGGCCCCTTTCCCAGGGCTCGGGAGCAGCGGCGTCCGAAGACCTTGCCCCAGGCCCAGCCTTGTCGGGGCGCGAGCACGGGATCCGGAAAAGAGAGTTTCTTTAGTGGGATTCCCCAGGGGGTCTCTTGAGCCCTTTTCAACCCTAGACATTTCCAAGGGCAGAAAAAGTGGGAAGGGGAAGGTGAGGCAGGCCTTGGGGAGGGAGGCGGCGGATGCTGACTGCCCCCCCTGGCAAGACATCTCACCAGATGCCCGCCTGGCTGTGGTCTTGGCCACCCGGAGCCCTGCTGGCAGTGGGATGCAAAATCATTCGTTCATTGACTGCTTCGTGAGCACGCAGTGGGCA
>NW_006921670.1:10432572-10433884 GCF_000298275.1 Orycteropus afer afer
AGGCCTAGGCTCAGGCAAGAGGCCCAATGACCCCCCGACTCTGGGGCCTTGAACACGGATGGGCTCGTGCTCTCCCCACATCTGGGACCCATGCTTTGGGCTTTGTCCCAGATGCCTCTGCCCCCTGGCAGGGCTGCTCTTAACCATCCCCCACCTCCCCACCACCCACCCACCCAGGGCCCCAGGGCGCCTGGAAAATAACTGAGACCCAGAGAGGTCCCAAGTTTACGTAGGGGAGTGGGGGCGGCAGCAAACCCCCTGGCCCAGGGCCCCGGCTCTGTCTGAAGACCCCCCCCCAGGGGTGGGGAAGGTACTCCCCAACCCCACGCCCCCCACTGACCCACCCGACCCACGAGTGGCGCGTCCTGGCGTTGGGTTGCTGTGTGTTAACAGTCTCCGAGCGTCCACCCCTTGCCATGCTGGGGTCAGCCTGGATGCCGGGAGCTTTAGCTCTGCCCTTTCTGTGGAAGCCGAGGCCCCAGCAGGGGAAGAGCCGGAGGAAGAGACCGCGTGGTGCCGGCCCACCTCACTCCTCATTGGCTCCACGCTCGCGTCCGCCTCCTGGCTGGATGACTGTCTTGTGCTGTTAGATAGGGAAATAGGCCGGGAAAAGGGATTTGACTGAGCCACCGTGGCGGATGTGGGGGCGTGGGATCGCATCGCAGGCCCGACCGAAGGCCACGTCGTGTGCCCGGCTGGGCCCTGGACAAGGCAGGTGGTCATAGGAAGAGTGGGATTCTCTGGGGTGTTGTCCCAGCATGGAAGTTCCAGAGAGCAGGAACTAAAAGTGGGAAGACTCGCCGGCCCACCTGGTCTGCATGCCCTGGTCCTGGGCAGGTGACGGCTGAGGCCTCCACAGCTGCCGCCGCGTCCTGTCTGACCCTCTCACCATGCCCTCCACACCCGTGGTCCCCTCTCAACCGCATTGCAAGGGGCCTGGGAGCGCCCCACGTGACAGCTGGTGGCGCAGCCTCACGCCCTGACCTGTGCCAGGCCCTGCCCGAGTAGGGAGCATGGGCCGGCCCCTTTGATCCAGTGACGACCCTCAAAGTGGGGAGTAGTGCCCCCACTTTGTAAATGGGAAACTGAGGCTCGGAGGGGTGCAGATTTGGATCCAAACCCAGGTCTGACTCTGGAGCCACCAGCTCTGGGGGTCTCAGTGGGCCAGCGGGGAGCCCTGGTGGCGCAGCGGTTAGGAGCTTGGCCGCTCACCAGGTCTGAACTCACCCAGAGGCACCTCGGGAGACCGGCCCCCGAAGATGGCGGACGAAGCAGCCTATGCGATAATTCTCCTCTCACGTGGGTCACTGTG
>NW_006921670.1:10434844-10451935 GCF_000298275.1 Orycteropus afer afer
TGAGTCGGGGATTTCTTTAAAGTAAGTGTTTGATATCGTGGGCAGGAAAACCCTTAACGCCAAACTAGGAGGTCTGTTGTTAATTTTCCTTTTCGGCACCAGTAAGACCCATTTCCCACTAGTCATCGGGCAGTTTGTCCGGTGGTGGCTTCTGTGTTGCTGTGAGGGTGTGAGCTATGTCACTGACATTTGAAACGGCAGCAGGGTCATGCGTGGTGGACAGGTCTTGTCAAGCTCCCAGACTGAGCCAGGAACAAAGACCTGGCTATTCCGGAAAAAAGTTGGCCGGGGGCAGCCCCTTGGGGTGGAAGACAGTGGGCCAGGGACGAGCTGCCTCCTCAGAGTAGAGTCACCCTGAAGGACGGGGATGGGGTCAAGCTTTCGGGACCTTCATTTGCTGACGGGACACAACTCAATGAGAAGAAATGGGGAAGAACCGAAAGGGAAAAACACCCTCAGCCTTTCTCAGGCTCAAAGAACTGAGAAAAAATCCCAACCTCAGACTGCGATACTGAAGGATTCTATGAGCAAAATATCAAACGAAACAGGAAGCATCAAAAGAAGATGGAAGGAATGCATAGAGTCACTGTCCCATAAAGAATTGATCAGTGTTCAGTCAATTGAGGAGGTGCCATATGATCGAGAGCCAATGGTATGGAAGGAAGAAGTTCCTGCTGCACTGAAGGCATTGGTGAAATACAAGGCTCGAGGAATTGATGGAATACCCGTTGAGATGTTTCACCAAACAGATGCCACGCTGAAAGTGCTCACTCGTCTGAGCCAAGAATGTTGGAAGACAGCTAGCTGGCCAACTGACTGGAAGAGATCCGTATCTGTACCCTATGCAAAGAAAGGGGATCTCACAGAACCCAGACATTATTTAACATCATCAATATCACATGCAAGGAAAGTTTGCTAAAGATCGTTCAAAAACGATTGCGGCAGTATTTTGACAGAGGACGTCCAGAAATGTAAGCTGGATTCACAAGAGGGAGTAGAACGGGGACTGATGTCAGCTGGATCTTGGCTGCAAGCAGAGACCAGAAAGATAATTACTTGTGTGACTATGCAAAGGCATTTGTTTTGTGGATCCTAACAAATTGTGGATAACATTGTGAAAAACGAGAATTCTGGAACACTTAATTCTGCTCGTGAGGAACCTGTATGTAGACCAAGATGCTGTCATTGGAACAGATACTGCATGGTTTAAAATCAGGAAGGGAGTGCGTCAGGGTTGTATCCTTTCCCCATACTCATTCAATTTGTATGCTGAGCAAATAATCCAAGAAGCTGGACTACATGAAGAGGAACGTGACATCAGACTTGGAGGAAGACTCCTTAAAACCTGCAATACGCAGATGACCCAACCTTGCTTGCTGAAGGTGACAAAGATTTGAAGCATTTACTGACAAAGATCAAAGACTACAGCCTTCAGTGTGGATTACACGTCAATATAAAGAAAACAAAAATCCTCACAACTGGACCATGTTACACGAATGATGTTAAATAGAGAAAAGACTGAAGTTGTCAAGGATTTCATTTTACTCGGATCCACAGTCAGTGCCCATGGACGCAGCAGTCAAGAAGTCAGTGTATTGCATTGGGTACATTGGCTGCAGACACCTCTTTAATGTGTTAGAAAGCGATGCTACCACTTTGAGGACTAAGGTGCGCCTGACCCAAGCCACGGTGTTCTCAGAGCCTCGTGCGCATGTGAGAGCTGGGCAGTGAGTAAGGAGGACCAAAGAAGAATTGATGCCTTTAAACTTTGATGCTGGTGAAGAATACTGAATATACCATGGGCGGCCGGAAGGACGAACAAATCTGTCTTGGAAGAAGTACAGCCAGAATGCTCCTTAGAAACAAAGATGGTGCAATTTTGTCTCTTACTTTGGACGCGTTTTCAGGAGGGACCAGTCTCTGGAGAAGGACGTCATGCAGAGGAAAGCCCTCAACGTGCCGGACCGACCCAGTGGCGGCAGTGTTTCATTCCGTTGTACATGGGTTGCTATGAGTTGGAACGGATTCCACGGCCCCTGACAACAGTAGGACCCCTTTGGGACTCTGGCCTCTAGGCTATAAGAGGGTAAGTGTGTGTTGCCGTTACAGTGGCCACGGGAAACTGAGGCACTGGGTTTCTCCCCGTCTCCTCACGCGCCTTGGCTCCCACCCACTGGCCTGGGCTCGGGATTTGCAGCCTCTACCCGCAGGGAATGTCTCCCAGACGGGAAAGGCAGGGTAGGGAAGCGGGTATGTGGCCGAGCAGCCTCGGTGGTGAGGAGGGCGACCTGGTTCAAGTCCAGGTTCGCCAAGCTCCAAGCCCTTGCCAGGCTCCCAGGGAGGACGAAGGGTGGGAGTGGCACCCCTCCTGCTCAGCCTGGAGCCCGGATGGGAGAGGGTGCGTACCAGGTGGACTGAACCGGGGCGGGAGTGACACCTGTTTACGGAGGCTCAGGTAACCCCGCCCAGGGACCCGGAGATGGTATCATCCCCCTCATTTTCCAAAAGGTCGGGTTGAGGCCCAGCCTGTGGGTGGGGTTTGGTTGAGAGTCACCTACTTCCCAGTGCTTTTCACCTGAGAAGAGGAGGCTGGGGACCCCGTGTTGGCAGGGCCACGGGTACACAGCCACGTGGTCCCCCACTCCGTCAGGAGTGGGCTTGGTCCCTGGGTTCAGGTGAGCACAGGACAGACAGGACAGGTGGACTGGCGCCAGCAGTCTGTCCGGAGCTGGGCCCCCTGTGGGTCCCCCGGGGTCCTTCACACATGCCCCACCGTGCCTGCCCACTGGGCTCGGGCATGGGGAGGGGCACGGCCCGGACAGCCGGGATTTCACTTCCATGTTGCGGGGCGGAGACGTCACAGGAAGCTCTGGCCAGCCTTCCTGCTGCGCTCACGGCAAGGTGGTTTTGTTTACCCAGCGTGGACTTTGAAAAGAACTGGGAGCCCCAGCCCTCAGCAGAGGAACGGGAAGGACAGCCATTTGGGTGGGGATGTGGTGGGGGCGGGGAGAGGACCTGGGCCAGCACCCTGCAGCTGAACCCTGGCTCTGTCCGGCACTTACTGTGGCTTTGGGGAAGTCCCTTGGCGTTTTAATCTGTCAGTTGGGTGGGAGGTGTTGAGAAGCCTCGGCAGGGGGTGGGGCTGTGTCTGGAATGTGCCCCCACCCTCCCCTAGAAGCTTGCAGCAGCCTGGAATTGACTTAGCACAGCTGAGACCCCGGGTGGGGCGACCCAGGCCTGGGGTGGGTCTCCAGCTGCTGCTTCCCGTCGGGTTTCCCGGGATTTTATGTTTAGTCTATAGGTGGGGGGCAGTCTGGGGCTGGGTCTCCCCACACAGGAGTTCTGATGGAGGGCCCTGAACACACACGGGGCCTCGTCCCCAGGCCAGGCAAGGGCTGCACATGCATGTCATCCTCCCAGTGGCCTGTGGGGGACACTCATGAGCCCCATCTTGTAGATGGGGGAGCCCGGCGTCACTGGCACGGGAATAAGGGCACTGCTGGGCATAGCGAGGGCTCTGAGGCTGGCGCAAGACCGGGCCGTGGTTTGTTCTGTTGTACACGGGGTCGCTCTGAGTCGGAGTTGACTCAATGGCCCCTAACAGCAGTGCCAGGATCCAGCCCGGCTCTCCAGTGGTCAGGCCCCAGGTCGTGTGACGTGTCCAGCATGCTGTTGGCCATTCCTGCTGAGAAGTCGATGGTGGCCCCTGAACGAAGCTGGTTCTCAGCGTCCAGCCTGGTGAGGACAGGAGCACGGGGTGGTAGCTCAGGCTGTCCCCTCTCCTAACCTTTCTTTACCTGTCTGGGCTGTGAGGACATAGAGATTAAAACCCAAAATACTCATCAAGTCCATGACCCACAGGGTCTCCAAGGCTGTCAATCTTCACGGAAGCAAAGCCCAAATCACACCTATTGCCACTGAGTTGATTCCAACTCACAGCGCCCCTAGAGGACAGAGTGGAACTGCCCCACGGGGTCTCCAAGGCTGTCAGTCTTTAGGGAAGTGCCTCATCCTTCTCCCTAGGAGCAGCTGGTGGATTTGAACTGCAGGCCTTTCCATTTGTAACCCAGCACTTAACCACTTCACCACCAGGGCTCCTTTCTGTAAAGGGTGTTGTTTGTTGCCTGGAGGCAGGTAAAGATCGCTATCTGTGGGTGTAGTCCCCTTCAGGAAGCTGGTTTTGTTATGTTAATGAGGCCATGTGAGTGTGGGTGAGTCCTAGACTGCATTGCTTTTGAAGAAGTCTAAATGAGGAGCTTTGGTAGCATAGTGCCTTGACTGCTCACTAGAAGGCTGGCGGTTCAAACCCACCCACCAGCCACTCCTCAGAAGGAAGGTTGGGCAATCCTACTTCCGTAGTGATACTGCCTCGGAAACCCAAGGAGGGCTCACTATGCCTACTCGATGGCAAACAACAACAAATGAGGTTAGGAGGGGAGGCCAGAGGCCAGATACTCTCCTTGAAGAGCCTAAAGCAGCTGAGACGGGGACCACGGGGACCTTCCGCCAGAGCCCACAGCCAGAGCCCTGTGCCAGAGCCAGCGCTGGATGCAGACGTGCAGCCTGAACGGGGAGAAGATTCTGCGGCCCCTGGAGGTGTTTCTGTCATAGCAGCACGAGGGAACTAAGACCGCTGGGCCATGTGGGGGCCTGAGCCACTGGTGGGCCAGCACTGGGGCCACGCTGCGGGCTCCGTGGTGCAGGGCGGGGCTGTGGTCTCCCCGAGCCTCAGGGTCCCCGTCTGTAAAATGGCAGCCAGGCCGCCTCGTGGAGTTCCGGGGCACCGGGAGCAGTGGCCGCGGCCCCTTGGTGGTGTGCACAGCAGTGTGGGGCCGCTGTCCCCTCTGCAACGAAGAAGCAGCCAGCCAGTCTCTTGTGACATTCGGGGCAGCTGCCAGGCCCTGGGTGGAGGGTGGTGTGGGACTCACCCTTGAGGACATCAAGACTGGGGGGGACATGAGCTTTCCGGGAGACCAGTCTGCCCAGGCGAGGGAGGGCCTCCAAGATGAATACCGCGTGCCCCATGCCCAGAGAGGAGAAGGGCTCTCCACACAGCAGGGGCAGTGGACCCAAGGACCCTGGAGTTCAGGTGGAGGGTGCCTGGGAGCTTGAGTGCTCCTGCAGCCAGGAGGGGGCTGTGCCTAGAGGGTCCTGCGCACGGTGGCTCTGCAGCAGGGAGCACGGGCTGCGGGGGGGAGGCAGGCCGGTGTCCTCCCAGGGCCAGCGAGTTGGGCTGGACCAGGAGAGGAAGGGGTGCAGGGAGACATCCAAACTAGAAACAAGAAAGGCTTGAGGACCCATTGGCTTGGAGGTAAGGGCGTGTCCAGGATCAATTTATTCCCCAAGCCATTAACAAGCTTCTCCTTTGAGCTGGCGTACAGGTGCTGTCCTGAGAGCAAAGTAAGGGCCCTGTGCTGTCGGGCGTCATACATCCTGGGGGGACAGACGTTAATCAGATAGTCACATGACCCCTGTGCCATGAGAGGAGAACCATAGGGTGGCCAGCTACCATTACTGGACATTCTGCCCAAAGATTCTGTGAAAGAATCCTGATCAAAAGGGGGAACATATGGAACAGAATTTCAAATTCTCAAAGAATTCAGACTTTCCGGAGCCATGGAGGCTGGATGAACTATTGCCCTGAGATAATCTGTAAACCAGAAATACCACCTCAAGTCTTAAAATCAAACAATAGCTTACCTTACCTGCTGAAGATTGGCTGCCTTAAGCCCTGTGCTTTTAAAAACTTTGTGTGATGAAACTGACAAGAGCAACGATTAGACGGGCACCTGAGGGGCAGTGAGTGCCTGTCGGGGGAAGAAAAGCTCAGAAAGGAGGGAGGGTGGTTGTGCAATTTGTGGGCCGTCATCAGTGTCACGGTAGGATTGGAGGATGTTCTGCTGTGTGTTTTCAACAACAGCACAATACAGTTAGTGACAATGTTCTAGGAAGAGATAAGGCTCCCAGACACGGACAGATGAAAACCAGCCACAAGCTAGAATCTGAAGGAGGAGGGGTGGAGCCGCAGGTATGGCTTCTGGCAAGGCCCTGGGGCTAGAGGCAGCCTCGCCTGTGGGGCTGGGTGCTCAGGAGGCCTGAGGTCAGCAGGGCTGGGTGGGGACCCTGAGGGTCCAGGTGAGGAAGCCCTTAGAGCCAACTCCAGCCCTCAGGCCAAGTCGGCTGGCTGCCGGTGTTTTAAATAAAGCTTTATTGGAACCCAGCTATGCCCTTTTATTTACATGTTCTGTGGCTGCTCCAGGAGCTCTGGTAGCCTAGTGCCTAAGGCATTTGACTGCTAACCAGAAGGCTGGCGGTTCAAACCCACCAGCCACTCCTTGGAAGGAAGGTTGGGCAATCTACTTCCGTAATGATAACTGCCTCGGAAACCCACGGAGGGGTCACAACGGCACATAACAACAATGGCTGCTCCAAGGAGCTCTGGTGGCATAGTGCCTAAGGCATTTGACTGCTAACCAGAAGGCTGGCGGTTCAAATCCCCCAGCCACTCCGTGGAAGGGAGACTGGGCGATCTTCGAAACCCAAGGGGGTGTCGCTGTGAGTTGGAATCAACTCACTGGCGTTGAGTTTGGTTTGGTCTCTTTTTCATGGCTGCTCCGGGAGTAGAGTTGAGTGGTCATTGCAGAGACCAGGTGGCCCGCAGAGCCTAGATAGTTACTCTCTGGCTTTCGACAGAGCATGTTTGCAGACCCCACTCTGAGGGTTTTGAGCAAGGTGGGCAACACCCTCAGAGCTTGAGCCTGAGCGCCCTGGAGCCTGGACGTGGCTGGGGGCTCGAGGGGAAGCCTGCAAGTAGTTCATGACTCGGAGCCCACCGCCACCTAGGGCGGCCTGAACGGGGTTGGAGGGTGGAAGCGAAGGGGCCAGAGTCCAGCCGTGCTGAGCGGGCACACGCCAACAGGACCGGACTACCTTGAGGGGGGAGGCCAGTGGAGGGGGCCCCTAGTTTCCGGGGCTCAAGACATGGGCTTATGAAGCAAGTTTGCAGGGAAAGTGACCGGTCTGGGCTTGGCTGCAGGGACATCCGGGACGGTGACCGGAGACGCTGGTGGCAGACCTGAGGCACGGGGGAGACCAGGGCTGGGGGGCAGGATCTCAGGGCGGTGGTGGGAACTGAAACTGGGTGTGGCCGGATCACGCAGGGCGACCAACTCCGCTGTCCAAGCCTTCCTTGTAGGAGGGGGCCAGCCGCTGCTCTGGCTGACTGGGCCATTTCTGTTCCTCCTCCAGGGCGTGGAGGCTGGGCGGGAGGGAGGGAGGGAGATGGGCCTGTGGACAGGAGGACTGCCTGCAACATCCACCGCAGGGGTGACCCCCATTCTCCAGGGCGTGGGGCCTGGGCGAGCAGCAGGACTGCCCGTAGCCCCCACAGCGGGGTGACCCTCTCCTTCCCCCACCCCCCGTCCTCCAGGCTGTGGGGGCTGGGAGGGAGGCCTCAGGCCCATGGGCACCCACAGTGGGGTGACCCTCTCCTCCCCCCACCCCCCGTCCTCCAGGCTGTGGGGGCTGGAGGGAGGCCTCAGGCCCATGGGCACCCACAGTGGGGGTGACCCCGTCCTCCAGGGAGTGGGGGCTGGAGGGAGGGAGGCCTGAGGCCCGTGGGCACCCACAGTGGGGGTGACCCCCTCCTCCAGGGTGTGGGGGCTGGGAGGGAGGGAGGCCTGAGGCCCGTGGGCAGCACTCCCCCTCTGCCCACAGCATCCATAGCGGGGTGATCGCTGTCTTCCAGCGCAGAGGCCTGCCGGATCAGGAGCTCTTCAGCCTCAACGAGGGTGTCCGGTGAGTGCCCCACCCACCCCTTCCCGGCCTGGGTCCCAGAGTGGCGGGGAGGGCTGTGTCCAGGGCAGAGGCCTCCGCCAGGCTCCCGATCCACCAGCGGCTGCACCCGAGCTTCCACCGTGAACAGCCGTTGGTCACCAGAGAGCGGATGCAGAAGTGACTGCCAGGCCTTGGTTTGCGCCCTGACGGCCAGCGGCCTCTCTGCACTCCCTGGTCACACACCTTCAGACCAGAGAGCCTGCCACGCCCACCCCGTTTTTCAGGGGAAGCAGGACCAGACTGGGACAATGGCTCGAGATAACACCCGCATTCCCCACTGCACTGAGCATGGCCAGGGATATTTTTTCTGCTAAAGAGGAAGGACCCACCTGCCTGATGACGGGAAAAGTGATCACTGCCCAGCCGGAGATCCCTCATTTCCTGCGAATGGCAGAGAAGTGAGCATGCCAAGGGGAGCCAGGGACAGCCACGAGTCCCACAGAGAGCCCGGCTGCTTGTTACTGCTGGTTTGTGGCCCATGAGGCTGATGCTCAGAGAGGTCAAGAGACTTGCCCAGGGTCACACAGCTGCAACAGGACCGAGAGGCATTCCCCAGCCGCGCTTTCCTGGTGCTGACCAGTGTGGTCACCCTCGGGAAAGCAGGCAGCGGCCTTGCCCTCATCCATCCAGGTCGGGAATAAAGGGGTATTTGGGGCTCAGAAGGCTGTTGCCATGGCGACCCTGAGGCCTGGGTAAAGGCCGGGGGTTTCTGAAGCAGAAAAAAAGGCCGAGGTATCTCTGGGGGAGACCCGAACCTCCAACGTTTGGGTTAGCAGCCGTGCACGTTGACGTGAGTGCCACCCCGGGACTCTGCCCGTGTCAGATCCGTGTGAGCGGGGACGCCTATGTTCAGAGCTGTGTAGGGCTGGTCCCCAGGGGCATGGCATGTGTATTGAGTTCATTCTGACTCTGACGACCCCACGTGTGCAGAGTAGAACTGTACTCTGTAGACTGACCTTTCAGAAAGAGATCGCCAGGCCTGTCCTCCAGGGCAGCCCTGAGTGGACCTCCAGCCTGGGGGCTAGTCCTCTGGCCCTTAACCCAGGGCCTCCTGTCGGACAGAGTCAAACTGCCCCCCAGGGTTCCCACCAGGGCTTTTCGCTAGCAGAGCTACTGGTGAAATTGAAACCACGACCTTTCGGTTAACAGTTAAGTACTTTAACGAGTGCACCCCTGGGGCGCCTTCTGATGGGAATACCCATTGTCGTCACTGTCTCTTCCGACTCACAGCGACAGAGGAGAACTGCCTCATAGGGTTTCCGAGGCCGTAAAATCTTTATAGAAGCTGAGTGCCACATCTTTCTTCCACAGAGTAGCTGGTGGGTTTTGAACTACCAACCTTCCGATTAGCAGCCTAGCGCCTAACCACTGTGTCACCAGGGCTCCTTCATCTAGAGGGTGGTAGTTGTAAGAATTAAGGGACTTCATTGACTGCCAGAAGGACAAACCAACCTGTCCTGGAGGAAGTGCAGCCAGAATGCTCCTTGGAAGTGAGAATGGCCAGGCTTCCTCTCTCCTACTTTGGTCATGTTGTCAGAAGGGACCATTCCCCGGTGAAGGTGAATGGGGGGGTCGGTGGGAAAGGGGTGCAGTCTACAGTGTGCTGTGCGCTGGGGTGGGGTGCAGTGTGCTGAGTGGGGTGCAGTCTGCAGGGTGGTGGTGTGGGGTGCAGTCTGCAGTGTAGGGGTACAATGGTGGTATGTGGTGGTGTAGGGGTAGTTTGCAGTGTGGTGGTATAGGGGTTGCAGTGTGTAGGGGTGCAGTCTGCAGTGTGGCAATGTGGGGGTGCAGGGGTGCAGTCTTGTAGTGGCAATCTGACGCATTACATCATTCCACCCTTTATGACGAGAAGGACACAGTCTTGCAGTAGTGTGGCTCTGCAGTGACGTGGTTTGGCAATGACTTGGTCTTGTCATCTTGTTGTGAGATGGTCTTACAGGGACACGGCCGAGCCCTTAGCCACTGCATCAGGTCCAGAACACAGGTGCTATTGGTGACATGAGTCTTGGGCCTCCACGTTGACAGTGGCTGAGCTCTCAAGTCTGTGGTTGGCATGGAAGAGCCACTCCCATTCTCTCGGCCCTGGAGGTGTGTGAAGGATGCAGTTTAGAGCCTAACTCTGACATGTCCTGTGTGGCCTTGAACAAGTCACTCGACCTCTCTGAGCCTCTCCTGACTCACCTGTAAGAGGGCCTCATGATACCAGCTGTTGGCTCGGGGAGATTGAATGAGTCTCAAGAGCAGAGCGAGGACCGTGTCTCAGCCTCCGGAGCTGCTGTCACAGCGACGCCCCAACGGGGGAGGCTCACAGTCCAATCAGGGCCCCCGTCTGTGATTCTGAGATGGCGCCTTGTCGGCAGCCCTGGGCGTTCTTTGGTTCCTTGGCTCGTATGGCTTTTAGTTTAGGGCACACCCCACACTGACAAAGGCAGTGTGGTGGGGTAGTGGGTGAGGCATCTGACTGCCAACCAGAAGGTCGGTGGTTCAGACCCACCAGCTGCCCCATGGAAGGAAGACGGGGCAATCTACTTCTGTAAAGATTTACTGCCTCGGAAACCCAGCGGGGGTTGCTCTGAGGAGAAGCGACTCGATGGCAGTGAGTGTTTTTTGCTTTGGGTCTGCACTGACACGGCCCTAACAGCCTAACAAAGGGAACCCAATTCCCAAACAGGGATGATACCCACAGCTGTGAGGGGGCACTGTTCACGCAGGAGGGGAGCCACGCGTCCTGCCTGGTTCTGGGGTTGGGGCGGTGGGAGCAGGGAGCCCAGCCCCTCCAGCATGGGACGTGGTGGCCCTCTCTGCCCCTGGGGACTCCAGTGTCCTCTGAGGCGGTATGGGAGGGCTTGGTGAGCCATGCCTGGGCCGAGCTGCCGGCCAGCCTCTGTGGCCCTGGGGGAGCTGGGACGTGCCCCCCAATACCATGTTGTGAGTGGAGCAGGGACAGCTCCCAGGTGCCTTGGGACCCCAAGCCCCCGGAGTCCCACCCCACAAACACTGTGATCTCTGACTCCTCCCTCCCTCCCTCCCAACACAGGCAGCTGCTGAAGACAGAGCTGGGGTCCTTCTTCACCGAGTACCTGCAGGTGGGTGGTCCTGCTCTCAGCCGGCCAGAGCTGGGTGGCCAGGCTGGGGGCAGCAGTGAGGCACCCGCCCCACTGGGTCTGCCCGGGCCCCTGGGCCTCGTCTGGCCAGCGTGGAACCATGAACTCCTGGAAAGTCGCAGGGCCAAGCCTGGCCCATGGTGGGGACTGCGTCCGTTTTGTTATTCTCTGTACACACACACACACCCCCAATACCACGTCGTGACCCCAGCGTGTCAGCAGCGCTGCAGGCTGCACGTCCCCTGCGCCCGCTGGGCCACCTGGCCTACAGAGCAGATTGATCAACCCGAGGCCACAGCCCAGGGACCGGTGCACAGCTCCTGGCCCGGGGCCTGTGCAGCTCCACAGGGTGCTGTTAGCCCCCCATGACACCATCCACTCAGGGGTGTCTGAGTACAGACCCAGAGCAGGGCCTGCCCAGCCCAGGACTGATGGGGACACCACGGGGTCCCTCAGCTTGTGGGTTTATGTGTCGTTGTTCAAATGGGACAGCCTTCATGAGGGACAGCTTACTGGACGTCTGTCCATCCATGTGAAGTACACAACTGTGTGGTTTTTAGTAGATTCTCAAACCTGTGCCCTGCGTCACTAGTCCCAGAAGATCACCCGGCCCATTAGCGGTCCCTCGCCGCTCCCCTTCCTGCAGGCCACTGGCCCGCCCCCCACCTCTGGACAGGCCTGTTCTGGGGCACTTCCTGTAGACAGGATCTCAGAGCCTGTTCTGGGCACTTCCTGTAGACAGGATCTCAGAATACACGGCCTGAGTGTCTGGCTTCTTTTACTCAGTGTCGTGTTTTCAGGGTCTGTCTGTGTGGTTGCATGCGTCCGCGCTTCCTTTCTTGATTGACTGATCCTCCACTATACCAGAGTACAAGGAGCCCTGGTGGTGTGATGGTCAGGTGCTGAGCTGCGAACCAAAAGGTGGTGGGTTCGAATCTGCCCAGCAGCTCCGTGGGAGAGAGACCGGGCCATCTGCTCCTGTGAAGATGACAGCCTGGAAAGCCCCATGAGGCAGTTACTCTGGGCCACGCCATCGCCGTGGGTCGGAATCGACTCCGTGGCACACAATAGCATATATGCACAGACATGTTTATCCGTTCATCCCTTGAGGGTCTCCTGGGCTGTTTATACCTCTCAGCCATGGGTGCGTTCTCAGCCGAGGGGCCCCGGGCGGCCGTGGCAGGCTCTGTGCTGTGGGCCTTCCGACAGGGTTGGTAATCCAGTCAGGCCTGCTGGGCCCCTCAGGCTTGGCCTGGCTCTCAGGGGATGTCCCTGCAGCCACCTCCTGTCCCCTGACAACACAGGTGGGGTCAGTTGTCATCCCAGGGCAGACTGAGGGTCCTCGGAGAGTCCCCTTCCCTTCTTGGTGGGACTCCTGGGCCCTGCCCACCAGCCGTGACAGCGTCTGTGGTCACCTTGCAGAACCAGTTGCTGACGAAAGGCATGGTGATTCTTTGGGACAAGATCCACTTCTACGAGGGTGAGTCTGGCTGGCGGGCCCGGGGCCACGTGCTGGGCCGCTGCACGTGCGGGGCTGTCGGGTGGGTGCCACCAGGTGGATGTCTCAGTGACCAGGTGCTTGGGCCCTTGGGGCTCTGGCTGGCCAGTGTGGCTTTCTTGGTCATGATGACATGAAAAGTGCCATAAACGGGGTTGCAGGACAGGTGGCGCCAAGACCCATACCTAGGGGCGTACCATGTCAGGGAGCGTGTCTGCCCACCAACTTGTAAGGCCAGCAGGGCTGTGGCATTGGTGAGGAGGCCCTGCTTCACCTCGCTGCCCAGTGGGACGCGTCTCATCGCAGTGCCTGGAAGGAGCCTGCCTTGCACGAGGGAGGAGGAGAAGGACAAGGTGGGGAGGGCTGGAGGTCATTTCGGGCCCAGTTCTGCAGGGGTCAGCTGGCAGGACAGCACCTCTGCCTTAGAGCGGGGCGGGGACAGGAACCAACTGGTCCACCAGGGCACATCCACCAGGCAGCCTCATGCCTGGTCTTGGAGCTCAGTCTGTCAGGGTTCTGTGGTGGCAAGCAGCAAGCTGTGTCTGGCAAACCAGGCAGGAAGGAGTTGTGTGGGAAGAACCTTAAACAGCTCCCAGACTCCCTGGGACGCTGGAGAGCCAGGCCTGGCCTGAGAGACGGACGCCCTGACGTGAACCAGCCGCTGCTGCAGGAAGGCCCACCCCCGGCACTGATGGCAGTTCTGAACTGTGTGGGTTTCAGCATCCCTTTACACATTGGAAGTACTGAGACTCCCAGATCTTACCATAGAAAATTCTAGAAAGCACAAGAGTCCACAAGCACACATTCTGAGTGATGACATCCTCCTGATACGACATCACCACACACGTCACCTCTGGAAGACGCCACTGTGGCCTCGTGAAACGTTAAGAATAAGGCTAACGGAGATGTTGGATCTCGTGGACCCCGGAAGGCTCTCAGGGCCCCAGACCACACTCTGAGCTCCTCTGGGTTGAAGCCTCCGGAGAAGGTTTCCACAGACATCTGGGTGGTGACAGGACAGTGCACTGACATTTGGGACTTGAAGCCGGACGCAGTGAGCAGCTGCCTTGTTGAATCTTAAAACCGAGATCCAACAGGCCTGCAGTGTGCCCTGAGGGGGCTTTGTCGGGGGCTTGATAAGAAGGGGCCTCATAGGAGCTGTGTGCGGGGATGGGGGTGCTGAGGCTGGGCGGGGGGGTGGGGGAAGGGACGGCTATGAGGGGAGCAGCTGAGCTGGGGTCTGGGACTGAGGACGAACACAGTGATGGCAGGTGACCTGCCTGTGGTCATACTACCAAGTAAGGGGTGAGGCAAGATTCAAACTCGGGTCTGCCTGCCCTCTGAGCACATGCCCTTTGCCCGTCTAGAGGCCTGGGGGATCCGAGGCCTCCCTGCCAGCTCGGGGTCAGCGGGTGCCAGCGTTCTGGGGGTCCCCAGGATCTCGGGCTCATAAGTGCTCTCTAGTGGGCTGGGTGGACATCGGCAGGGAGCAGATCATGGAGGGGGCTTGGCTCAAACCCACAGTCTCTGGGGGCCTCCTCTGGGCCAGGCCTGTTCCAGCTCCAAGATGCTCCCCGAGCACCTACTGTGCGCCGAGCTCTGGGAGCGTGCTGACTGTGTGCCACATCCGAGTGCCTCACACCCACTGACTTCTCGCTCACAACCTGCCAACGAGATCCCCGCTGTTGCCACCACTGAACGTGTGGGGAAACGGAGGCATGGTGAGGCCGTGTGCCTTCCCCGGGCCATGCAGCAACGGGTGCAGCCGGCTTGGAGCCGGCCCCCTGCTGCTTGGGTTTCCCTGAGGCCTCACTGTGGCCTGTGAGGAAGAGCCCACGGTCCGTCTCCCAGAGTAGATGGAGCCCTGAGACGGTCCCCACGTCTGCTGGTCCCACTCTGTGCACGTCGGTGGGGCAGCGAGGACAGGGCCTGAGGACCATCCACATGGGGCAGGGGCAGGGTGCTTCTTGGAGGGGCAGTGGTGCCCGGCACCAGTGTCCTCCCACGGCCGGCTCCTAACTCAGCACATTCCGACGGTGCCTGTGCGTCTAGCCTCCCACCCAGGGGCGCTGGGTGCCACTGTAGAAGGGCAGCTTTGTGTGGCTGTGAGTGCCCGCCAGGCCCCTGGGGCCAGCAGTGCCCTCTGATCCTCCCGCAGGGGGGACCCCAGGCCACATTCAGCGCCCCCGGGGGCCTTGCCTCTCTCCGGTTCAGCGTCCCCATCCTAATACTGTGGGGTTGGACAGGCTCCATCCACATGCTCCGTGTGGATTTTCTGAGTACTCACTGTTTGTCAGGCTCCAGGTGGCCCTTGGGGACCCAGAGATGGAGGGCCGGATGGTGATGGTACATGTGATAATGTCATGGTAGAGGCATGCAAGGGTTAATTCCAGGCTGGCAGTCAGAGAGGGCTGCCTAGAGGAGGTGGCCCTTGAGTAGGGTCTGTTCTGATGGACGTCTGGCCCCTACAGCCCCCATGCAGCAGGGACACGAGCAACCCTCACACTCTGAAGGGCAGCCTGGGAGGTCTTTCTCTCACTGTAGTTGGGGTCCCAGTGTGCTCCGGGTGCTCTTGGCTTGAGACAGCTTCCTGTGGCCGTCCATGGCCTCGGCCCCAAGGCTCTGCTGGAGAGGGTAGGGAGTGAGTGGGGCGGGCGCAAGGGGGCGTGAGGCGGGCAGCCCCTGAGTGGAGCAGGTGCAGGGGGACCTTTGTGGGGGCCTGAAGGGGTGGCCCTGGATGGTGCTGCCTGCCCCTCCCTCCCACCGACCTTGAGGCCTTGGGGTCAGCCTCCAAGCAGAGTGATCCCTGGCAACGAGAGGCAGCCTTAGGGTGGACACGAGTCCTCCCAGGAAGACAACTGGGGATCTCAGGTGATGGCTCCTGGAGCAGTGAGGGAGAGGGCAGCCTGGCTCCTTCCAGCCCTGGGCCCTGCCTGCGGTTTCAGCCAGGAACCAGCCTGGCCCAGGTCAGGGGACCGATTCCCTGGGCCGCGTCGCCTTGGAGCCCCGCTGGGGCATCTGGCATCATTGTCGGCCCTGTCTGAGGTCTGCCCGCTACAGGCTGGCAGCTGGCATCGGGCTGGTCCTCCCTGCATCTGGGATCTGCAGACTGACCCACTCCCAGGTGAGCCGGCCCAGGCTGGTGTCTGCTGCGTACTGTCTGGACGTGAGCTGGAATGGGTATGCGTGTGCCCTCCCCGTAGCACCACGGACCTACTGTGCGTGAGGTCCACCCCTGCCCACACGGAACTTTTCTCACGTGGCCCATTTCACAGAGGACAACACTGAGACGTGAGTGGGCCTTGACCCCATGCTCTCTGGGACCGTGGTCACCATCCCCAGAGACCCCTGGACCGCAGCCCCCACAGGGTGGCCAGCCCAGGACTGAGGCTGTCTCGGCCCCTCGGCCTCAGGGGGTGGCTGGCATCTGCTGTTCGTCCTGCTTTTCCGCCCTGGGGGCTGGGCAACAGCCACTCAGCAGCCGCGGCCTGGCCGGCGCCCAGAGGCACCCCACGGCCGCCCAGGGATGAAGCTGTCTTTCTTCCTGTCCGGCAACAGCAAAGACTGAAGAGGCCTTTGTGTGCACAGGGCCCCGGAGGGCGGTGAACGTCCGCCCGCCAGGCATTCCTGTGGCCCATCCTGGAGGAGCGGAGCCAGGTGTGGGCCACCCGGAAGGTCGGGCTGGCAGCACAGCCAGACCCCCATTTGCCATCAGCCCTGTCGCCCGCGGCTCTGCCCGAGTGTGGGGCACAGGCTGGACAGGCCTGAGGGCTGCTTACCACCAGGGCCCCAACACAGGGCCCGGGAGAGCCAGGAGAGGAGGCGAAGGCCCTGTCTGGCCTCCCATCACCATGGAAACCTCGAGGTGGCCCCCAGCATCAGCAGTGTGGCCTGGACGTCAGCCAGCGTGTGGTCTCCAGCTGGCGGATTTCCCCTCTTCACTCGTTGCCTCCTTCAAAGTCCACATTTTCTCCGGCCGACGCACGTTGGGCTTCCGGCTGGAGATCTGCCCAGCAGCAGAGGCCTGGGGGCTCGTGGGGACACAGCCCTGCATGCCAGCTCTTAGCTCAGTCCAGGCAGAAAGGCCAGACATCAGGAGCTTCCTGGTGGAGCCCAGAGCCAACTTGGGGGCCCTCAGCCTTCCTGTTCCCCCAGGGCGCCCACCCTGAAGACAGTACCTGTCCTTCACCAGGCAAACTCCTCCTCCTAGATCTAGCTTGGGCGAGCACCACCTCCAGAAAGCCTTCCCTGCTTGACTCCCTCCACCTCTCGTAATTTGGACACCTTGTTGCTGTTGTAAGGGCTCTCCGTGACTCCCTGGGCAGCCTGGGATGGGGCGGAACTCAGGCCCCTGAGGCCGATGACCCAGGCAGTGAATATGTAACTGTGAGCGGCCCTTGCTCTGTTCCTTCATCTGCTCAGTGGGTCACCTCTCCCCATTGTCCTCATATCTGCTTCCCTGTCACGTGGCGGGACCGGGGCTGTTCGGGCTCTGCTGGTTCTCTAGGTCCCAGTGTGGGCCTGGCCCAGAGTCCGTGCTCTAAATGTAGGATGGGTTGACAGAAAACTGGACAAAGTGGATGGAAGGCCAAGGAGCGAGAAAGTGGATGGGTTGGTAGATAGGTGAGTGGATGGATGGGTGCTTGGGTAGGT
>NW_006921670.1:10452096-10461799 GCF_000298275.1 Orycteropus afer afer
TGGGTGGTAAGTGATGGGAGGATGGGTGGCTGTGTGAGTGGGGGGTGCATGGTGCATGGACAGTAAGTGAATGGAGAGGTGAGTGGGCAGGTGTCTGGGTGGGTTCCCCCACTGCTTGCAGGGCTGTCGAGGACTGGATGACGTTGAGTGTGAGCGGAGACATGTGGTGGGCGCATCTGACGAGGGAATAGGAACTGGCAGCTGGCATTTACCGTCCCCTAACCCTGTACCGGGAGCCCTGGTGGCATAGTGCCTAAGGCACTTGACTGCTAACCAGAAGGCTGGCGGTTCAAACCCACCCGCCACTCCTCAGAAGGAAGATGGCCACTCTACTTCCGTAGTGATACGGAAGCCCAAGGAGGGGTCGCTATGAGTCGGGTCCGACTCGACGGCACATAACAACCCTGCACCAGGCCCTGCTTCAGTCTCACGTCCCATCCCCCGGGAGGTCAGCCCTGTTACTGTCCCATTTCACACATGGGGAGGCTGAGGCACGGTGAGAGAATTAAGTAGCTGGCCCAGGGTGGCGGAGCCGGGAGTTGACCTCGAGCAGGCGCCTCCAAGGCTCAGAAGCCAGACCCTCAGCCCCAGGGTCCTCCTCCCTGTGAGCGAGACGACCCCGCGCTTCTTGGTGGCCAGAAGGGATCTGCCGGAGCTGCTTAGTGACAGGCTCCCTGTGCCCACAGGACAGAAGCTGCTGGACTCGCTGGCGGAGACGTGGGACTTCTTCTTCAGTGATGTGCTTCCCACGCTACAGGCCATCTTCTACCCGGTGCAGGTGAGAGCCCAGCACACACCCCACCCCACCACGTGGACCCCAAGGCGGCAACAGCCCACCCAGCCTCACTCCCAGGAAGGAGGCAGAGCTGTTGTCCCCTGTGTGGCCCATCCTGGGGTCCAAGCCTCACACATCACTGACCATCCGGGAGCCTAGGGAACACACCTACGGAAGCCAGGACTGCTCCCTCTTCCGGGCCCTGTAAACCCTGAGCTGCAGGGTGTGCCTGGCACAGAGCAGACCCAGGAAGTGGTGGTGCCCCCTCACCTTGGACGGGGCGCATCTGGGGATGAGAAGCTCAAGGGCAGAGCCGGGGGGCGGGAGACCCAGGGGTCAGCGGGTCCGTCCCCCCGTGTCCAGCCCTAGAGCTGGGGGGTGCGGGAAGGAGAAGGCCCACTGCTGGCTGACACACGCATCAACCCCCTCGTCCCACTTCTCTGTTCGGTTCTGACACCAGCTGCCCACGCGGCACTTCCGTCTGACCCCAGACACCAGAGCAAGGGCAGATCTCAGGAGTTAAAGGACACCATCCTGCAGACTGCCAAGTTAGCCCAGGTCCTCAGACGCCAGCTACAAGCTTAGGGGACCCCAAGGCCCACCTCCCTTCTGACCTGCTGGCCCTACCACTCTCTCTGGAACAGCCCCCAGAGTTGTGGGGAGTGTTGGAGTTTCATTGTAGGGAAGGGGACTGATGAGCGCCCGGGAGGTTCCCAGTGCCAGTGTCACGAAAGGAGACACATTGCCCTCCGTCTGCGTCAGTGCCTGGCACCAACCAGGGAGCCCCTGGCGCCCCTGGTGCCCAGAGCCTTGGTTAGGGCTCCCTCAGCGTCTAGCCCTTCTCCCTGAGGTCAGTCGTCAACCACAGAGCAGCGATTCTGGCCTGGCCAGCCTCCACCCAGGGCACCTCACCCCCTCCCCCAGCCTGTCACTTAGTTGCGGTCCGAGTCGTCCTTACACGTAAATGCCAAGGCTTTTCTAGAGATTGTGGTCTCAGGAACCAGGGGCGAAGACCACGTTCTTGGGGGGAGGTCACGTAACACCCTCCGCACTCACGGCAGCACCGGGGTGGGGATGGCGCGTCCCGTGTCCACAGGGCAAGGAGCCGTCCGTGCGCCAGCTGGCCCTGCTGCACTTCCGGAACACCATCACGCTGAGCGTGAAGCTGGAAGACGCGCTGGCCCGCGCCCATGCCCGCGTGCCGCCCGCCATCGTGCAGATGCTGCTGGTGCTGCAGGTGAGGGGCACCTGGGAGGCGGGTGCGAGGGCAGGCTCCCCGGGCACAGGGCAGGACCCAGACCACGAGGAGGCTCGGGAAGCAGCTCGCCTCAGCCTGGTCTGCAGGGAGCCTCGAGGGTGCAGGGCCCACTGCCTGTCCCTGTGGACGGGCTGGACGGCGGGCCTGTCCCCTGTGGACGGGCTGGACAGCGGGCCTGGGTGATGTTCTGGTTCCTGTCTGTCTTAGCCCCTAGTGCTGCTGTAACAAGTACCACAGGTGGTGCCTTTAGAGAACAGAATTTCAATCTCTCGCAACTCAGGAGTCTGGGAGTCTGGATTCAGGGCGCCGGCCCTGGGCAGGCTTGCGCTGTCTGTCAGCCCTGCAGGAAGGCCTTGCTTCAGCTGCTTTAGCCTCAGCGTTCCCCGGTTCCCTGGCCGTCCTCACGTTTGTGCCTGCTCTTGCGTCTGATCGATTTTTATAACTCAGAAGTGATTGGGTTTAGGATCCACCCTGTTGTTGTTGTTATGTGCCGTCGAGTCGGACTCGACTCATAGCGACCCCTCCTTGGGTTTCTGAGGCGGTATCACTACGGAAGTAGATTGCCCCATCTTCCTTCTGAGGAGTGGCTGGTGGGTTTGAACCACCAGCCTTCTGGTTAGCAGTCAAGTGCCTTTAGCCACTATGCTACCAGAGCTCCCAGGATCCACCCTACACTGATGTAAAAAAGAAAAACCTTGCTGTCGAGTCGATTCCGACCCCACGTGTCACAGACAGAGCTGAGCACGGCTGTGATCTTAACGGAAGCAGACTGCCAGCCGTCTTCTGAGGAGCCCCTGGCTAGATTCGAACCACCAGCCTTTGAGTAAGTAGTCAAGGGTCACGAGTGTCACCCAGAGACCTCCCTACACTGATACGGCTTCAGTGGAATAATAAATAAAACCATTTCCGCACAGCTCTAGGGTTAGGGCGCCCGCGTGTGTTTGGGGGACCATTGACGCTGGATGTGGGTCCTTCTGTGAGAAGCCCCGGCTGTGGGCCCTGGACAGTGTCTTCAGCCCCAGAGCTCAGAAGGGACGAGCCAGGGGCCACCTGCCCAGTCCCTCGCCCGGCTGGCCAGCCGGGGCCCTTTCACGGGCGCTGTCGGAGCAGCTGGATGGCCGGGGGCTGTGGGCTCTTCACCCAGCCTTGGAGCCGGGCTCTGCCCCTTCCTGTCTGGCTCCGGCAGCCTCAGCTCCACGGGGCTTTCAGCGGCTGGTTTTCAGAAGTTCACCTCCAGCCCCTTTTCCTGAGGAGCTTTTGAGTGGCCTTGACCCTCTCGTCTTTCACCAAGCATGTTAACCGTTTGCACACCCAGGGACGCCTCAGGTGTTGAGAGGCCCCGTTTGAATTGTATGAGTTTGCTCTGTCCCCAGCACCCAGCACGCGGTGGCGGCCAGGCTGCTCCTTGCTAGGGCGGTGCTGCCACCTGTTGGCCGTCGTGTCTCCTGCAGCCTCCTCACTGGCCCCAGGCTGTGCCACTGATTGTGGCGGGAGCCACCTGGGCTAGGGCACCTGACCCCCTCCTTCCTTCTGCAGGGGGTGCACGAGGCCAGGGGCGTGACCGAGGACTACCTGCGGCTGGAGGCACTGGTCCAGAAGGTGGTGTCACCCTACCTGGGCACCTACGGCCTCTACTCCAGCGAGGGGCCCTTCACACACTCCTGCCTCCTGGGTAGGTGTCCCCTGGGCCTGGGTGGGGGTGGGGGTGTCACCTGGAACCAAGATGTCCTTTCTGCGGTGACTACAAGCCCCTCTTCGCTTCGGCCAGGGAAGCGGGGGGGCAAATTGGGGAGGCCCGGGGGGGAGGCAGCCTACCCAGGCCCAGCCAGATCAAATTCAAGATTCGCTTTCTCTGTCACTGAGCAAGCCTGGTGGGCAGGCACTGTGAGGGTGATGGGAGCCCCCATCCCCCCCAGCCTTTCCCTCCCCGGAAGTAACATCCAGGCTAGAGCTGAACTAATCAGGACTTGGCTGGCCAGAGGGCACGACCTGTGCAAAGTCCCCGGGGCCAGGAAGCACAGTGGTTTTCAGGCTGGGTGTGGAGAGAAGGGTCAGGAGGGGCAGGCCTGAACCCGAGGGGGTGGGGGGTGCTTGGGAGAAAGGACAGGAGCCACAGGCCTAACCTGAGCAGCGGGCTTGGCATGGCCAGCATCCCTCATTGGATGGACGGCCCGTTGGCTCATTCAGCAGAGACCAAGGTTGGCCGCCCCGCTCTGTGAGCTCACAGCCGACCAGAGGACCAACCAGTGATGCTTCCCGAGTGGCTTGTGTGGGGAGAGGGGCCCAGGGACCCTCACTGTGGAAGTGACTGCTGGGCTAAGTCCCCCAGGATGGACACCGGCTCCGGAGAGGAGACGGGTGAAGCCTCTAGGGTCTCAGGCAAGGGAAGGACCCACAGCCGCTCGCCATGCGCAGCACTGCCCCCTAGCGGCCGCCATTGGAAACTGCAGGGTCCTGAGCGGGCATGTTGAACCCTTCTCCCTGACGTGCTGGGCCGTTGCCCACCTGGACCACCGATGGGCCTCTTCCCTGGCCCCGCTTCTGCCCATGCCCCTACAGCAGCCGGAGACATCAGTGTACAGCGGTCAGGCCTGTCCCCCTTCTGGGGATCACAGCCCCCCCCCCCTTTCACCAAGGGAGCTGTTGATCTGCCCCTCCCACACTGTCAGTCACAGGGTAGGTTGTCTCCCCGCCCCCACCACACTAGGATAGCAGGGAAACGGAGGCACAGGGGCTGGGTAACTTTCTGGGACACCCTCGGCAGTAACTGGTGGGCGTCCACAGAGATGCGGTCATTCCTCCAGCTCCCACCCTGAGACTGCGCTGTCCACCCCACCCCAACTCCCCAGTGCAGGTGGGAGGCTGGGACGCAGGAGAGAGGCCTTGTCAAGGGCATGGAGGGAGGAGCCCGCTGACGGCTGGGGTGGAGCCCATCTCCCGCCCCTCCCTCTGACAGGTTCCCTCCCCTTTCCTCCACCACACACCCCACCTGGTCAGGCTGCCCCACAGGAGCTGGTGGGGCAGAGCCTGCGTCTACATCCCGGTAGCTTGTCACTAAGGAGCCCTAGTGGCACACTGGTTAGGCTCTTAGCTGCTAACTGAAAGTGGACTGCTCAAAACCACCAAACATCCCAACGGAGAAGGATAAGGCAGGCGGCTTGGATAAAGACTGACAGCCTTGGAGACCCTGTGGGCAGTTCCACTCTGTCCTCTAGGGGCGCTGTGAGTCAGAATGGACTCCATGGCAGTGGGTGTGGTTTGGGTTTTGCTTCCATGAAGACTGACAGCCTTGGAGACCCTGTGGGCAGTTCCACTCTGTCCTCTAGGGGCGCTGGGGTCGGAATGGACTCAAGGGCATGAGTTTGGTTTGGATCCCTTCCTGGAGAGCTGAGCACACAGTAGGCGCTCAACAGGTAGCCTCCGTCGGGAGGAAAGGCCTGGAGCACACAGGCTCCGCGGGCTGGCTAAGGGCATACAGGGACCACGTGAGTGGCTGCGGGCGGGTGGCCCCCCACCCAGGCCCTTGCCTCCGCGCCCCTGTGACCCCCAGCCCCCTCTCCCCTCTCCCCCGGCAGAGAAGCACCTCCTGCGCCGCTCCCGCTCCGGGGACGTCCTGGCCAAGAACCCCGTGGTGCGCTCCAAGAGCTACAACACGCCGCTGCTGAACCCCGTGGCGGAGCACGAGGCCGAGGGCGCGCCGGGCGGCGGCGCGGGCGTCCGCAGGCACTCGGTGTCCGAGATGACCTCCTGCCCTGAGCCCCAGGGCTTTGCCGACGCCGCCCCCCACTTGGGGGCCTGCTCCAGCAGACTGTACCCCGCGGCCCAGGCCGCCGAGCAGGGCCTGGACGCCGCCCCCAGCTCCCCTGCCACCTGCAGCCCCGAGGCCCTGGTGGACCAGATCTTGGAGTCGGCGGAGTCCGACTCGGAGGGTATATTCATTGACTTCAGCCGGGGTGGCGGCGCCGACGAGTTCGAGGCGGCCCGGGGCCGGCAGAGCGTCGTGTGAGGGGTCTGGGCGGGCCTCGGCGTTTTGACCCATGCTGTGTGCGTGTGCACGCCTGCGTGCACGTGCGTGTGCGTGTGCGTGTGCACGCCTGTCTGGGTGTGCGTGCGTGAGTTTTTTATTCTGCCCTGCCCTCACCAGTCTCCCGTGGGCCTTCCCACCGGCCGGTTCACTTCCGTGCTCTGGAATCATCTCTGTGGGGGCACCAGGATAGACCCCGCTCAGCCCGCCCGCGGCACCCCTTTATCCGGGCGTCCAAATTGTCGACCCCGCCCACCCTCACATAACACCTCCCAAGTACACGGTGATCGCACGTCCATGCAATGGGACGGGTCCCGACTCCCCATCTTCGTGGGCACCCCAAGCCCTCAAGCATCTGTGCACATGGAGAGCAGGGGTGCTGGTGGATTCCGCCTGCCCCTACTCGACCAGGCCCTGGACCACCCCACGATGACGACCACAGAGCGTCCTCTGCATGGCTCTGTCCCAGGACACCCCACAGCCTAGCCACCCTCTGCTGGTGGCTGTCGAGGCGGAGGATGGAATAAAGTTTGTCTGCCTTGCTCCGGGCTCTTGACTGCAGGGCACAGGCGGGGCCGCACCATGAAGGTCTCGGTGTCCTTCCGTCTCAGGTTCTCTGTCCAGCTGTGACGCACAGGCAGAGAAGCAGATCTCAGGAGCTGCAGGGACCCTGTGGGGACAGGGACCAGCTGCAGGGCAGTTTGGGCCCTGCTCTGTGGGTGGTGCCAGAAGGACTGGAGCCAAGGGGGAGGGGTGGAGGCAGGACATGCCTGACGCGCAATGTATGTTGCAGGCCTCAGGCCAGAGGTGTGTGGGGTGTGGGAGGCAGGGCTTGCTGGGGACCAGGTGTGGGGGCACCTGGTCTACCAGAGTCCTCCTGGAGCAGTCCCTGCTTCGTAGCCACTGGACTCGGGAGCCCGTGAGGCGCAGACCACTGACACCCGGGCCTGGGAAACATCCAAGGAGGGTGCGGCCGCGATGTTCCTGCAGGCCCGCCGCAGCAGGGCTACCCGGAGCTGCAGGAGCCGGGCCCAGGGCAGGCTTCTCGGGGTGCCCCTTCACAGGGCCCAGTCAACGTGGCCTGGAAGGTGGGGAGCGAGGGACCATTCCTGCAGCACCTCCACCTGTGCACAGCACTGGCCTCCCACGGACAGGTGTCCCCCAGGGGAGGGGGGGGCGGGCGGGCAGACAAGCGTGAGCTTTGGGTGGGGTGCTGAGAGTGGCCAGAGGTTCCTGTCATGGGAGGGGGAGCCTGTCTGCTTGGAGAGCCTTGGTCACGCCTGCTGTGATGGGCTCGGGACACTGACCTGACCCGCGGCCTTGGAGGCTCCTGGGAGCGAGTGCAGGCCCTGCCCAGCATCTGGGGCAAGAGGAGCCATGACTCAGCCCAAGGTCCAGGAGTCGGGATGCTGGGGAATAGTGAGTGCTCTCTGGGCTCTCAGAACGAACAAATGGCCTTAGAAGAAACACAGCCAGGACGGTCCTGGAAGTGGAGATGGCGTCTCCATCTCAGTTTCCCTGGACTTGCCATCAGGGAAGGCGATCACTAGAAAAGGGCGCCATGCTAGTCAGGGGAGACCGTGAGACGGACGTGGGGGGTCATGAAGGGGGCGGGGCAGCTTATCCTCTGCTTCTCTGCCAGTCACCAGGAGTCGGGCCAGCCCACAGCAGCAAGGGATGCCCTTTGAGCTCACCCCAGTGGTAGCCAATCACATCTGCCAAGACCCTGTTTCAAATAGGTCACATCCCATGAGTCCGGGTACATAGGCATGGGGTGGGGGAGACACACTGTTCAACTCACTGACCTGGAACTCATTCCCTCAGGTCCCCTACTTAGCAAAAGAGGCACAGAGACAACCCCAGGTCAGCGGTGCACAGTGACTGCCTCCCCACTGTCTGCCCTTGGCTTTGGCCGCTGCCTGACTCCCTGGGAACTCTGGGGGCGTAGTGCCAAGGCATTTGACTGGTAACTAGAAGGCTAGTAGTTCAAACCCACCAGCCACCCCTCAGAAGGAAGACTGGGCTTATCTCTTCTGTAGTGATACAGCCTCGGAAACCAAGGAGGGGTTGCTATGAGTAGAATCTAACTCAATGGCAGTGGGTTTGGTTTTGGTTTTGACTCCTTGGACCAGGAGTTCCCTACCTACTGAGGAGGAAAAGGACCCCACCCCATAGCCTCAAATGTACCCCCAAAAAAATGTCTATTCAGGCCCTGACCTCCGTCCCTGTGAATGTGACCCTATGTGGAGATGGGCTCTCTTGTTAGGCTAATGAGGTTGAACCAGAGTAGGGTGGGTCGGTCACCTCATCTGCTCCAAGTTGTAAAATGAGCAGATTAGACACAGACCAAAAAGCCAGGGGTTTGAACCCACTACCCGCTCCACAGGACAAAGATGGTCTGTCCCATAGGATCGCTGAGTCAAAATTGACTTGATGGCAATGGATTGACGTTCATTAGGAAGAGGCCCTGGTGGTACAACGGTTAAGCGCTCGACTGCTAACCCCCAAAGGTCGGTGATTTGAACCCGCCAGTGCTCTGCAGGAGAAAAGACGAGGATCTCCTGGAGAGGTTGCAGCCTAGGAAACCCTACAGGCAGTTCTGCTCTGTCCTGCAGGGTCGCTGGAGTAGGGATCAACTCCAGGCCACAGGTCGCGGACACAGACGTAGGGAAGACGCACGGACAAGCCCAGGGGTGCCATGACTCCCAGAAGGGAGCTGTGTGTCAGGCAAAGGGGCTCAGTGGCACAGCGGTTAGGGCACTCGGCCGATAACCAAAAGCTGGGCCGTTCAAACCCACCAGCCACTCCACAGGACAAAGAGGAGGCTACTGCCTCCGTAAAGACTTGCAGCCTTGTCCAAGGGAGTGGGTCTTCATGGAAGTTGATTGCTTCATCTTTCTCCTGAGGAGTGGCTGGTGGGATTGAACCACCAACCTTCTGATTAGCAGTCAAATGCCTTCAACACGGTGCCATCAAAGCTCCTCTGAACAGAATGACTTCAGACCTAAGTCAAATCTCATTTTAAATTAACACTTGGATTCCAACCTTTCTGAAGAAAGCCATTCAGCCTTTTTTCCCTTGTCGAAGTGTTGCTGTTCAAATAAGAAAGAAGACAAGATTCAGAATCGCTAACCTATGTACAGTTACACCCAAATCACAATAAAAAGTTCTTTTTTAAAACAACAACAACAAAAAAGATTGACAGCCTTGGAAACCCCATGGGGCAGTTCCTGTATGTCCTCTAGGGGCACTGTGAGTCAGAATCGACTCCACTAATGGGTTTGGTTTGGGTTTTATTAGAAGCTGAAAGAGACAAGAAAGGTCCCCTACAGCCCATGCCTGTCCTGGAAAGCCCCCACTTGTGGTATTTCTATCGTAGCAACCCTAGGAAACAAAGACCCCGGCCCAGTCCCAGCCCCTGGCCACCCACCCCTTCCACAGAACAAGGAGCCCTGGTTTTGGCTGAAGGTATTGAGCTTTTCCATCACCTCTTGCCACAGATGTAGTCAATCTGATTCCTGTGTACTCTGTCCGGCAAAGTCCACGTATACAGCTGCCGTTTGCGTTGTTGAAGAAAGGTGTTTGCAATGAATAAGTCATTGGTCTTGTAAAATTCTACCATGCGAGTTCCAGCATTATTTCTGTC
>NW_006921670.1:10462462-10465111 GCF_000298275.1 Orycteropus afer afer
AGTCTGTCTCAGTCTGTAAGCTGGGCTGATACCTGTGCACCATGTGCATCCCGCTGGGTTAGAAACACCAGTGGCTCAGCCTCAAAACTCACAGCAACATGTCACCACGGTAGGACAAACCGACAGACAAGTTTGTCTCCCTTAGCTGTTGAAAAACCCTTCATACGCCCTAGGAAATCCTTTGTTCGGAGAGAGACCGGAAGTTAATGTAGGTGGAAGCCCCTCTCCATCTCTCCCTCATGAGCCCCACCCTTTCCTTTCTCCTTCATAAACTGGTTCGTGTGGACATCTTGCCTCACCTGTTCAGTTATTTGTGAGTAGATGGCAAGGACGCTCACTCAGGGTCCCAGAATCCCCTGTAACACCAGGAGCCCCAGGTTCCAATCTTGAATCTGTCACTATCTTGCCGAGAGACACTGGGCCAGTTACCCCACACTCACTTTCACCCTCTTGCAAGGATCTTCCAAGACAATCCTGTGACTGGTGATACTGCACAGTGGTCTCCCATGGGGGGTGGGCAGTGAGTTGCGACCCCCTCTGTCCCAGGCAACCCTGACAACAGGGCTCTGTACTGATGGCGGTGCCTCAGGCAGACGTGTGCTTCCTGAGTTCTGACCTGAAGGTGGTCATGGTTTAATAATAAGCAGATGGTTTCACCCCGAGAACCCTGCTCCTCACGGACTGAAGGATTTGCAGAGAGTTCAGAGCTGGGCCAGTGGCTGTAAAAGTGATAAAATGTAGCCACGTCGACCTTGCCTGTAAGGAGAATCTCTGCAGACATGTCTCTGTTGCTGTGGGATTTATGTCAACCCATGTTTGGCAGGGACAGGGACAGGGTGGCAGAAAGCATGCGGGGATGGTGGTGGCAGGGGGGCGTGTCTTATTTGTAAGCCACCAAAGCCGACTGTGGCTGATGAGGGAGAGAAGGAGTTTATTGGAAGAGGTTGTCGATGGTGCAGTGGTTAAAACATCCAGCTGCTGACCAAAAGGTCAGCGGTTTGAACCCACCAGCCACTCCATGGGAGAATGAGGAGGCATCCTGCTTATATGAAGACTGACAGCCTTGGAGACGCTGTGGGCAGTTCCACTCTGTCCTCTAGGGGCGCTGTGGGTCAGAATCCACTCCATGGCGGTGGGTTTTCCGGTTTTGAGAGCTCCCAGTGTTGTGAGGAGGTGAGAGAGGCGGGCTTGAGGTTTAGCTTTGTAGACACCCTAAAATGCTAAAATAGGCTTTGGGGGCTATACTGAAAGAGGTTGGGTCTCCAGGTAAGGTGCACCCTCCCTTAAAGCCAAATTCCTTGATGGTTAAATTTCTAGATGTCCTTTGATATGTGCCATGTCTTTATGTCTCTATGTCTACAACAAAGGGGCCCTGGAACTTTGATGCTGTCTCTTAAGAAATTAGCCTGACAATGACCTTCAGGAGCCACCCTGCCAGACCCACATCCTTTACATTCTTAAGAATTGACCACCTCAAGGATCTAGAATCAAAGCAGGTGATTCTTGACAAACAGTTGCTGTAATGCTACACCCCAAAACTACCTGAAGACCTACATAACCCACTTTCCGCTGTCCCCTCTTCAGGCCACCTTTCCAAGACTTTCAGATTGACATTGTCCTTCCTTACCTCCTGGTGTTTCTTTCTGCCCTTAGGCTTTTTAACAGCTTCCAGCCCAGTGCCCCAAACTACCCCACACAACAGGCCTGATGGGAAAACAGCCACTGAATGGGGGTTCCCACAACACAGCGGTTCCTCATCATACAGGGCTGGGATAATCCCACTGAACAAGGACCCCCATCTGCTAGCAATCCCCGCCACACAGGGATTCTCCCACTTCAGAAGGATGCACTCACGCACACGGGAACCACGCCACACAGATGCCCCATTGTGCCTCCATGCCCCATTTCACTGGGTAGTCCCACCACATGATTGCTCCATTTGCACTGAGGTCATCCTACAGCACAAACGGACCAAACCCACAATTCCACCAAGACAGGATACCAATTGCACCCCAGGTCTCTAACTTTTGGGGAACTAAAACCTACTTCTGTCCCAGAAATTCTCTCCACAAAAACAGAAGAGAAAGAAAAGTTTATGATTAAATAACCATTAAACCAGGACATGATTCATCCCAGAGAAGAAAACCTCGCCCTTCCGCGTAGCCGGGTGCTATCACCCCTACATTCTGTGTTCACTTCTGGGATCTTTACCATCCTGAGCCACTGAAGTTACGCTAGTCTCTTCCCAGGAAACTGGGAGGGAGCAGTGTGATCTTCCTTGGTGATTATATTTCATAAGAGATGGCTCCCAGGCCTTTGAGGAAACTGCCCCGATTTGCATACTTTTCAAAGAGGTGGATAAAGACCTAACTAACAATTCCATGTTGAAATTGAAAGAAAGGGGTGGGGGAGAGGGGAACCGGTTCTGTACTGTTCATGGTATCTGCCCTTAAAAACTTTCCAATCACTATGGCCTCCTCACTCCCCAAGCTGGCCATTGCTGCAGCCTCCCTTTCCAGCCCAGTCAGTCCTGGGAACCCTTCTTTTTTCAGGGTGTACATTAGAATGGACCAGACCTGGGCTTAGCTGCACAGGAGGCTGTTAGACCAGCTGTCTGGCCCCACTTAAGGTTGGGTGTTCCAGCATAAC
>NW_006921670.1:10471016-10474464 GCF_000298275.1 Orycteropus afer afer
GCACAGCAACCCCACGTACAACAGAACGAAGGTGCGGTCTGGTCCTGCGTCATCCTCACCGTCACTGATGTTGTTGAACTCATTCTTGCAGCCACGGTGTCCATCTATCTTATTGAGGATTTGCCTCTTATTTACCAACCATGATACACTTCTCCAGGCACTGGTCCTTCTAACAACGTGACCAGTGTAGGAGAGATGAAGTCTGGCCATCCTCGCTGCTAAGAAGCATTCCAGTTTTATTTCCTCCAAGACAGATTTATTCTTGCTTCTGGCTGTCCACGGTACATTCTTCTCTCAAGTTCAGGGTGCCAGCTCTAGGGGAAGGCTTTCTCTCTCTGTCGGCTCACAGTGTAGGAGGAAGTTCCTTGTCCCTTCAGCATCTGTGAGCCCAGCATTCCTTGGAAAGCTCTGTGACTCTTGGCGTAGATCTTGCCCTGAGTCCAGGAGGTTCCCAGCACAGGGACCCTGAGTCCAAAGGATGAGCTCATTCCCAGCTCTTCCCTTGTGGTGGTAGCAGTGAGGCCGAGTGGAATCAAAGTCCAGCCTGCATCCTCGGTTGGAGGCAGGTAAGTAAATAGGATAACTCAGTTCCTTAAGAACTTAATAGAATGAAAGCTCAACTATCACCCCCACCCTGGTTAAGACAGACAGGCGGACACATGCCTCAGGAATGAAAGCTCAGTCCACATCCTATCTGTTAACTCCTTGGAGAGAGATAAGTAAATATGATAACTCAGTTCCTTACAACTGAATGGAATGAAAGGTCAATTCACACATCCTTTCTATGTTATTCCCCTAGAAACAGATGATAAGTATGTTAATGTGTGTTCAGCAGACAACTTGAAAATCAACCTTGGCCCATGGACATGGGCTGTGAAACAAACAGGAACAAAGTTGCTGGGAACTGACATTGTCCCCTCTGCCTAAGCCAGATCAGCTCACAACAGGAAGCCAGTGTGACTCATCCGGTGTGCAAGCACCTTGCATTAAAAACCGACTGTCCCTTTAAACCGAGGCAAAGGAAGCCTCAGCCAGGCCTCAGCTAATCCATGCCCAAATTCCTGCAGTTTTTATGAATATGTATAACCCCCCTCTCCTGAAGCTTCCAAACTGTATCCCGACCTCCATTCGGGAAGTCAGCTTTGGGTCCTGGCTCCTATCTCCTTGCATTGCTGCTTTGCAATAAGTAATTTTCTCTCCTCTTAATCACTCAGTGTGTAAACTGTTTTGGCCTGGCTGCGCACCAGGCAGGGACCCACATTTGGTCAGTAGGACCTGCCTCTGCTTGCTTCTCTCTCCTTCTGTCCTTGTAAGATAAAAGTTAATGCAGGGTACACTCCAAGGATGCTCCCTTTATCAAGGTTGTGACCCGAGTTACGGTGTTGCCTCCCACCCCAAACCCCTCACAACAGATGGGCTGATCACATCAGAGCATATCATGGGAGATGATTATATCATTCCACAACTGGTGAGTTCCATCATTACATAACTGCTGAACTACTGAGACTCACGGCCCAGCCAAATTGACACATGTTAGGGGGACACAATTCAATCCATGCCAGTGGGTTACCCCAACTCCATGGGCTCCAGAAATCTGGATTCCAGGAGAATCGACAATGTTTCTCACTGGCTTGGCTACCCAGCAGCTAATGAAGCCCCTTAACTTGTCAGATTTCAGGGTCCTCGGCCATCAAGGGAGAGGTCAGAGAGCCATTTTCTAGATGTTTTCTGGCTCAAGCAGTGGTCACAGCCCCAAGTAGGTGGTGGAGATGTTGGTTTCAGAGTTACAACAAAGTTAAATCAGGCTGCCTCTGAGCTCAAGCAGGTGGCAGGGAGAGTTCATTTGGGAGAAAACAAATGGGAAGCCTAGGACCTTGGAATGTGGGTCTTCATTTCCTTGTTCCTGAATGCACGCCATCCCCCCAGTGTTTATTAATGCAAAATTTGCTGCTTGGGGGAGCACCAGCTCTCCTGCTTCATAAACATTTGTAAGAGCAAATTTAATAAAGCCGGGGAACAATGCCATTCAGATGGAATGCCTTCATTTTGCATTGTGGTTCTTTCTTTTCTATTGCAAAGCAAAAGGAGTTATTGTTGTAGCAACAAAAGGAAATGACTAATGGTTGATTACTGATTAGGCTTGCTTGGGGGAAAAGCGGAAGAAAGAATCTCAAAGGGGAGGCACTCTCAGATGCACAGTCCTTTTATATTTCCTTTTTCTTTTATGATGAATGGCGGGACACACCTGCCAGCTCAGCCTCCCCCCGGTCACCCCGCAGTGCCGCTTTATTTTCTGCTTTCATGGCCATGGTGGTGGAATTTGCATGAGTTCTCACAAAACACAAAAGCAAGGAGGGTTGTGGTCCCTCTTAGGTCCCTTAATAACATGAAATTATGCTGCCAGCCTTAGACTGACTGGGGGTGTGGGGGGTTCTCCCACTTATGTCCAAAGCAGCTTTTGAAAATACAAAGGCAGCAAATTGTCCCTGTACCATGAGGGACTGATCTTACATTGATGTTTAAAATAATAACGCTGTTTACATTTCATAAAAGGAAAAGAGGCATAAAACAGCAGACTGAAGTGATCAAGTGTGGGTGTGTGTTACTGGAGTGAGATGTCACAGATTGAACTGTGTTTCAGAAAAAGGTGCAATGAAGGCCTGACCCTGGGGCCTGGGACTGTGATGTTGTTCGACCTTTGAAAATGTTACCAGTTGGGTTAACATGAGTTCAGAGGGAGAAGAGTGTATCACGGATTGAATTTTGTGAATCGTGTTTCTCTCAAAATGTGGGTCGAGTTGGCTGGGCTGTGAGTCTCAGTGGTCTGGCGGTTTCTCGGTGATGTAACGTGACAGTTATGTAATGCTGTAATCATGTCCACGATGTGGTCTGATGTGACCGAGCAGTCCTGATCCCGTGTAAAGGCATTAAAATGGGATGCAACCCCCTTACCCAGGTCTTACTCAGTTCACAGCCCTGATCTGATGTAAGGGGAGCTCCCCTGGGGTGTGGCCTTATCATCTTCCATCTTACGAGAGAGAAAAGGAGAGAGAAGCAGACAGAGAGGGACCCACTACCACCAAGAGAGAAGAGCTGGAGAGGAGCGTGTCCTTTGGCACCATAGTCCCTGTGCTGGGACCCGGAGACGCAGACAGGTGCTTTCTCCTCCAGCTGCAGTTCTGGACCCAGACTTCTGGCCTCCTAAACCACGAGAAGACGTTGACCTGCGTTTCATTGACTATGCAAAGGCATTCAACTGTGTGGATCATAACAAACTATGAATATCATTGCAAACTATGGGAATTCCAGAACATTTAATTGTGCTCATGTTGTTGTTGTTGTTATGTGCCGTTGAGTCAGCCCTGACTCATAGCGACCCCTCCTTGGGTTTCCGAGGCAGTATCACTAAGGAAGTAGGATTGCCCAACCTTCCTTCCGAGGAGTGGCT
>NW_006921670.1:10474904-10478303 GCF_000298275.1 Orycteropus afer afer
CAGGAATTTCATTTTACTTGGATCCACAATCAACACCCATGGAAGCAGCAGTCAAGAAATCAGACATCATGTTGCACTGGGCAGATCTGCTGCAAGAGACCTGTTTAAAGTCTTAAGACCCAAAGATGTCACTCTGAAGGCTAAGGGGAGCCTAACTCAAGTCAGGGTATTTTCAGTTGCCTCATATGCACGTGAGAGCTGGACAATGAATAAGAAGACAGAAGAAGAATTGATGTCTTTGAATTGTGGTGCTGGTGAAGAAAACTGAGAACACCACGGACTGGCAGAAGAGGGAACAGATATGTCCTGGAAGAATTGCAGCCAGAATGCTTCCTGGAAGTGAGAATGGCCAGACTTCATCTCACCTACTTTGGTCACATTGTCAGAAGGGACCATTCCCCTGAGAAGGATGTCATCCTTGGTAAAGTGGGGGGTCAGTGATAAAGGGGAAGGCCCTGAGCAAGGTGGATTGACACAGTGGCTGCTACGATGGGCTCGGACACGGCAGGGACTGTGAGGCTGGCACAGGGCCAGCCAGGGCTCCATTCTATTGTTCACAGGGTCGCTATGAGTCGGAGCCAACTCGGCGGCACCTAACAACAACAACAACAACAACAGACCCTGAGGGAATAAGCGTCTGTGGTCAAAGCCCCTCATTGGTAGTTTTTCTGTTACTGCAGCATTAGCTAACTAGGCCTCAACCCCCAAACCAAGCTCACCGCCACTGAGTCCATTCAGAATCATAGTGACCCCCACTGGGTTTCCAAGGCTATAAAATCTTTACAGAAGGCAACTGCCTCATCTTTCCTCCTGGTGGGTTTGAACTACTGACCTTTTGGTTAGCAGCCAAATGCCTTAACCACTGTACCACCCGAGCTCCTTCCTAGATAATGAGGACAGGTGGGTCCTAATCGAATTGTGTTCCTATAAAAGAGAAGAGACACAGAGAGAGACAGGCAGAGGAAGGGTGCTGCGTGACCCTGCGGCTTCAGCCGTGCAACACCCCGGGCCACTGGAAGCTGGCAACAGGTCCCCCCTCTGAGCCTCAGAGGATGCACACTGCCTGATCCAATGTAAGGGATTTGGGTGGGATGCAACACCCTTACTCAGCTCACAGACCGATCTGACGTAAGGGGAGACCTCTTGGGTGTGGCCAGATCACCGTTTGTTTTACTAGAGATAGAAGGAGACAGAAGCAAACAGACACCCTGAGTTCAGGCTTCTAGCTCCCAGAACCATGAGTCAATTACTTCTGTCGTTTAAAGCCATCCACTGCGTGGTATTTGCTACAACAGCCCCAGGAAGAGAAGACACAGGCGCCCCTCTGGTTTCCTCATCCTGTTCTGGGAGAGAAGCGTCCTTGACGAGAAGAAGGCCTATTCCTTTTCTCTCCCACCGTCCGTCTGTCTGTGTCATGCCCTGCTATGCTGGAAGCTGTGCCACCAGCATTTCAAACACCAGCATGGCCACCCAGGGCGGAGAGGTTTCACCAGAGCTTTCAGACTAAGACGGACTCAGAAGGCCTGGCCATCTGCGTTTGAAGACGAGCCAGTGAGAAGCCCATGGCCCACAGCAGAGCACTGTGGGTGGGGTGCTGGAAGACCAGCCGCCTGGGCGGGAAGGCACTCCACACACGGCGACCCTAACAATGGGTTTGAGCACATCAGCCAGCCATCCTGAAGATGGGGCAGGACCGGGCGACATCTTTTCTGTTTATAAGGGGTCACCTGGAGTCAGGCACAACAGGGGTCTCCCCCACGGTCGTCAGGATACAGAGGTATCTGAAGCAGGAGACAGGACGGGTTTCTCGAGGTGCAAGTGGAGATGAAGAGGGGCAAGGACAGAGGCCTGGGTCTCTGGAAGACCAGGGATGGGACGCCAGAGACAGAAGGTGCAGCAGAGGTGGGCGGTGCCAGGCCAGGTGCCATTCCTGTCTTCTCAGCTGCACCAGGCCCTAGAGCCAGGGTGTGAGGTATGGAGGACATCTGCCGGCCTCTTCCCTATGAAGGCGGGGTACTCACCCCACCCCGCACTTTGGGGGCGTCTTCCTCAGAGGTCCCACCCCCATGGACAGGCCCAGCATGAGTTTCCTCAGGGCAGGGACACCCATGAGGGGCGGCCCTCCCCTTGGCAAAGGGGCAGGATGTGATATTCAATGACCACTAGGAGGCGGAAGGCTCGGGTCATGTCCCCTCCTCCAGGAAGCCCTCCCTGCCCCTCATCCCGGTCAGGGCCGCCTCCGGAACTGCCAGCCCGTTGCCGTTGGCCTCAGCGCCCACTTGGGGACCCACACAGGCCCGGGAGCCCAGAGGACGGCTTGGGAGCAGTTGTTGAATGTATGTTGTTGTTGTTGTTATATGCCGTCGAGTCGGCCCCGACTCATAGCGACCCCTCCTTGGGTTTCCGAGGCAGTATCACTACGGAAGTAGGATTGCCCAACCTTCCTTCCGAGGAGTGGCTGGTGGGTTTGAACCGCCAGCCTTCTGGTTAGCAGTCAAGTGCCTTAGGCACTATGCTACCAGAGTTGAATGTATACGTTCCTCGAAACCGGTGCCAATCTCATCCCTTCCTGCTTTGCTTTGCACATCCCTACATCGGGCAGCTGGACTGCCAAAGCGCGCGTGCTGTGTGGAAGGGCGCGCGGTGCCAAGACGCGAATGGGGGCGCCTCACGTGCACAGTGCGAGGGGCAGCCGAGTCGCCTGCTCCATTTTCCCCGCCCAGGACGCGGAGCCACCTGTCCCAGACCCCCCGCGACCCGGGGGGCCGCAGGGGCGCCCTCCGCCCAAGGCCGTGGGTCCTCCGGGAACGCGCGCCGGGGCGGGGACAGGGCCTGCCCGGGAGCCACATCCGGGGCGGGGCCAGGTGAGTCGCAGGTCGAGCCCAGGTCAGGAGAAGAGTTGGCCGGCTGTCGCCAGGTAAGGCCTGGCGTCCGAGGTGGGAGCGCGGGGGACCTGCGCCCGGTGGGGGCGCCACGCGAGTTCTCGGGGTGAGTCGGGGGCCGGCCAGGCCCAGGTCTCAGGTGGAGACTCGAGGGGGCGCAAGGCGCCACGTGAGCGGTGACAGAGACGAGCCACGCACCCCGTGCCCTGCGTGGGGTCCTGGGCGGCTCTCCTCCCCCGAACCCCCCTCTCTCCTGCACCCTCCTGACGCCCTCCCACCGAGCCCCTCTCCCACCCACCCCTTCTTCCCCGCTCGCTCCTGTCCTCCCAGGTCACCTGTCCTCCTAAGGCCCCTCACTCTTGCCCAGGCTGCCCTCCCTTCTTTCTCTCCCCTCCCTGCCCACACCCCTCCCTTAACTCGCTGATCCCGACTCTTCCTCCCCCTGCTCCCCTACCTTTCTCCGTTCCCACCCCATCCCCTCCTCTCCCTCCCACTGCGCCACCCTGTCTCCCCCCCC
>NW_006921670.1:10478403-10480709 GCF_000298275.1 Orycteropus afer afer
CCCTGTCTCCCCCCCCACCTCCCTGCACCCCACATTGCTTCCCCTCCTCTTTCCCCTTCTCCCCTCCCTGCACCCCTTCCCCTTCCTCTCTGCCCCTCACTTTTCTCTCCCTGTCTTGTCCTGGTCCCAACAGGACTGTTTTGGCCCAAACTTCTCCTGTCCCCCCACTTTGGTAATTTGGGACTTGAGGGTCTGCTCTGGCGCCTGACCCATCAGCACCCTCACACCAGCCTGGGAAGCAGACGGCAGCGCCCTCTCATCACGGATGAGGAAACTGAGGCAGGAGAGGCTGTGCTGGGTCAGACTCCGGCGCTGGGTCAGGGGTGGTGCCAATCCAGCACACAGGGCTGGAACCCCACAGCGGTCACAGGCCGGAAGCATCAGTCAGGCGGTAAACACCAATCAGTCGGGCGGTAAACCGCGACTGGGGATGGGGGGAGACCTTCTTTCCTGCTTTCTCAACCCCGTGGCCAGTGACCCCCCCCCCAGGAATTCCTTGGGGGTTGAGCATTGCTGGCCTGGGGCCTTCCTTTGCTGCCTTGATCGGTGTTTGAGGGGTTTTTAGCTCTAACCAGAGAGGGTGAGGGGATTGTGGAGGCCACACAGCGGCAAGAGAACCCAGCCAGAGCCGCAGTCGGCCCGGGCAGCCCCTCTAGCCCGGCTGCCTCGCTCTGGGTCCCCTCTCCTGGGCCGTTGGTTGCAGGAAGCCCTCAGGGCCTCCTTGTGTACCAGGTTCCCAGAGCCAGCCTCTGGGAAAGAAGTCCCAGGATCTGTTAGGAGAGGAAGCCAGGCGGGAGGGGGAGTTCCTGGGCAGCCTGGCCAAGACTTGTTTTGTGGTGGAGGCTGGGCTGATTCTGGAGAAGGAACGCTACCCTGTACTTCTGCTTGGCTGCCCAATGTGGCCTTGACCTTGGCCGGGGAGACTGAAACCTAAAAACCCAGCAGTGTTGTCAGGTTGGCCTCTGTTGGCGGTTTCAGGGTCTTATCGGTGAGTCCTTGTTTAGTCCCTTGACCAGCTGTTCCCCAAGCCACGCCCAGGGCCCAGGGTGGGGTGCTCAGTAAACGAGGTAAGCACGGGTTTACTTATGCTTGGTACTAATCTGTAGGGAATAGTTTCATAAAAGTGTGAAAAACATGTGCAACTCTTCCCTGCAGATTGGTAAGTATGCACCAGGAACCCTGCTTGCCTCATTTGCAGGTCCTCCGTCCCTGGAAGCGATTGCATATTTGACAAGAGGCCTTGATTCTGTAGGAGTCAGAGGGGGGTTGGGAGAGAGGCAGAGGCCAGCCATCCCTAGAGGCAGAATCTGATGTGGTGAACACACTTCTAAGTAAGGACAAGTAAACCAGTGCTTACCTTGCTTATGGGGTAATCTGACACTTCCCAGGACTGGGGTGAAGAGGAATTCAGAGTGTGGTCCTGAATCCAGCTAGCCTTGTGGCCAGCTGCCAGCCCAGTCCCTGCCTTCAGTGGCAGAAAGTTTGGTTTCTGTGAAGGGAAGCCTGGGAGCTTGTGGGAGGTCAGGGAGGGCTTCCTGGAGGAGGAGACAATTGAGCTGGAAACTGGATAGGAGCTAGGCAGGGATGGGTGTGTGGCAAGTTGAGGTCACACAGAGGCTGGACGACCTTGGCCAGTGCCAGGGACTGTGGGTGGCTGGGATATTCTGTGCTGTGGGGGTAGAAAGCCTTCTGGACTCCTTACCTGGATGGGTGAGCCAACCCTGTCCCAGGAGCCGGTGGGAATTTACTTGGATAATGTCAGTCATTGAAACAGAAAGATGGTGAGAGTCTGGAAGTGAAGTTGAGGAAACATGCTTTGGACGTCATGGCGTCTAACCAACTAGGTCCTGACAGAGCTAGCCGCAGGCTCGCCATTGAGGGGGAGTCAGGTGGGCACAGACTCAGACCACACTGCAGGTGCTTGCTAATAACTCTCACCGCACAGAGCAATGCAGCCATGGTGCACTCATGGTGCCCTTGGCTCTCTGATGGGGAAACTGAGGCTTCGTGTGGAGGAGGTACCAGGAGACCTCGTTTTTGATTGGGGCTCCTCTGGGACTTGGTGGTCTCTGCAACACCCTCCCCCCAGGGCGGTTGTGGGATCAAGCCCTAAGCCCATGCTCTGTTGTTCATCACTCGTTCCCACCGGCCTCATGGGGCAGGGATGCTATGGACCCCTTTCACAGGTAAGGAAACTGAGGCACAGAGGGGTTAGGAGGCTTCCAGGGTCACACCTCTGTCCCCCAGGAGGGAGCTGGTGGTCTGGCAGGTCTTGGCATTCTGAGTCTGCAAGTGTTGACCTTCCA
>NW_006921670.1:10481441-10483256 GCF_000298275.1 Orycteropus afer afer
CTTGGGTTTCTGAGGCAGTATCACTACGGAAGTAGACTGCCCAACCTTCCTTCCGAGGAGTGGCTGGGGGGTTTGGCCTTCTTGTTAGCAGTCAGATGCCTTAGGCACTAGGACCCGCAGGGTAGTTGGGAGTACTAAGTGCGTTCATGCGAACAAAGAGCCTACAGCAGGAAGCAGCCCTGGAAGTGTCTGCGTTTGCCAGCATCAGCTCTGCCCGCTGACACGGGGAGAGTGCTAGGCTAGGGGAGTGGACGGTGAGCACTGGGACCTTGCGTGGCTCTGCTCCCTGCCGGGCTTAAGTGACCCCCGCTCCAGCAGGGCAGCCAGAAGTGGATTTGCAGTTGGAGGAGAATGGACCAGTGACTGTCCCTCTAACAAGGTGGCGGCTGAAGGAACTGGTTTGTCTGGTCAGGAGTCCAGACGCGGCTGCCCCTCCCCCACTGCAGCTCCTTCCAGAACCTGTGGCCAAAGTGCAACAGACCCAGGAAACCCCGAGGGAGGGGGCTGGCTGCACCTCCGATTTACTGTCTTCAGGGAAGCTGGGGAGCGGGTGCAGGCAGGGTGAGTGGGAGGGGCTTCCAGGGTGGGCCTGCCTGCCCTCGAGCCTGGGGTTCCCTTCTCGGCACCACTGGTTGTAATGGCGGCTGTAACTCTGGGTGGGAGCTCTGGGTGCTCCCGCTCGCGTCCGGACAGCACATATTTGGGTCTTGACTTTGATATGCTGTTGCCTGTTGTCATGCAGCTGGCTCCGCCGCGACACATGGTGACCCCAGGTACAACACAACCAAACGCTGCTGGCCGTGCCTGTCTTCACGACCTGTGGTTGGTGTGCGGTCACTGCTTATACTGAGTGCCTTCTGGCCAGAGGCTCATCCTGCAGCACTGTACCGGACAGTGTTCTCGGGACACATAGGATTTTCACTGGCTGAGTTTTGGAAATAGATCCTCAGGCCTTTCTTACTGGTCTTAGTCTGGAAGCTGCTGTAACCTTGGGTGGCCCTGCTGGTATTGGAAATGCTGAAAGCGGCATCGCTGCCACCTCACAGCAACGTGTGAGCCGCCACAGCAGAGACTCTGGACAAACTGACCTGGGATGGACGTGCGTGTTCTACAGAAAAAAAGGCTACAGTGACTCACTCCCTCAAGCTTTGTATTTATGGAGAATTTTAGATGCACACAAAAGTGCTGTTTTTGTCAGATGCTATCAAGTGGGTTCCGACTCATCGTGACCGTATGTGCCACAGAACGAAACCCTGCCCGGTTCTGAACCAGCCTCACGGTATTTGCTATACTTGAGCCCATCATCGCAGCCACTGTGTCCCTCCATCTCATTGAAGGCCTTCCACTTTTTCAATGACCCTTTGCCAAGCGTGATATCCTTCTCCAGGGAGTGGTCCCTACTGACAACATGACCAAAGTACAAGCCATGAAGGCTGGCCATTCTCGCTTCTAAGGAGCATTCTGGCTGAACTTACTCCAGGACAGATTGGTCCATTCTTTTAGCGGGCCATGGGACATTCAATATTCTTCACCAACGCCACAGTTCAGATGCATCAATTCTTCTGTGGTCTTTATTCATTGTTTTTACATGCATGTGAGGCCATTGAAAATACTGGCTTGGGTCAGGCTTATATTAGTCTTCAAAGTGGTATCTTTGCTTCTTACACTTTAACAAGGTCTTTTTGTAATTTGGGTGAAACGTTACAGAGCAAATTCACTTTCCATATAGCAGCTCACATACACTTTGTCTCATGACATGGACTGCAATTTCCCACAATGCAACAGCTCCCCTCCCACTTCCTCCCGATAGTTACT
>NW_006921670.1:10484141-10485352 GCF_000298275.1 Orycteropus afer afer
AGGGAGGCAGCATGTCTGGCCTTGTAGGAATAGGCCTTGGGTTACTGCTGGTAATCCTGCCTTCCCCTTGTAGGGTTAGAGGAGGTCAGAACATGTGGCCTCCATGCCGTTTTAGCACAGTGGTGGCTGGGCACCATCTAGTTCTTCTGGTCTCATAGTTGTATAGGCTGCAGATCGCATGGTGCACCAGTCCCTTGGATTAATTGTTTAACGAGGGTCTTTTGCAGCAGGTTTGTCCAATACCATATGTCCTTTGATTTCCTGATGGCTGCTTCCATAGGGCCTTGATTATGGATCCAAGTGAAATGAAACCCTTGACAACTTCAATCTTTTCTCCATTTATCATGATGTTGCTTATTGGCCCAGTTGTGAGGATTTTTGTTTTTTTCCTGTTGAGGTGCAATCCATAATGAAGGCTGCCGTCTTTGATCTTCATCAATAAGTGCTTCAAGTCCTCTTCACTTTCAGCAGGCAAGGTGGTGTCATTCTGCATATCACATGTTGTTATTAAGTCTTCCTCCAGTCCTGATGCCATGTTCTTCTTCATATAGTCCACCTTCTTGGATTATTTGCTCAGCATACAGATTGAATAAGTATGGTGAAAGGATACAACCTTGATGCACACCTTTCCTGATTTAAAACTGCACAATATCCCCTTGTGTTCAAATGACTGCCTCTTGGTCTATGTACAGGTTCCTCATGAGTACAATTGAGTGTTCTGGAATTCCCATTCTTTGTAATGTTATCCACAATTTGTTAAGAACTTCACAGTCAGATGCTTTTGCGTAGTCAGTAAAAACACAGATAAACATCTCTCTGGTATTCTATGCTTTCAGCCAAGGTCCGTCTGACACCAGCAATGATGTCCCTTGTTCCACACCCCTTCTGAATCAGGCTTGAATTTCTGGCAGTTCTCTGTCCATGTACTGCTGCAACTGTTTTTGAATTACCTTTGGCAAAATTTTACTCGTATGTGGTATTAATGATACTGTTTGATAATTTCTGCATTTTGTTGGATCACCTTTCTTTGGAATGGGCATAAATATGTATCTTTTCTAGTCAGTTGGCCAGGTAGCAGTCTTCCAAATTTCTTGGGATATATGAGTAAGTGTGGGAGCTCTGGTAGCATAGTGCCTAAGGCACTTGACTGCTAACCAGAAGGCTGGCGGTTCAAACCCACCAGCCACTCCTCGGAAGGAAGATGGGGCAAT
>NW_006921670.1:10486397-10489688 GCF_000298275.1 Orycteropus afer afer
TTGTCAGCTCTACTATACACCTGGGAATTCTGATCATTCACACGAACTTATAGGCCCATTGTCTGCCAACCCTATATATGATCTTGGATACACTCCCCATTTAGACATAGCTAATTGTTTAGCTTGTCCACCTATCTATCCGTCCATATACCCATGTTTGCTTTCATCTTTGCCAATTTCTTAAGTGCAGCTTCAACTTCTTCCTTTGATATCACTGGCTGTTGATCACATGCCCCCTCCTGAAATGGATGAAGATCGGCCACTTCTTCTTGGTGCAGTGACTCTGTGAGTCCCATCCATCTTCTCTTGATTCTCGCTGCATCATTCAATATTTTGCCCATAGAATCCTTGAGGCATGAATAGAACTTCAGGCATGAATTTTCAGTTCTTTCAGCCTAACGTGTTCTTTCCCTTTGGTTTTCTAATCCAGGTCTTTGCACATTTCATTATAATACTTTACCTTGTCCTCTCAAGTTGCCCTTTGAAATCTTCTGTTCAGCTCTTTTACTTCGTCATTTCTTCCATTTGCTGTAGCTACTGTATGTTCAAGAGCAAGTTTCAGAGTCTCTTCTGACATTCATTTTGGTCTTTTCTTCTTTGCCTGTCTTTTTAGTGGCCTTTTGCTTTCTTCCTGTATGATGTTCCAGATGTCATCCTGTAAATCATCTGGTCTTTAGTCATTGGTGTTCAATGCATCCAATCAATTCTTCAGGTGGTCTCTAAATTCAGGAGGGATATAAAATCAAGGTTATATTTTAGCTCTTGTACATTTGTTTCAATTGTCTTCAGCTTCAACTTGAACTTGCACATGAGCAGTTGATGGTCTGTTCTATAATCAGCTCCTGGCCTGGTTTTGACTGAAGATACTGAGCTTTTCCGTTGCCTCTTGCCACAGATGTGGTCAATCTGATTCCTGTGTACTCCATCTGGTGAGGTCCATGTGTATAGCCACCCGCATTGTTGTTGAAAAAAGGTATTTGCAATGAATAAGTCGTCGCTCTTGCAAAATTCTATCATGTGATCTCCAGTGTAATTTCTATCACCAAGGCCGTATGTCCCAACTACCAATCCTCCTTATTTGTTTCTGGCTTTCTCATGCCAATCACCAGTAATTGTCAATGCGTCTTGATTGTGTGTTTGGTTAATTTCAGACTGCAGAAGTTGGTAAAAATCATCAACTGCATCTTTGGCTTTGGTGTTTGGTGCGTAAATTTGAATAATCGTGGTATTAACTGGTCTTCCTTTTAGGTATATGCATATTATCCTATCACTGACAGCACTGTACTTCAGGACAGATCTTGAAACATTCTTTGTGATGATGAACGTCAAGCCATTCCTCTTCAATTTGTCATTCCTGGCTTAGTAGACCATGTGATTGTCTGATTTAGAATGGCCAGAACCGGTCCATTTCAGCTCACTAATGCCTAGGATATCAATCTTTATGCATTCCACTTCATTTTTGACAACTTCCAATTTTCCTAGATTCACACTTTGTACATTCCATGTTTTGATTATTAATGGATGTTTGCAGTTGTTTCTTTCCATTTTGAGTCAGGCCACATCAGCCAATGCAGGTCGCGAAAGCTTTACTCCATCCACGCCATTTAGGTCGGCTCTACTCTGAGGAAGCGGTTCTTCCGCAGTCGTATTCTGACCTGAGGGGCTCATCTTCTGGCCCTGTATCAGACAGTGTGTCAGGGCCAGTCACAAAGTCTTCAGTGCTGATCTCTTCAGAAATGGATGACCCCGTCCTTCCCAGTCTGTGTGCTCTGGAAGCTCTGCTGAAACCTGTCACCTCTGCTGCTGTTTGAAATACTGCTATCGTAGCTCCCAGCATCACAGCAACATGCAAGCCACCACAGTGCAACACACTGACAGATGAGGGGTGGGAATACATTAAAGATGAGACCAAAAAACCAAACCCATCGCCACTGAGTCGGTTCTGACTCACAGCGCCCTTAGAGGCCAGAATAGAACAGCCCTATATGGTTTCCAAAGCTGTCAATCTTCACAGAAGCATAGCCCAAACCACACCCACTGCCGTGGAGTCCATTCTGACCCACAGCGCCCCTAGAGGACAGAGTGGAACTGCACCACAGGGTCTCCTAGGCTGTCAATCTTCACAGAAGCAAAGCCCAAACCACACCCACTGCTGTGCAGTTGATTCCGACTCACAGCGCCCCTAGAGGACAGAGTGGAACTAACTGCCCACAGGGTTTCCAAGGCTATAAGTCTTTACGGAAGCAGACTGACTGATCTCTCTTCTGACGGGCAGCTGAGGGGTTTGAACTACAGACCTCTTGGTTAGCAGCCAAATGCCCTAACCACTACATCACCAGAGCTCCTTAAAGATCAGACAGTAGGTTTTAATTTAAATACGTTGTTGTTGTTATGTGCCGTTGAGTCAGACCCGACTCATAGCGACCCCTCCTTGGTTTTTGAGGCGGTATCTCTATGGAAGTAGATTACCCAATCATCTTTCCAAGGACTGGCTGGTGGGTTTGAACAGCCAGCCTTCTGATTAGCAGTCAAATGCCTTAAGCACTATGCCACCAGAGCTCCTTATGGAAGTAGATTGCCCAATCATCTTTCCAAGGAGTGGCTGGGGGGTTTGAACCGCCAGTCTTCTGGTTAGCAGTCAAGTGCCTTAGGCACTATGTTACCAGAGCTCCTAATTTAAATCCAGTAGCCGTTAAATTAAAACTTAACTTTCTGACCTTATGATTTCAATTTTTCTTTTGTTTAGTTTGTACATCTCTGTGGTGGCCTGTAAAATTTAGCCAAACCAAAACAAATCTTGCCACACTGTTAATGTGTGCTAACTGCGTGAAAATTTTATTCTAACAGAATAAACTAAAGAATAAAAATTCTAAATATTACCAAAAAACAAAACAAACCCAAAGGGAATTATTCACCATGTTAGCTGAAATGGACTGGCATTGTATGGAGATCAGGTATGGATTGATCAGGGTGTGGCGTTCTCCTCCTTTCCAGTGGGGCTCCATGGGTTCTCAGTGGTGAGGAAGGGGCACCAAGGTGAGGCCTCGTCTTCACACTTCCTGTGTGGTGAGAGGCTTCTCCAGTGGCCCTCCCTTTCCCATGGCTTGAAGACTTTCTCTGGGGCCTCATAGACCTGAACGAACCCCTCCCTGAGGGCTGGGGAATTGCCATGTGCTGAGTACTCAGGCCTGGCTTCCTGAAGAAACCTTTGAAAAGAGAAACAGCTTGAGAGATGTGCTGGCAGAAGCTCCCTGCAGCTGGGGCTGTGGTCCCCCTGAGTGAGCAGTGGGG
>NW_006921670.1:10515102-10516025 GCF_000298275.1 Orycteropus afer afer
TTCGGCTGGGAACCAAAAGGTCAGTGGTTTGAACCCACCAGCTACTCCATGGGAGAAAGAGGAGTCTGTTTAAAGATTGACAGCCTTGGAAACCCTGTGGGGCAGTTCCACTCTGTCCTCTAGGGGCGCTGTGAGGAACACCATGGGAGTGGGTGTGGTTTGGGCTTTGCTTCCTTAAAGATTGACAGCCTTGGAAACACTGTGGGCAGTTCCACTCTGTCCTAAAGGGTTGCTATGGGTTGGAATCAACTTGATGGCATTGGGTTTGGTTTTAAGGTTTAGCTTCTAACAGGTTTACCTCGGAAACTGTGTTGTTGGCAGAGGGTGGGTTTCTAGCTCAGCTACTGAGGGGTGCACATGGGGCAGGGTACCTGGAAGCTCCGGAGGGGGGGGGGGCACAGCAGAGTCCGAGGCTGTATTGAGGTCCTGCAGGAGTGGGTGGGCACAGAAGGGGTCAGCCAACACTGAGGGCCCTGGGGCCCCTTGGGAGGCTTACAGGAATGACAGGGTGGTGGCGAGACCCCACAGGAGGGGGTCTGTGTACTTCCACAGCAGGTAGAGGGTCCAGGTCTGCTGTTCCCCTGCCCGCCCCCGAGACCCCAGGGAGCAGCTTCACGGGCTGGGGAAAGCTGGGCTTGAGGAGGTGCTCTCTGGGGCTGGGGCAGGTGGGTCGATATGGCCGGGCTGGGCCAGTGTGAGGTCCGTCTTCCGGAGGCTCTGCTCTCGTCCTGCCAAGGAGGCAAATCTGATCCCCTGTGTTCTGCACCCACAGAGGCCTGGGCAGCTGGCTCCTGCCTCCACCCTGTCTGGCTCCCCCTGCCCTCAGAATAAGGCAGCGGTGGAAGAACACAGGGAGCAAAGGCCCAGGGAACAGGGTGGCAGAGGGCAGCTGGCAGGTCCTGCTGAGAAATGTGGGTTGTTCT
>NW_006921670.1:10519395-10520802 GCF_000298275.1 Orycteropus afer afer
CCAGCCTCTCCTCAGAAGGAAGGTTGGGCAATCTAGTTCTGTAGTGATACTGCCTTGGAAACCCAAGGAGGGGTTGCTATGAGTCGGAGCTGACTTGACGGCACATAACAACAACAATAACAATGTTGGAGTGACTTACCCACTATTTTTGTTTTGTTTTGTTTGTATGTTATCTGCACAAGGAGAGTACTGTGCTCCTCTATTTGCTGGTTGACAGCACTTATATACTCACCACCTGTCTCCTTTCCTGTTGTCAGCCTCTTGTATGTCCCTGCCGACCTTGGCAAACAGAGCTTATTCTTAGGTCCATGGAATCCAAATGGAAATGCTATCACTTTAAAATCCAAAATGGTTGCCTCTTGTAAAGATTCAAAATGGCTGCACCCTTGGTCACTTTAAATATCCAAAATGGCTGCCGCATGTAAACAATTAAAATGGCTGCACCCTCCAGACAGCGGAAAGTCTACAGCTCAGGTTGTCTCCCTCCTTGCTGTTTCCCTTCCTAGTCATAGGCCACCAGCGCAGTCATCCCTGCGGCCTTTGGTGACCAAGGCTGATCTTTAGGTCAATTCTCAGATCCCAACACCACTGTTGGTCCCGTTGGAGTAGCTGACAGTCTGCAGCTCTGACCGCCTCTGTACTCACTGTTTTCATTCAGGTTTTTCTACTAGTTGGTGCCTAATCCACTTTTGTCCAGTTTCTTTCAAAGCTCAGGGCTCCAGGATTGTTTTCTGTATCTCTGTCAATTGGTTTATCTTTTCTTTGTTGAGACGGATCTGTGTCACTTGTCTGCCTATTCCTCCATCTTACCAGAAGTCCTCGTGAGGAGGATTTTTAAACAACATATTTGGTTTTTTACTAGATACAGGACTATTCAGGTTTTCAGTTTCTTCTTGAGTGAGATTTTGTGTCTTTCAAGAAATTTGGTCATTTAAACTGAGTTCTTGAGTTCATAGGCATTAAGGCATTATTATCTGTGTTAGACTGGATTATCTAGAGAAGCAAAACGAGTAAAGCTTATGTTGTTGTAGTTGTTGTTATGTGCCATCGAGTTGGACCCAACCCATAGTGATCCCTCCTTGGGTTTCCGAGGTGGTATCACTACAGAAGTAGATTGCTCAATCTTCCTTCCGAGGAAGGTTCTGGTTAGCAGTCAAGTGCCTTAGGCATTACGCTACCCGAGCTCCCAGTAAAGCTTATATATATATATATAAAGAAATTTATCTTAGAAAAATGTCTCATACACTTACAGAAGTTGGCACGTCCCAAATTCTTGGATCAAACGTCAATCTGGAGGCTTTTCCCGACTCATGCAGCTGTAGGGGCTGAGGAGCTCAAGGTTGGCAGGCGGTATACCGGCTGTTAACTCTGACAAATGATGAATCCAAGATCTGCAGGCTGAATGGT
>NW_006921670.1:10521017-10522270 GCF_000298275.1 Orycteropus afer afer
CCAAGTTGACACACAACTCCAACTATCACATTGTCCTTTTAAAGGAGCCCTGCTGTTACAATGGTTAAGTGTTTGCTGCTATCCCAAAGGTCAGTGGTTCAAACCCATCAGTGGCTCTGTAGGAGAAAGACTTGGTGATCATTTTCTATAAAGATTACAACCTAGAAAACCCTGTGGAGCAGTTCTGTTTTGTCCTATAGGGTTGCTTTGAGTTGGAATTGACTCAATGGTGACCAACAACAGCATCATTCTTTTTAATGACTTGTGTCTGTAGTGATGGGTCCTTCTCAAGCCATGGTTTCACGCTTGCATTTGCATTTTATTTTAGGATATTTATTTACTGGGTTCTAGTCGGTGAATTGAAGCAGAGCTTCCCCTTAGAGTTTTCTTGGCTGTGATCTTTACAGAAACAGACCAACAGATCTTTCTCTTGTGGAGCCTCTGGGTGGGTTCCAACCACTGACCTTTTGGTTCGCAGACCAGCACTGAACATTTGCGCCACCAGGGCTCTTTGGTGGACTCAGTTGCTGCTCCCCTAAAGCTTCTTTGGGTGGTTGTTGGGCCACTGCCCACCAGCAGCCTCTCCCTGTCCCTTGGACAGCCCCAAAGGGGCTGCCAGGACCCTGGAGGGATATTAATCTTCCTTTGGGGGAAACTTTTTCTATTTGATTTCTTTTTTCATCACAAATTACATTTCCTTTTTAACCCATTGATCTGTATTATGGAGCTATTCTGGATTTGGGAAGAATTTGTTCCCTTGATAACACAGAGACTCATTCGGTTACCCTGGATTGGACCTCCTGTGGTTTTCAAGTTCACTTTTTCAACCTGAGCTTTGTGTCTCATCCAGAAAGTGGGAGCCTCCCTTGTAGTTATAGTTGTTCTCAGGAGACCATTGCCTGCTATCAGTTACTGTGGGGGCAGGCGAGTCACCGGAAGATTTCAAGTCCCAACTCCCAAGTTTTAGTCTGAAACATCACGGAATTTCTTGTCACCTGAAGATGTCCCAAGAACAAGCCATTTCTGGAGGCTTCTAGAAAATTCCAGAGGCTTCCAGAAACTTCCAGAGGCTTCCAGAGCCCTCGTTAATATACAGGCTTTATTGTGTTAATGAGAGTTACTTCTGCCTGTCCAGTACAGTGGTGCCTTTTCTGAAGTGTTGCAAACTGTATTTCAGTCATAAAACTGTGCTTCGTGGCTTCCTGTCTTTCAGAGTTTTTATTGATATACATTTGCCTTCACCCCGTGTCACC
>NW_006921670.1:10522630-10523681 GCF_000298275.1 Orycteropus afer afer
GCCTTTCAGTGGCTGCTTTCTCAGAAGTACATTGATGGGCCTGTCTTCAGGCAGTGGGTGGGTTTGAACCACCAGCCTTTCAGTCTGTAGCCAACTGTGTGACCATCTGTGCCACCAGAGCTGCTGTGCTGTAGACAAGGTGTGGCTTTCCATGGAAGCTCAATATTCCCTCTGTACCCAGGGGGCCAAGAGCTGGCGACGGTCCTTGTATAACGAGTGTTCCCTTTTCTGTCCAGCTCAAGCACACAGCTCCTCTTCCAGGAAGCCTTCCCTGACTTCCCACCCCACTGGGCTGTTGATGGTCAGGACCCACTGCTCCCTGGATGTCATCAATCCTGGCACTGACCACATGAGTCATGTCAGTGGTTTCCCAATCTGTCTCTCCTCTTGGACTGGGGGCTCCTTACAGGCAGGGCCAGCACCCCTTCCTCCATGGTCCCTGGCTGGACAGACGCGGTCCTGCATGGGGGCATCTTCTGCATTGTGTTCTAGGACTTGGATGATTCTAAGATGTTTAGTTGTGAGGAAGCATCTCATTCAAGAGGCACATTAAACTTCCCTTGTCCCCACATGAAGTGATGTAGTGACGGGAACCCCATCAGATGCTATTCGGTGCCCATGGGAGGCCTAGTGCACCCTCCAGAGGTGTCAGCACCCCAGGTCAGCGTCGGCTCATGAAAGATGAGGCCAGGACCTCTATGTCCTTTGCTGGGATTCAGCACCTGTGATGTGGTCCGGCCCTTACGTGTTCCTTCCTTACTGAATACAGGGAGGCTGGAGGGCGCCACAGGGAGGCATCAGGCAGACCTGGCCCTGCAGGACTATAGCATGTCATTTCCTGGGGCTGCTGTAACAATGGGCACAAAGTGAGTGAGTTAGTACAGCAGCCGCTTACTCCTTCCCAGCTCTGCAGGCTAGGCGTCTAAACAAGGTGTCTACCTCCATGTGTGCTTTCCTGCCTAATCTGCTCTTAAATCTCAACAGAGATTGACTTAAGACACCCTCTACCCTAATACTAACACAACAAAGACAACCCATGCCAGGTGTGGAC
>NW_006921670.1:10524912-10527707 GCF_000298275.1 Orycteropus afer afer
GGAGTGGGTTCAATTCCAGACCTGAAGGGCAGCTAGGGGCCATAGTCTCAGGGGTTCCACCAGGCTCCATCAGACCAGCAAACCTGGTCCTTTTTTTTTTTTTTTAGTGATTTTGAGTTTTGTCCCACATTGTTCTCCCACTCTATCCAGGATCTCCCACATAGATCACCCTCTGAGTGGCTGACAGTGGTAGCCAGGAACCATCTAGTTCTTCTGGTCTCATAGTTGTACAGGCTGAGGATCACATGGTCTACCAGTCACTTGGACTAATTGTTCTATGAGTCTTTGGTTTTCTTCATTGTTCTTTGCTCTGGACGAGGAGAGACACATCGTTGCAGCTATATGGCCACTTGCAAGCTTTTAAGATCCCAGTTGCTACTTGCCAAAGTAGGAGGTGTAACAATGTTTTTGTGTAGGATGTTGTGCCAATTGAGCTTGATGTCCCCTGTGACTATGGTCCCAAGCTCACAGGTCCAACTACTTGCTCCCTGTGGGTAGCTGGCTGTGGCCAAGAGGTGACTACAACCTTGTCCCTTGTCAGTTCTACTATACACCTGGGGATTCTTACAAATCAAACAAATACACTTATAGGACCATTGTCTGCCAACCCTATACATGGTCTTGGGCACACTCCCTGCTTCAGAGACATACCTACTAGTTCAGCCTGTCCACCCATCTATCTACCCGTATACCTGTGTTTGCCTTCACTGACAACGCAGTACTGTGTGTACAAAAGGTTCATCTTTGTTGTCTGTACCTCCCATGCACCTCTCTATGTCATCTTCTTCCTCAATGCCACCATGTTGATCACTCATGTTTGGTACATTGCCCTTCCCTTCACCCAAATCAATATTAGTCTCTACCCTATCTAACAGTGTTCCCTCCCTTTCCCTCCCACCCCTGGTATCCAAGAAAGAAAATTTCCTTCCATATATAAAGGTTTCCTTAACTTTTTTTATAATAATGGACTAATACAATGTTTGTCCTTTTGTGGTTGACTTATTTCACTCAGAATAATGTCCTCCGAGTTCATCCACGTTATGCAGTGTTTTGCAGATTCTACATTATTCTTTAGGGTTGCGTAGTATTCCATTGTGTGTGTACCATAGTTTGGTTATCCATTCCTCAGTTGATGGACACCTAGGTTGTTTCCGTCTTTCTGCTGTTGTGAATAGTGCTGCGGTGAACATGGGTGTGCATGTCCCTGTCCTTGTGGCTCTCACTTCTTTAGGGTGTGTGCCTAGTAGTGGGGTTGCTGCTCCCCAGCATTTTCATGTCTGTGAACCTGCAGAAGCAAATTGCCAGGCCTTTCCTCCAAGGCACCTCAGGGTTGGTTTGAACCACCAGCCTCTTGGTTGGTGGTCGAGTGTTTAACCCCAGGACTCAGTGTAAATGTGGTGGGAGCACAATGCAGCTGGTAACAAGGAGAAGCCCAGGCCCATTATGACAAATGCTGGGTCCGAAGGGGCAGGAGACAGGCTCCCTGGAGCTGGGACCCTCAGGCAGCCCTTGCCGGAGCTCAGACTGTCCCAGCAGGATGGAAGTGGGAAGAACTCCCTCACGCCCTCTCCTCCCTCCCTGCTGGTGGTCCCCACGGGTCAAAGGCTGCTAGACGCCAGAGGGGGCCCGTCAGCTGTGGATGAGAGCCCTGGTCCCAGAGGCTGCACTCTGCTCCTTGTCTTGGCACAAGTGGGGTACCTGCAGGACAAGACCAGCCCCTCTCTGGGCTCCGGGAGTCTGATTGACCCGCCTTTGATCACGTGTTCCGGGAGTGGAGCCTCCCCCACATTGTGTGGGCGTGTGAGAGACAGAAAGGGGATAGGATGCTGGTGGCCAAGGCCGGAAGTGCCCACTCTGTCCACCAGCTGGAGCCCCTTGCTGTGGCGGCTGCAGCTATGGACTCTGGATCAGCCCGTCTGTGTACGTTGTCCTCTTGGGCAGAGTGTGACCAGACAGGTTTGGGGAAGCTGTGCCCGGGTGCTCCCCCTGGGCCTCTCTCTGTGGGCCTGGCAGCTCCAGCCCCCGGTCAGTCCCTACCTGTATTTGGTGGAGACCAGCTCCCTCCTCGTAGCCAGGCCCCTCTCAGCCTGGGCACCTCGAGGCCATGAGCCCTGTTGACCTCCCCCATGTCTAGGACAGGGCTGTGGAAGGAGCGGGGGAGGCCACCTGGCCACTCCCTGCCCTCTTACCTGGCCTCCTCTCCTGGACTCCAGACACTCCAGCCCCATGTGCTCTCAGGCGTCCAGGGGGCCCTGAGAGGCAGGCCCCTCCCCTGCTCTCCTGGGACATGGGGGCTGGTTGGTGAGAGGGAGATATATCCTGGGGCTCGGGCAGTGGGCAGACTCTGAGGAGGAAAAGGGCAGGGCAGGTGAGGGGGTGGGTACAGAGACAAGGTGAGGAAAGGCCCAAACCTGGGGCCAGTGCCACCTTCTGGGACCCCTGCTCCCTGGAAGTCAAGGACCCGGGGTGGGGGATGAGGTAGGAACCCCAATGTGGTTTGCTATCATTAGTCAGAAGTGAGGATTTTCTTGTTAAGGACAGAGAAGCGAGAGACCTGTTGCTCAGTGGTTAAAGCACTTGATTGCTAACCAGAAGGTTGATGGTTTGAACTCACCAGCCACCATGCGGGAGGAAGATGAGGCAGGATCCTTCCGTAAAGATTATAGGCTTAGAAACCCTGTGGGCAGTTCCACTCTGTCCTCTAGGGGCGCTGTGGGTCGGAATGGACTCCAGGGCAGCGGGTGTGGTTTGGGCTTTGCTTCCGTGAAGATTGACAGCCTTGGAGACCCTGTGGG
>NW_006921670.1:10528507-10530477 GCF_000298275.1 Orycteropus afer afer
GTGTGCAATAAATGGCTCGGGGCTCCCTGTGCTTGCCCCTTAGGTGCTGGAAGGAGCCCCTCACACCAGATCTGAGGAGCCGGTATCAGGACTGTTAACACAAGCCACTGGCACCGGGAGAGCATGTTGGGCCTGGACTTGGCGGAACTGGCGGAAATCGGTGAGCCTTGCGGTCCTTCCTCTCTTCCCCCTGGAGGCAGAGCTCCCATAGTTTACGTTTTTAACACATAATATACTCACGTGGTTTCAGAAACGCCACCCTGGACATCTCCCCTGCACCCACCCTTCTCCACTATTAGGGATTGGACTGTGTCACCAGATGCTTTGGAATTCCCACCCTGTGCCTGTGGAAAGGAGCCCTGGTGGCACAGTGATGAAGCTCTCAGCTGCTGACCAATAGGTCGGTGGTTCAAACCCACCAGCTGCTCTGTGGCAGAAAAGACCTGGCAGTGTGCTCCGGTAGAGACCACGGCCTGGGAAACCCTGTGGGCAGCTCCACTCTGTCCTGTGGGGTCGCTTTGCAGTGGAATTGTCTGGAAGGTTCCTGACAGCCGCATTCCTGCAGGTGGGATCACATTTGGGCATAGGGTTTTTTTTTTTTTTTTGCTGTGTTCATGAAGCCACGTTCTTGCAGGGTGGGTCCCAGACCTAACCACTCTGAGTTACAAGGAACAGTGTAGACACAGAGACAAGTGAGCCCAGACCAGGGCAGACCTGCCACGTGGAGATGGCCGGATGGCGGCTGCTGGAAGCTCAGGATGTGGGCCGCTGTCTGTCTCAGGGCTCTGCAGAGAAGCTGAACCAGTGGGACAAGGGAAGGGCCTCTCCCCAGAGCCACACCCGGAATTGGGACCTCCGCCCCCGAACTTGAAAAAGGGATGTGTGTGCCTTAAAGCCATGCACCCCCCGGGGTGTTTCTGACACAGCAGACCAGGGGACTGCCGTGTGCCTGGGCTCCTCAGCTCAGTGAGTACTGGGTGGGGACCCAGTAGGGAGGAGGGAGTAGGCTGTGGGCCTAAGGCCACGCTCCCATCCGGCCACTCCCAGGGATCCCGCCCCCTAAGCTGCCCAGCTCCCCCTTGAGATGCTGGGCTCCATGTGCAGCTGTCAAGCCTGGGGTCTCAGCCATCTCCCGTTCCTATAACAGGAGTGCTTTCAGGGCTGGCGTTACCAAACGGAAGTGTTTTCTCTCCCAGCTCAGAGGCCAGGTGTCTGAGTTCAGGTGCCGGCTCTAGGGGAGCCTTTGTCGGCTCTGGGGAAGGTCCTGGTCTCTTTTCAGCTTGTTCCCCGGTTCCTGGGAGGTCTCCCTGGGCCATCGCATCTCGCTGCCCCCATCTCCGCTGCTTTCTACGTGTTTGTTCGCAGCTGCTGTTTTATCTCAAAAGAAGGAGCCCTGGTGGCGCAGGGCCTAAGGCATTTGACTGCTAACTAGAAGATTGGTAGTTCAAACCCACCAGCCACTCAGCAGAAGGAAGATGGGGCAATCTATTTCTGCAAAGATTTACCACCTCGGAAACCCAGTGGGGGTCACTATTAGTTAGAATTGACTCAATGGCAATGAATTTGTTTGTTTGTTTGTTTTAATCTCAAAAAAAGATTGATTTAAGACACACACTACACCAATCCTGCCTCATCGACATCAAAGATAACCATTCCCAAATAAGGTTCTGACCCCAACTGTAAGGCTTAGATTTATCACCCAGATTTCCTGGGGACACAGTTCAAGCTGTAACGCCGGGCTTTGCGTCAGTCACCCCAGGATATGTCGGGAGGGGCCTGTGCTTCCTCCCCTGAACCCCTGAACAACTCTCCCATAGCTGCTGTCACAAAGGACCACAAGCACAGTGTCTTGAAAACAACTGGAACATTGTCTCTCACTTGGTTCTGGAGGCTGGGAGGGTAGGACCGAGCCCCTCTGACCCCCACTGTCTCCTACAGAGCTGCGGAGAGATGAGGAGGAGGCAGCCACA
>NW_006921670.1:10531052-10532079 GCF_000298275.1 Orycteropus afer afer
GGTGCTCTGTCCTCTCGTTCTCTCTTTCCAACTTTTTCTTGGCATTTGGGTGAAAGTTTACAGAGCACATTGGTCTTCCACTCAACAGTTCGTGCACATTTTGGGTCGTGACATGGATTGCAATCCCATCTGTCCTCTCTTTAAAAGAACAGGGACAAAAATGGAATGGAATGTGTTATTTGCCACAGGCACTGTTAGGCTACTTTGCATCTAAGCCACCAACAAACACATGTCTACAAACATTTAGAAGACCAACCCCGCAGTGCCCGGCATGTCCTTGGAGGAGAATCCCTTGCCTCCTGTTGCTACAGGAGTCCTCGGGGGTGCAGCTGGTTAGAGCACTCGGCTGCTAATGGAAAGGTTGGCACTTTGAATCCCCCCAGATTCCTCAGAAGAAAGGCCTGGGAATCTGTTTCTAAAATATCAACCCCTGAAAGCCATGTGGAGCGTGCCTCCACTCGGAGAGCCTCGAGGTGCCATGAGGCTGGGTTGGCTCCAAAGCCACGTTTTTTCTTAATATGGGCTGAAAGTGTCCGGGTGACATGGCATGTGTCTCATGGGGCGGACACTCCCCTTTCTGCTCCTGCAACAGCTCTGTAACTGTTAGTTCCCACCCTCCAAGCCCTGGGAATCTTGCTGAGGTCCTGGAGAAAAAGAAGGAACAGGCCAAATCGTTGAAGACCCCAGAGACATGCCTATTAAATATTTTGGTGGCAGCCACATAGGTGGGGTGAAGAAGGAACGAAGACGGTTCGTGGATGGGGTTCTCAGGGCACCCAGCTATTGGAAGCCCCAATCAGGTTTCAGAAACCTCGAGGGTTTAGGGGGCTTGTTAGGGGTATTTGGGGCATTTTGACCAGTTCCCATGTTGGGGCATGAGACTGAAGGAACCAAGACTCAAAGCCGCAATTAGCACCTTCTGCTAGCGACTCACCTGGGCAGTGAGGGCAGGTGTGCCACGGCCAGCCTGGTGCCCTGCCCTCTGTCTGGAGGTGGGCGGGATGCTGGGCCGATGTGAGGACTCCCC
>NW_006921670.1:10533199-10535873 GCF_000298275.1 Orycteropus afer afer
ATGTGTGTTGGCATGTATATGTGTCGACATGTGTGTATGTAGGCAAGTATTGTGTAGGCATGTATGTATATAGGTATGTATGTGTATAGGTATATATGTGTGTGGGCATGTGTGTATAGGTATGTGTGTGTTGGCATGTGTGTGTGCCATCACGTGTGTGTATAGGCATGTGTGTACAGGTAGCTATATGTGCAGGCATGTATGTATAGATATGTATGTGTGTTGGCGTGTGTGTATAGGCATGTGTGTACAGGTATGTATGTGTGTAGACGTGCATGTGTGTGTGTAGGAATGTGTGTGTACAGATACGTATGTGTGTGTACGGGTATGTATTGAGTAGGCCTGTATGTGTGTAGGCATGTATGTGTATAGGTATGTGTGTGTCGGCATGTGTGTGTGTTGGTAAGTGCGTACAGGTATATATGTGTGTCAGCATGGTGTGTAGGCATGCATGTGTACAGGCATGTATGTGTGTAGGTATCTATGTGTATAGGCATGTCTGTATATAGGTAGGTGTCTGTCAGCATGTGTGCGTGTTTCGGCATGTGTATGTATAGGTATGGATATGTGTAGGCATGTGTATGTATAGGTATGGATATGTGTAGGCGTGTGTATGTGTAGGCATGTGTGTGTACAGGCATGTAGTGTGCGTGTATATGTCTCTATGCCCTGCAGTACTCTTCCAACCTGGAACTGACACTAAGCCCTAAAGTCAACTTGTAGCTGAACAGCAAGCAGATGGGCTCACAAATAAAGGACAACACCTGTGAATACTGTGCCCCATTAAAAAAACAATCATGTATGAGATCAGATGGTCAACAGTTGAAACAAAGATGAGGATGTCAGGGGCAGGGAAACTAGATGAAAGGAAGCAGGACAACCAGAAGAGAAATAACGAATGTTCACGCATGGTTAAGAGAGTAACCAATGAACCACTTGTATAGAGAATGTTAAATGGGAACCTGAACTGCTGTGTGAACCTTCACTGAAAACACAATCAAATATTGTCAAAAAGAGAAGAGGGTACCTGGGAAGTGACTTGGGCCCATTCTTCCTTAGCTCTCCTTCCCCCACCTGGTCTATTTATTGATAGGTTCCTGCATGACCCAGGCAGGTGTTCCTGATGAGATAATAGGAGTGTTTCCGTGGTTTCAGGAAGGTGGGATGCTGTGGGTGTTTTCCATGGTCTCAGGAAGGTGGGATGCTACAGGTGTTTCCATGGTTTCAGGAAGATGAGATAATACAGGTGTTTCCATGGTTTCAGGAGGGTGGAATGCTGCAGGTGTTTCCATGGTCTCAGGAGGGTGGAATGCTACAGGTGTTTCCATGGTCTCAGAAGGATGAGATAATACAGGTGTTTCTGTGGTGTGAGGAGTGTGAGATGCTACAGGTGTTTCCATGGTCTCAGGAGGGTGGGGTGCTGCAGCGTGTTTTCTAGGTTTTGGGGAGGGCAGGATGCTGTGGGTGTTTCCATGGTTTGGGGAGGGTGGGGTGCTGCAGGTGTTTCCGTGGTTTCAGAAGGGGTGGGGTGCTGTGGGGGGGTGTTTTCTTGGTTTTGAGCAGGTTAGATGCTACAGGTGTTTCCATGGTTCCAGGAGGGTGGGCTGCTGCGGGTGTTTCCGTGGTTTCAGGAGGGTAGGGTGATACCAGTGTTTCCGTGGTTTCAGAAGGAGTGGGGTGCTGTGGTTTCAGAAGGGGTGGGGTGCTGTGCGGTGTTTCCTTGGTTTTGAGTGGGTGGGATACTGCAGGTGTTTCCGTGGTTTCGGGAGGGTGGGATGTGACAGGAGCTTCCATGGTCTCAGGAGGGCGGGCTGCTGCGGGTGTTTCCGTGGTTCCGCGTGGGTCCCTCAGGGTCCCTCAGGGACTGTGGACAACCTTCATGTGCTTCAGCGTTCTCCTGCAGACACCCTGAGCCTACTCCTCTGCTGAATTCCTTGGGGGGTGACAGCACAGGCAGCAATCCTTGGATTACAGATGGTTCTCTTGTTCTGGAGCAAAGCCTCCCACTCATTTTTGGGAGGCCTGTAGAAACCCAGAAGGAGCTCTGGTGGCATAGAGGTTAAGGCATTTGGCTGCTAACCAAAAGGTCAGTGGTTTGAACCCACTAGCCACTCTGTGGCAGAAAGACAGGGCGATCTGCTTCTATTAAGATTTCTAGCCTTAGAAACCCAGTGAGGGTTGCTGTGACTTGGAATTAACTCAATGGCAGTGAATTTTTCTGGTTTGGGGTCACTGTGAGTCCAAATCAACTGACTCAGCAACACTCAACAATACCAAAAGGTACACACGAGGTTCTCGAGTGGCACAAACAGTTCACACCCAGCCAGTAACTAGAACATTGGAGGTTTGAATCCACACAGTTGTACCAAGGAAGAAAAGGCTGGCAACCTGCATCTGTAAAGGTGGCAGCCAAGCGGACGCTGTGGGGCAGTTCTGCTCTGTAACACATGGGGTCACCATGAGGCGGAATCGGCTTGATGGCACAAGACGATAGCTGCATATAAACCTGAGACGTCGAACCATCTTAGAACGCTCGCCCAATGGCCTCCTGACCTCTTTAGAAGTTGCCCACCTCATTCAGAAGTCATCAGGAGACCAAGAGGAAAGTTTACCAGTGAATAGGTAAGGAACCAACTCTCTACTCATGGAAAATGGACATCACTGTCACAAAACT
>NW_006921670.1:10536388-10537232 GCF_000298275.1 Orycteropus afer afer
GGGAGGGTGGGATGTGACAGGTGCTTCCATGGTCTCAGGAGGGAGGGCTGCTGCAGGTGTTTCCGTGGTTCCACGTGGGTCCCTCAGGGTCCCTCAGGGACTGTGGACAACCTTCATGTGCTTCAGCGTTCTCCTGCAGACACCCTGAGCCTACTCCTCCGCTGAATTCCTTGGGGGATGACAGCACAGGCAGCAATCCTTGGATTACAGATGGTTCTCTTGTTCTGGAGCAAAGCCTCCCACTCATTTTTGGGAGACCTGTAGAAACCCAGAAGGAGCTCTGGTGGCATAGAGGTTAAGGCGTTTGGCTGCTAACCAAAAGGTCAGTGGTTTGAACCCACTAGCCACTCTGTGGCAGAAAGACAGGGCGATCTGCTTCTATTAAGATTTCTAGCCTTGGAAACCCAGTGAGGGTTGCTGTGACTTGGAATCGACTCAATGGCAGTGAATTTTTCTGGTTTGGGGTCACTGTGAGTCCAAATCAACCGACTCAGCAACACTCAACAATACCAAAAGGTACATACGAGGTCCTCGAGTGGCACAAACAGTTCACACCCAGCCAGTAACTAGAATGTTGGAGGTTTGAATCCACACAGTTGTACCAAGGAAGAAAAGGCTGGCAACCTGCATCTGTAAAGGTGGCAGCCAAGCAGACGCTGTGGGGCAGTTCTGCTCTGTAACACACGGGGTCACCATGAGGCGGAATCGGCTTGACGGCACAAGACGATAGCTGCATATAAACCTGAGATGTCGAACCATCTTAGAACGCTCGCCCAATGGCCTCCTGACCTCTTTAGAAGTTGCCCACCTCATTCAGAAGTCATCAGGAGACCAAGAGGAAAGT
>NW_006921670.1:10540902-10541808 GCF_000298275.1 Orycteropus afer afer
ACACTGTGGAGCCGTTCATCTCTGCACACGTGGGGTCACCCCGAGTCAGAATTGCACGTTGCAGATGCCCGGCTAGTGGGAAGCAAGGGGGGGGGGATCCTACAGGGGGGCTGGGTGCAGAGCCTGCTCTTTCTCGCCCCCTCCCTTTTTACCTTGGAAACTCAAATATGTAAAACCAAAAAAAAAAAAACCCACTGCCATGGAGTCGATTCTGACTCACAGTGACCCCCACCGTGTTTCCGAGGCTGTAAATCCTCACAGAAGTAGGTAGCCGACCTTCCTTCCATGGAGCAGCTCGTGGGTTTGAACCACCAGCCTTCTGGTTAGCAGTCAAATGCCTCAGGCACTGTGCCACCAGAGCGCCTTCCAACGTGTTAACACAGGGCAAACAGTGTGAAGAGCGCCCCTGGCCACCTTGTGCTGGCGCAGAGCTCCGTAGACAGCGCCATGCCGTTGGTGGGGATGAAAACATCAAGTGGTTTGCACTTTTGGCTTTGGGGACAGTAAGAAGACGTCAGTCACCTGCCGCCTTGGACCTGCCTCAGCTTCTGTCTCTGGACATTGACCTTCACCACGTCTGGTCCCAGCAGTCAGTGGACGACATCTCCTCCGCTGCCCCTTCCCCCACTGTGTACCCCTCAGTGGCAGTCACTGTGGGCTGGACTGTGGGTCGTGGCTAGCAGGGGCCTGCTGGGCAGAGACTCCCACACACACACCCCTGGCAGCGGCTGAGCCTGGCTGTTCCCCAGAGCTGAGCACACAGTGGGGCCCCTAGCAAACGTTCGTGGGGCTCATTTACCTTAGCAGACGCTTCCGTTGGTCTGCTTCCAGAGATGATGCCCTTTGTGTTTTTTTGACTTTTCAATGCTGATGTTTGCATTCTCTTTCACCCTAACCCAACCCAAA
>NW_006921670.1:10542443-10543843 GCF_000298275.1 Orycteropus afer afer
CAGGCTCCTGGGCGAGTTGTGTGTCCTCAGTTACAAACAGTTCCTCTGGGTGGCCAGCTGGAGGGCTCGGGGACACGTGTGTGCGTGCAGTGCACACCATGTGTGCCTGTATGTATGGTGCACATGTGTGTGCCTGTGTGTGCATATGTGCACTATGTGTGCCTGTGAGGGCAGTGCATGCTGTGTGTGCCTTTGTGTGCATGGTGTGTGCTGTGTGTGTAGTGCGCACCATGTGTGTCTGTGCATGTGTGTGGTGCACACCATGTGTGACTGTGCAGTGCATGTGTGTGCCTGTATGTGTGGTGCACACGTTTGCCTGTGTATGGTGTGCACCATGTGTGCCTGTGTGTGTAGTGCATACCTGTGTGCCTGTGTGCATGGTGTGCACCATATATGCCTGTGTGCACAGTGCACACGGTGTGTGCCTTTGTGTGTGTGGTATGCACCATGTGTGCCTATGTGCAGTGTGCACCATGTGCACCTGTATGTGTAGTGTGCACCGTGTGTGTCTGTGTGTGGTGTACATGTGTGTGCAAAGTGTGCACTGTGTGTTCTTGTATATGTAGTGCACACTGTGTGTGCCTATGTATGTAGTGCACACCATGTGTGCATATATGTGCATAATGTGTGCTGTGTGTGCCTGGGTGTATGGTGTCCATGTTTGTTCCTGGAGATGTAGTGTGTACTGTATGTGCCTGTGTGTGTGGTGCACACCATGTGTGCCCATGCATGTGTGTGGTGCACTGTATGTGTAGTGCATGTGTGTGCCTGTATGTATGGTGCACACATGTGTGCCTCTGTATGTGTGGTGCACACATGTGTGCCTATGCGTGCATACTGTGCACTGGGTGTGCCTGCATGTGTAGTGCACATGTATGTCTCTGTGGTGTACACATGTGTGCCTGTGTGTGCATAGTGTGTACTGGGTTGCATGCTGTGTGCCTATGTGTGCATAGTGTGCACCATGTGTGCCTTTATATGTGTGCTGCACACGTGTGTGCCTATTTGTGCATAGTGTGCACCAGGTATATCTGTATATGTAGTGCCCATGTGTGTCTCTGGTGCACAGTGTGTGCCTGTGTGTGCATGGTGCACACTGTGTGTGCCTCTGTGTGGTGCACACATGTGCTTATGTGTGCATAGTGTGCACCAGGTGTGCCTGTATGTGTATTGCACATGTGTGTCTCTCTGGTGCACACATGTGTGCTTGTGTGTGTATAGTGTGCACCGTGTGTGCCTGTTTGTAATGCACACCATGTGTACCTGTGTATGTGTGGAATGCACACCTTTGCGCTTCTGTAGTGTGCACTGTGTATGCCTGTGCATGTGTGAGTAAGACCAGGTCACTGCCTTGCAGAGCTAGACAAGGAGGTGGGAGCTTCCCGGTCAGCCTTTCTCAT
>NW_006921670.1:10544234-10544772 GCF_000298275.1 Orycteropus afer afer
GGTTCGCTGTCCTTGGTGCTGACCCACGGCTTTCCGTGGCCGGCGGACCTGCCACGCCAGTCTCTGCCTGTCTTCACATCACCTTCTCTGGCTCCCAGTCTCCCTCTTCTTCCCTTCAAGGTGTTAGGGACTAAATTGTGACCCCCAGGAACTCCTAACCCCTGCAGCTGTGGTTGGAATCCCATGTGGGATGGGTGTTGGTTCTGTTACTGAGATAGTGTCGGTGCGTCCTGAGTCAACTGGAGTCCACTCTCCTGAGATATAATAGCAGCTCCTTGAGAAGGCGGTGGGGCTGCGGTGGAGATGCCACTGAGGGTCATCCAGTAGCGGAGAGATGGAGACCGTCCCCCAGGGCCGACAGAGAGAGCGCCTTCCCCGGAAGAAAATCAGTTTCTTTTTGTTCCAACCACCCACTTGTGGTATTTCTTACAGCAGTGCTAGAAAACCAAGACACTAAGGACACTTGTCACTGGACTTAGGTCCACCTTAAATCCAAGATGGTCTCATCTCAGGTGCAAAGACCCTGTGTCCACAGAAT
>NW_006921670.1:10546117-10553685 GCF_000298275.1 Orycteropus afer afer
GGGATGGTGGGTTTAGAGTCATCAGGACAGTCTCAGATTGGAAGCTACCAAAAGAGGAGCCCCTCCCTCTGATCTCCCAGGAACATGACCAGAGTGGAGTGAGTGGGGGGCCTGGTGTCCACATGGTCCCAGGATCTGGACTGCAAAACCTGGGGGGCCCCACTGGGCTTGTGTCATGGGTCCCTGGGGGGCTCTGAGTCCGGGAGGACTGTGGCCTCGCAGCCTGGCTGTTGTGTGGGGATAGAGGAAGCAATGGGAGCTTAGAAGAGGCCACCATGGGAATCCAGCAGAGAGGGTGAGGCTCAGACAGCGTGGTGGCAAGGATGCAGGGAGGTGTCTGAAGTGTAAGTGCATTTGGTACTAGAGCTGGCAGGACCCGATGGTGGGCTGGCCAGCCGAGTGGCTCTTTGTGCAAAGAGGCCTTCCCAACTTCCAGCCTGGGATGGCCTCACTCTGCCCCATCACAGATTGTATTTATATGTCTCCTTCTGTGTGTCACTGAAATAGAGACTCGTGAGTCCTGGGAGGCAAGGCAGCTGGTGCTTCTTTCTGTACCCCGAGCCTGGCACTCTGCCTGGCGTGTGGCTCTGAAATAGAGGATAAACTGCTGAGAATTAAGGAGACCTCCAGTGCATGCTGTGGCTCCAGGCTCCACTGCCTGGCTCCTGACTGAGGGGCTCTCGTTCAGACCCCGCACTTTCTGAGGGTGCTCTGTGTCTTGGGGAGCCTCTCCCTCAGGGCACGGGCACAGAGACAAGGAAGAGCAGGGTCATGGGGTCCTGACCATCCCTTCTGGCCCAAGGGTGGGAAAGGGGCGGGAAAGGTGGGAGCTGGAGGAGGAGAGGTGTGTGTGTAGGAAATGGGGACCCTAAGCAGGAGTCTTTGCTTCCAGAAAGAGTTCTGCTTTATATTTCTCTAAGCGCCTGGCCCTGAGCCTGGTTTTGGCAACACTGATGAATCAGGCCCGAGCCTAGACCTCAAGGACCAGGCCCCTCCCTTCCACCCCATGGGAACAGTCACAGATATATCCAGAGATAGTAGCAATGAGGGTGACCTTGGTCATGTGGGGGGCAAATCTGAGGAAGGCCCCTGTACCCAGAAGCCAGGCCATGCCCAGAGATGACTATTCCCTGGTCCCTTCTCCCAGCCTTCTCTTCCAGGGCCCAGAGTCCTGGGGTCTCCCAGGAGGGGCGGGGGCTTTAATTTTGTGGTGAGAAAGCATCAGGCAGGATGAGCAAGACACAATCTGCTGCTGCTTCTTTTTTTAAAGATAAATATATAAGTATAATTTTATCAAAACTGACTCAAGAAGAATTAGAAAACCCAGGTAGTCCTATACGTATCAAACAATTGAGTTAGGAATTAATCAGTCTTCTCTTCTATGCCTCCTCCCTTGTGGTGATTGTTAGTGGCCATGGAGTTGATTCTGACTCACGGCGACCCCATGTGTGCAGAGTAGAACTGTGCTCCTCAGGGCTTTCAAAGCTATGCCCTCTCAGAAACCAGAGTGCCAGGCCTTTCTTCTGAGGGGCCACTGGGTGAGCTCAGACTTTCCAGCTATTTGTTGAGACTGTAACCATCTTTGCTGCTCGGTGGCTCTTCCTTCTCCCTTCTCCCTCTCCAGCATGCACTTTTACAGATGAGTTCCATCAAGTTCAGGACACTAGCTTTGAAGTTAGATGTCAGAGTCTGGATTGAAATCTTAGGTCCCATTAGCTATGTGGCTTTGCACTGGTGACTTGACCATGAGACCTCACTTTCCCATTGTAAAGGAGGGAAGTTATTTCCAGTGTATAGTCAGGTGGTGAAGATTAACTGGATACCGCACATAAAGCAACAAATAGTGTACGCTCATCCAGTAGGTTGCTGGAAACTAGAGATGTTTCTCTCTGAGAGCTAACAGCCTTTTCCTGTTGACTCAGGCTTGGCTGTTGCAGAGGCCACTTCTTTTTCTAAAGGGCCAGAGGATTTCCAGGGAGGAATTCTTGTTTGTGTTGGTGCCACGGCCCTGAGGCTCGTGTCTGTGTTTGCCCCTCCAGGGGACGACCACTTTGGAAGGAAAGTCATCACCTTCAGCTGCTGCCGCCTGCCCCCGTCTCATGAGCTCAACCACAAGCGGCTATTGGAGTAAGTGTCTCACACCTTTCTCTCCGCCATGTTGTCATCTTTCCTTCTCCTTCCCTTCCCCTGAGTCATCTTTGCATGTATCTGGTCCCTCCCCAGTCCTGGGCTTCTTTTGTGAATGTCAAAACCATCCTCTGGAGCCTTTTCACACATGGGGTCAACCAGGAACCCATAAAGATGACAGCCAAGGATACCCAATGGAGTAGTTCCATTCTGTGACATGTGGGCTTACCATGGGTTGGAATCCACTCAATGGCAAGTTGTTTTTGTGTTTGTTTTCTACCCCTCCAAAAATGACTCAGCCCCTGGAAACCACTGGTAAACTTTTGTCTCTGAATTTGCCCCTTCTGTTGTTGTTGTTTGTTGTTGTGTGCCGTCGAGTCGGACCCGACTCATAGCGACCCCTCCTTGGGTTTCCGAGGCAGTATCACTAAGGAAGTAGGATTGCCCAACCTTCCTTCCGAGGAGTGGCTGGTGGGTTTGAACCGCCAGCCTTCTGGTTAGCAGTCAAGTACCTTAGCCACTATGCTACCAGAGCTCCCCTTCTAGAGAGGAAATAAAGGAGCTCTGGTTGTTCAGTGGTTAAGACATTCAGCTGCTAACCCAAAGGTCAGCAGTTTGAGCCTATCAGCTGCTCTGTAGAAGATGAAGCCGTCTGCTTCAGACAGGAAATAAGGAGTTCTGGTGCCATAATGGGTAAGGCATTCGGCTACTAACCAGAAGATTGGTGATTCAAACCCGCCAGCTGCTCTATAGGAGGAAGGTGAAGCAATCTACTTCCATAAAGATTTACAGCCTTGGGAACCCAATGGGGGCTGCTATGAGTCAGAACTGACTTGATGACAGTGGGTTCTTTTTTTTTTTTTTTTGGTTTAGATAGAAATAGGATTATTCTTTTGTTATCAGTCAAGTCCAGTGAGGTCATACTGGAATATGTAAATCCTACTCACCTGTGCTTATAATCCTATTTGGGAACAGGGTTTTCTCTGTTGTATTAATCAGACAGTGTTAGTGTTGGGTGTGTCTTGGGGCAATCTCCTTTGACATATAGAAGGAACAGACTGAGCAAGGGAAAAAGGAAGCAGAGGGAGGAAAGAGTGAAGCCAAACCATATGAAGACCGTCTGGGAGCAGAAGCTCAGAAGAGACAAGGACCTTTCCCCAGAGTCGACAGAGAGGGAGAGCCTTTCCCCTACAAGTTGGTGTCCTGAATTTGGACGTCTAGCCTCCAAAACTGAAGTTGTCAAGGATTTCATTTTACTTGGATACATAGTCAACGCCTGTGGAAGCAACAGTCAAGAAATCAGACATCGTACTGCACTGGGCAATTGTGCTGCAAAAGACCTCTTTAAAGTGTTAAAGAGCAAAAATGTCACTTGGAGGACTATGATGCACCTGACCCAAGCTGTGGTATTTTCAGTCACCTCACATGCATGGGAAAGTTGGACAGTGAATACGGGAGACTGAAGCAGAGTTGATGCCTTTGAATTATGGTGTTGGCAAAGAAGACTGAAAATCCCATGGACTGCTAGAAGAATGAACACATCTGTCCTGGAGGAAGCGCCTCCTGAATGCTTCTTGGAAGCGAGGAAGATGAGACTTCTAACCACGTGAATTACCCTCTAGCCCTGGTCTCTGTGACACCCACCAGATGTGGGTGCAACTATGCAAATGTGAGGCACTTATGGCCCATCAAAGGGAATGGATAGCTTGTTAATAATGTACATGGCACCCTTGTGTGGGTGGGACCATGCAGATAAGGTGTATGGAATGTCTCACTAGGTTTAATTGCGCCATCCCAGAGGTGGAAAGAGGAATCTCACTACCACCAAGAAGAAAGATCCAGGAGTGGAGTGTGTCCTTTGGACCCCAAATCCCTGCACTGAACCTCCTCAATTCAGGAGACAGAGCCGTGACAACATCCTCGATCTAGGAGACAGTGGCGTGACTAACACCTCGATCCAGGAGACAGTGGCGTGACTAACACCTCGATCCAGGAGACAGTGGCGTGACTAACACCTCGATCCAGGAGACAGAGAGCTGTGGCACTGTCCTCGATCCAGGAGACAGAGCCGTGACATTGTCTTCGATCCAGGAGGCAGAGCTGTGACAACCTCCTCGATCCAGGACAGAGAGCTGTGATACCAGAGATGGTGAGAAGCAGTGACAGCAAGATGGTGGCAGCAGAACCAACAGGACTGGGGGCCCAGCATGAGACAGGGAGACAGGCTTCCCAACTCACAGAGCGAGAAAGCTGAGTGCCTTCAGGGAGGAGGCCTGTAGGCAGAGCGAGGTGACTTTCTGGGCACCTACAGGCAGGGCTAAAAGAGCTTTGTAACGTGGGCCCAAGCAGGGCAGAGATGAAAGGGCTGAGAGGCTGAGGGCCAGAGAGAGAGAGACAGGGCTGAGAAGGGGCTGTCATGATGGAAGAACTCTGCCCTGAGCATTCCTGATCCTGAATTGTAACCTGTTGTTGTTATTATTGTTAGGTGACATTGAGTCAGCTCTGACTCACAGCGACCCCATGTACAACAGAACGAAACACTGCCCAGTCCCGTGCCAGCCTCACAATTCTTGCTACACCTGAGCTCATCGTTGCAGCCACTGTGTCAGTCCATCACGTTGAGGGCCTTCCCCTTTTCTGCTGACCCTCCACTTTACCAAGCATGATACCCTCCAGAGAATGATCCCTTGTGACAACGTGACCAAAGTAGGTGAGACAAAGTCTGGCCATTCTCACTCCCTAAGAAACCCCGTAATCATGAGTATTATCTTTGAGTTCTGTGTGGGCCACTGCAATGAATGATCGATCCTAGCAGAGGAGCAGAGAGTGCCATGGGAGGGATGGCTGTTGTCAGAATTGGTAAAAAGGTTGGAAGGCAGTGCCATGTCCATCTGACCTCCTCCTCACAGAAATCAGTCTCGCGCTGTTGGAATGGTGAGTCTCTCTCCCTGTCCTGAAGTTAGAGGACGTCAGACAATGCTCTCCCCAAGCCCTTTTTGCATCATCTCACATACTTTAGACATGTTACCAGGAGGGACCAGTCCTTGGAGAAGGACATCATGCTTGTAAAGTAGAGGGTCAGTGAAAAAGAGGAAGGCCCTCACTGAGATGGACTGACACAGTGGCAGTAGCAGTGGGTTCAACCATAGCATCAACTGTAAGGATGGTGCAGGACCAGGCAGTGTTAATTTCTGTTGTACATAGAGTCACTGTGAGTCAGAACCTACTTGACAACACCCAACCACAACACACTGCAAGAGAACACATTTCTGTTCATTAAAGCTGCCCACTGGGGTTTCTGTTATAGCAGCACGAGGGAACAGATTTCTATCTGTAGATTTAGAATCATTTCCAGCTTTTCATTTATTTTGTTATTTTGTTCCTATATTTTCTTCCAAAATCCCTCCAGGGTTTTTTCTGTGTTTTCTTTGGTCTGTCTCTCAATCTTTTGAAGACACCCAAATATAATTCTTTTGAATTCCTTATCAGAGAGTTCCAATGCTACTTCTTCCTCAGGGATGTGTTCTGGGTCTGTATCCTGCTCCTTGTTTCTACCACTTTATCTTGCTTCTTTGTGTGGACTGTGATGGTCTGTTGTCATGGTGTTATTGTATTTAGATCTCTGTTAACTGTTTGTGAGGAGAAGCCAAGGGTGAATCAGGCTGTTCTTGGTGGTTGTTTATTGTATGTCCATTGGTGGAGAAGGAAGTGGTGGCTCTCAGAAAGTGAAGCTGCAGGAGGTGTGGGTGTAGTTGTGTCATAGGGGAACTGTTGCTGTCTTCCACTCAGTTAGAGAAAAATAACAATTGAATAAGCATCAAAAAAGTAAAAGCAAATAGACAAAAAGTACACCATATAATCACACTAGAACAGTAACTAAAAAAAGAAAAAAGGGAAAAGGAAGAAAAAGAAAAAAAAAAAAAAAAACAAGGATCTGGGGATGGGGCAATAAGAGAAAAAAGGTAGAGAAAGAGACCAATGAAGGAAAAAAATGGGAAAAATGCAAAAAGGAAAACAAGGAACGGGGTTAATTATGAGAAAGAATAAAGAAAAAAAATGCAAACAGGAACAGAGAAAAGAAAAAGAGCTGAAAACTAGAACCTGGGAGGGGAAGAATAAAGAATAATTGTAAAAAGGACAAAAGTAATAATAGTAATAGTTTTAAAACAGACAAAAACAAACAAACTAAAAAAGAAAAAAATATATGGGGGCATGGCGGGGCAGGTCACCCAGGCTCTGTCCAAGCACACAGACTGGGGTGGAGTTCCTACAGGCCCAGAAGGTGGGTGGGAGTGAGGGATGGCTGCACCTCCATTCACCAAGAGAGTGTGGGGTATAAGAGTAACAAGGGGACATTGCACCTTTCCAGTCGTCCGGGTCTGGAATGTCCTTGGGGTTACTGGCCAATAGAGCCTGTTCTTAAGTCCCTGGAATCTGGGAAAATCCTGTCACTTTAAATATCCAAAATGGTCAAGCCGCTTGTAAACATTCGAAATGGCTGCACCCTCCAGACTGACAAAATCCACAGCTCAGCCCACCATCCTCTTTGCTGCTCTCCCTTTTATCCCCCAGCCATCAAAGCAGTCCTCCATGCAGTCCCTGGCTAGCAGGGCTGGTTTTTGGTTTAATTCTTAGGTCTTACTACCACTCGGCAATATCCAAGCTGTCTGTGCCGCCAGGATCGCTGCCAGACCATAGCTCTGTATGTCTCCTTTTTTTGGTGTTTTCATGCAAATTCTTCCGCTAGTTGGAGTTTAGTCCACTTCTATATCCTTCCCTTCAAGGCTCAGGGGTCCAGGATTATCTTCTGTATCTGTGTGAATTGGTTCCCTTTTGTTGAAGAGGGTCTGTGCAGTCTTTCTGCCTATTCCACCATCTTCAGTAAACATCTTTCTGGTATTCTTTGCTTTTAACCAAGATCCATCTGACATGAGCAGTGATATCCTTCATTCCACATCCTCTTCTGAATCCAGCTTGCATTTCTAGAAGTTCTCTGTCAATGTATTGCTACCACTGTTTTTGAATTATCTTCAGTAAGATTTTACTTGCATGTGATATTAATGATATTGTTTGAGAATTTCCATATTCTGTGGGATCACCTTTCTTTGGAATGGATACAAATATAGATCTCTTCCAGTCAGTTGGCCAGGTAGCTGTCTTCCAAATCTCTTGGCATAATCAAGTGAGTGCCTCCAGTGAGGCATCTGTTTGTTGAAACATCTCAATTGGTATTCTGTCAATTCCTGGAGCCTTGTTCTTCACCAATTCTTTCATTGCAGCTTTGACTTCTTCCCTCAATACCATTGATTCTTGGGCATATGCCACCTCCTGGAATGGATGAACATCAACCAGTTCTTTTTGGTACAGTGACTCTGTGTATTCCTTCCATCTTCTTTTGATGCTTCCTGCATCATTCAATATTTTGCCCATAGAATCTTTCA
>NW_006921670.1:10554115-10559400 GCF_000298275.1 Orycteropus afer afer
AGTTGATGGTCTGTTGTACAGTCAGCTCCTGGCCTTGTTTTGGCTGAAGATTTTGAACTTCTCCATCACCTCTTGACACAGATGTAGTCAATATGAGTCTCCTATGTTGTTGAAAAAAGGTATTTGCAATGAATAAGTCATTGGTCTTGCAAAATTCCATCATGCGATCTCCAGCATTATTTCTATCACCAAGGCCATATTTTTCAACTACCAGTAACTCTTCTTTGTGTCCAACTTTTGCCTTCCAATCACCAGTGATAATCAACACATCTTGATTGCACGTTTGGTCAATTTCAGACTACAGAAGTTGGTAGAAATCTTCAATTTCCTCATCTTTGGCTTCAGTAGGTGGTGTATAAATTTCAGTAATAGTACTATTAACTTGTCTTTCTTGTAGAAGTATGGATATTATCCTATCACTGACAGCATGTACCTCAGGACAGATCTTGAAACATTCCTTGTGATGATGAATGCCATGCCATTCCTCTTCAATTTATCATTCTTGGCATAGTAGATCATATGGTTGTCTGATTCAAAGTGGGCCAAACCAGTCCATTTCAGCTCACTAATGCCTAGGATGTCAGTCTTTATGTGTTCCATTTCATTTTTGACCACGTCCAATTTTCCTAGATTCATGCTTCGTACAGTCCATGTTCTGATTATTAGTGAATGTTTACAGCTGTTCCTCCTCATTTTGAGTCATGCCACGTCAGCCAGTGGAGGCCCCAAAAGCTTGGAGCATGGCAGTGCAGAATGGCAGTTCAGGGCTCTTTGCCAATCCCAGTGCCCAGCCGTTCAAGCTGACGACATGTCCACCATCCACAGGCTGAGAGGAGGGCTGGGACCCAGAACCCCCTGTCAAAATGCACGTAGGCATGAACAGGTCGTAGCAGCCCTGGAAGACTACAGGTCAGCTGTTATGGGAGCAGCCACTCCACCCCCCACCCCACCCCACATGAGCATTCAACTGTAGTTCCCGAATCTTCCAACTATGGCTGAGAACCCTACAGAAATGGCATACGCCTCACGGGAGCAGGTGCCCAGGACAGCCCTCTGCCAGTTCTCTGGTCACGTGGTGATATGTGCTGTAGCATTCTTGAGGCCAGGATCCCAGTCAGGAGGTCACTGCCAGAGGCCAGGCTCGCCCTCCTGGGAGGACATTTACTCGCTGAAGGCACCACCGTGGTGTTTACGGCTCTCAGAAGGCAGAGAGAGAGGCCAGACCCTGAGGAGCTCGTGTTCTGGGATCCTCAGTGATGACACCCGTTCCCTGGCAGCTTATCCATTTTGAGGCATCCAGTTAGTTGTGCATGACCTGTGGGCCAGCTCTGACCAAGGTGCCGCTGGCCAGGGAGGAACTCGAGGCTTGACTGAGTAAAGGCAGAGGGGCCTCTGACCACAGCCGGTGGTCTGTTGTGCTTCTCCACGCACTGTCCGTGATGCCTTGGTAAGCTGTGGTAAGCGGTAAGCAAAGCCGCCATGGACAGTTGTGCATGTTGTTCATTGCACAAGGGCATCCAGCCAGAGCCCCCGCCCCCAACGCAGTGCCAGCCTGCACCAGCCCAGAAGGACAGGCGTCTTTTTCTCATTCCTACAGAGGGACCCAGGCACTTCTTGGCCCTGATGGGACGAGCCTTAAAGATCAGCAAATCCCAGGGCCTTTGTGAAAAAAATCATGGGGCTCCTGCTGCCCAGCCCTGCCAGACGCATGGCTTTCTTGGGCCAGATGTGCCAGTTTCTGAGATGGGCACAGGCACCAGTCAGTGTCTTTGCAGCTGACCAGTACCTTAGTTCATAACCTCCTGTGTGGAGCACATGTGCGAGAGGTGGTCAAATGTATTTATGGGAATGAGGTCGGGTGCCCAGTCAGAGGAAAGGCACGGCTTCCGGGAGGACGTACCCAGTGTGGATGAGACCCATGCAAAGGCGTTCCCTGACTCCCCACTTCCTGAACTCGAGTAGTTTGGGAAATGCAGGCGTGAGCCTCCACGGAGAAGCCAGGAGGAGTCTGCAGGGCTTGGGGCCTCTGCCACCGTTTTGTGTTGACTGGAGCCCACGACTGGGGTGTGTGGAGAGGGTAGCTGGGTGAAAGCGGATCTCACTGAAATGGGAGCCATTTGCTTGATCCAGATGGCGTTTCAATCCACAGAGAACATCTGGGGGCCGGCTGGCGAGCCGGCATTGCAAACTGGGAGGACATCCGGTTGGCACCTCTCTTGTATATAGAAGCAGGTGGTGGGACAGTGCTGGTGTGGGTGGCCCCTGGGCCTGTGGAGGCAGGAGCGCAGCTTGGAGAGTGGGCCCTGGAGCCAGGCTGTCCGCCTTCTGACCCTGGCTCTGCCTCTTCGTTCCTGGTTCACTCTGTGAGCCTCACATGACTGCCCTGTGTTGTTGTTATGTGTCGTCGAGTTGGTCCTGACTCATAGTGACCCCTCCTTTGAGTTTCCAAGGCGGTATCACTATGGAAGTAGATTGCCCAACCTTCCTTCCGAGGAGTGGCTGGTGGGTTTGAACCACCAGCCTTCTGGTTAGCAGTCAAGTGCCTTACCTGCCTTTACAGGGTTGCCAAAAAAACCAAAACCAAACTCATTGCTGTTGAGTCAACGCCAACTCATAGCAACCCCTCCTTGGGTTTCTGAGGCGGTATCTCTATGGAGGTAGATTACTCAGTCTTCCTTCCGAGGAGTGGCTGATGGGCTTGAACCGCCAGCCTTCTGGTTAGCAGTCAAGTGCCTTACCTGCCTTTACAGGGTTGCCAAAAAAACCAAAACCAAACTCATTGCTGTTGAGTCAACGCCAACTCATAGCAACCCCTCCTTGGGTTTCTGAGGCGGTATCTCTATGGAGGTAGATTACTCAGTCTTCCTTCCGAGGAGTGACTGATGGGTTTGAACCGCCAGCCTTCTGGTTAGCAGTCACTGCGCCACCAGAGCTCTCATAGGGTTGCCGTGAGAATTATAGGTAAGGGTACTCGGGCTGCAGTTCGTGTGCTGTGGTGGTAGACAGCCCCAGGCGGTTTTCTCACCTGTGATGTTTGGAAGGACATCTCGCCAGGTCTCTCTCCCGCAGAGCCACTGGGGGGGGGGCGGTTTGAACTGGCGACTATTTAGTTTGCAGCTGTGCCCTTACCTGCTGGGCCACCAGGGCTCCATACAGTTCATGTAGTTGGTGCTTTTGCCAGAGGGCACTTCGATGTCACTTAGGCATCAAATGACATCCTTTGTGCGTGGGGACGACCCCTGTGAGGGCTCCCAGCGATGCGGGGCCGGCCACGCACGGCGGAAAGGCTGAGGCCGCTGGATTGTTCTATGGAAGCGGCTCTGGGACTCTGGTTTGCACCAGCATCTGGGCAGGGGGCCTTTGCAGGGCACCTGGGGAAAGCAAGAGCTCCCTGTCTGTCCACAGCCCCAGGGCTGTGAGGTCCTGGAGTGCTCCTGGGTGGATGATCAGGCAAATGACCTGTCACCACCCACGGGGGTGGAGTCTCATCACTTGGCAGATAGTAACCCATCCCATGGGAAGACTGAGGCGCACCAGACCCAAGCCATGGTGTTTTCAAGTCACCTCATAGTCATGTGAGAGCTGGACCGTGAATGAGGAAGACCAAAGAGTTGATGCTTTTGAGTTGCGGTGCTGGTAAAGAATGCTGACAGTACCATAGACTGGCAGGGAAACTAACAAATCTGTCCTGGACAAAGTGCAGCCAGAATGCCCCTTGGAGGCGAGAATGGCCAGACTTCATCTCACCTACTTTGGTCATGTTGTCAGAAGGGACCGTTCCCTGGAGAGAGATATCATGCTTGGTATAGTGGAGGGTCAGCAAAAAAGGGGAAGGCCCTCAACAAGATGGACTGGCACAGTGGCTGCAATGCTGGGCTCAGGCCTAGGAAGGATTGTGAGGCTGGCGCAGGGCTGAGCAGGTTTTATTCTGTTGTACGCGGGTCGCTATGAGTCGGGGCTGACTTGACGGCACCTAACAACCACGACCCCCCATTTCACAGTTGCATGTGCTTGGGTCTCGAGCACAGGCACAGCTCACCCTAAGGCTCTGGGTGGGCAACGCTCTGCTCAGAGAAGAAACAGAGCAAGGGCAGCCTTCATGGTGGGCGCCGGTCCCTGCTGGCCAGCACTCACTCCTGTGCCAAGGCAGGGAGCTGGGCTGCTCGCACCTGTTTGCGCTGCTTACTCCCTGCTGGGAGCCGCTCTCAAAGCTGCTGTATGACGTACACGCTGAACTAGGCAGTTCCTGGGAGTGCTGACATGCTTAGGGACGTGGGGGGCAGTGAAACGCTGCTGGTGAATGTGTCCTTGGTCTCTGTCATCCCGTCCAGAGAACCAGGCCAGCACATCCTGTCTGCGGTGGTGGCACTCAGACGGCCTCTCCACATGGGCCACTTAGAACGTGTGCTTCTGGGCGATGGCATGAGGGACCTGGTGGGCGAGGTCTCGGCTGGCTCACGACAGGGGCAGTGCCAATGTGATGGTGGAATTCTGCACGGCCCTGGGGACCTTACCCCTACAAGTGGCTGCGTGAGGGCTTTCACTTCCTGACACCAAGGCCATTTTCCAAGGAGTGGCAGGGAGGCATCACGGCTAGGCAGCTACGGAGCCGTGTTGTGCTTGTGCCGTGGGAGAAGGTCAGACGGCAGAGGCAGGGCACAGACAGACGGAGGCAGCCTTTCCTGTGAAAAAAAGTCAGGAAGTGACCTGGAGGGAAGGACTTGCTGGCTTCCAGAGGCACAGGACAGGAGGGATGGGGGACAAGTGGTGCCACTTTGTGGGTAAAAGCCAGGCGGTGGAGTCCGACGGTCCTGGGTTCAAATCCCAGATGACCTCGGGTAAGTCCCTCAATGCTGCTGAACCTCAGCTGTCATTGAAAATGGACAGATAGCGCCCCCTAGTGCCTGGCCCTGGCTGTAACACCCACCACATAGCCCAGTGCTGGCCCCAGAGGTGACCGTGAGGTTCCAAAGGGGGCGACATGCTTGATTTCGACAATAAAAGACGGGCTCGGTCACCACGTCTTGTGTTTGTGTGCAGGTATCTGAAGTACACACTGGACCAGTACGTGGAAAATGACTACAGCCTCGTGTACTTCCACTGTGGGCTGAACAGCCGAAACAAGCCGTCCCTGGGCTGGCTGCAGAGCGCCTACAAGGAGTTCGACCGGAAGTGCGTGGCTGGGAGGGGAGGGCAGAGTTTCCGAGGCCTGGATGGGTGGGCTGGTTGGGGGTCACCTCCGTCAGGGCCAGGGGCTCTGTCCAGCTTTGGCCTCTAGGGCAGGC
>NW_006921670.1:10567549-10568066 GCF_000298275.1 Orycteropus afer afer
AGCTTTAGGAATGGTCTCTAGCTTCTTGGCACATCTGGGTCCTGCATTTGGCTGAGTCTTCATGTTCAGTTCCTGCCGACGTGTCATTTTACCTGCTGATCTTGAGTTTGTCGGCCTCAGCAGCCAGCACCTGGTGAGTTAGAAGAAGCCTCCAGGTGCAGTGGGCCTGGAACAAGAGGCAGAGCTGAAGCCCGAGGTCATGGGGCCTTCACCCGGCCCCTAGAGCGGGCGCTCTGACTTCTACCCTCCCGAACCGTAAGAGAATAAATGCCCGTTTGTTAAGCCATCCACTTGTGGTGTGTGTGGTATGTCTGTTACAGTAGCAGTACGAGAGTGTCTGTACAGCGGGCTCTCATCCCAGATGTGAGGAATTCTGCCAAATGTAGGGTGCTGTGTGAGTGCCTGGAGGTGGTGATGGGTACGGTGATGAGGCTCCTGATTCTCCCCAAGTTTGAACCCTTCCCCTTTTTTGTTAAACTCCTTCAAGTTGGCTCTGTTGAAGCAGAATGTTCTGGGA
>NW_006921670.1:10569346-10570278 GCF_000298275.1 Orycteropus afer afer
GTCCGGCTCCTGATCCAACCTGCTGCCAGCAGGACCTGGTGGCACAGCCCTCACAGAACCCCAGTGGTACCCCTGCGCCCCATGTGTGTGGCCCTCAGTCCTCTCACGTGTGAGCCAAGAGGCAGGGCCGTGGCTGTGTCTGCCCCTTGGCGGCCTGTGCCCGGCATGCAGCCAGTGCCGGGAGGGTCTGGAAGAAGCATTGGGAGAGGTTTTGAGTGCCCTTTGTGGACAGGGGTTGGCACCATGGCTTCCCACACCCTGAAGCTGACCTCTGTCTTGGCAGATGACTCACAGATGGTGTGGCTCCCTCTCTGGTCACATGGTAAGCCCTGGAGGAACCTCAGGTGTCTGTCCTTTGGAGGAAGCAGACTGCCCCCAAGTCCACTGGGGTCTGAGTGGACAGTGAGGACACCCCCTTGGGCCCTTGGTTGTGCACCATCAGAACCTCTGGAAGGCATGAGGCACATGAGCCTTGGCCTATGTCCCTGTCCCGGTGCATTGATGGCTCTCAGCAGCCTGAGCCTTCAGGGTTCCCTACTGGGATCTCCCTCCAGTCCAAGGTCCCCAGACAGCTGGAGAGGGTCAGTCTCAGGCCCGATCCTTTCTCGTCCACTAGGGGGAGCCCGTGCACAGCTCGGCCACCTCCTGATACACCTTCCAGAGGTGAGGGCTTCCTGGATGCTGGCACCAGCTTGGGCATTTCACTAACTGCTCCTGGGGGGTCCTGGTGTTACCCCCAGTTTACAGCTGAAGAAACCCAGGCTCGTTGGTCACAGTGATGGTCACAGGCGTCTCCTCGTGCACTAGTTCACGTACAAGCCTCACTCTGCCCTCCCAGCTCACTTGGAAGGTAGAACCCCGTTTTCAGAGGGAGTCTGAGGTCCCAGGAGATACAGTGATTGCCCAGGGGACCAAAGTAGAGGTGTTGGATT
>NW_006921670.1:10572048-10580094 GCF_000298275.1 Orycteropus afer afer
TCTGTCTGGGAGCTCCTCCCACAGGAGCAGACTCTCAGCAAAGTACAGGAAGTGACATCGGCAGCCCTGCAGGGGACGTAGAGATGTTCCCCCCCCCATTGAGTGCTTGGGGTGCTCCTACTGTGTCCTAGGGCACATACTGCATGCTGGGGAGGGCAGGGATGTGGAGGAAGGGTGATCCCAGCCCTCAGGACATTTCCAGGCTAGTGGGAGCCACAAGGCAGTGATGACAGGGATTGCTGGAAGCACTGAACCCAGCTGGGTGTGGGGGGGCTGGCAATCAGGGAAGACTTCCTAGAGGAGGTGACTTTTAAAAAAATAATAATAATTTTTTATTTTGGGTGAAACGATTCACAACATAGCATACACCATTCCATAGTTTTTATACATAGACATCACTGACAGGGGTACCTTCTCCACATTGTGTCACTGACCCCCATCTCTTCCCCTACTGTCTCACCACTGTTAACACAGACTCTCTGCCCCTTTAAGTTCTCATCTCTTTTAGACTTTGTTGCCCATTGACCTCATGTAGATAAGTCTTTGAAAGAGCACTGTCCTCGGGGTGAACATTCATTAAATGAGCTACGTTGTCATTTGGTTTAAAGATCACTTCTTGCCATAGTTTTGGTTCAAGGCTTAAAAGTTATTTTCAGGTAACAGATGGAAGGATTCAGAAGGTGACTCTTGAAGTGAGGCTCAGAAGAAGCGTTGGCTGCAGGGACAAGCCTGGGGCGGTCCACTCTGCAGGGGAGCCTCCCGTGCAGACGCACAGGAGCTCCCGGGGTGCGGGGGGAGGGGAGGAAGCAGCGAGCCCCACCTGGCCAAGCAGAGGGCAGACACAGGAAGCTGCTTACGGCTTCTCGGAGGGTGCTGGGCGCCAGGTGGAGGAGCTGCACTGACCCCCGAGGGCCAAGAGGAAGTGTGGGCAAGGAGACTGGGTCAGCAGTGGGTTTTGTGGAGACAGCGGGGTGAGCGGGGCCAGGCGGGAGCGCGCAGTGGGGTCCCGCAATGTGTCTGGAGCAGCCTTCCTGTGGCATTGTGGTGTCCGCTGGTGTGGGAATGTGATGAGGAGGGTCAGGCTCTCTGTGGCTCCGAGAGGAGCATGCAGAGGCCTGTGGCCAGAAGGGAAAGGTTCCGGGGGAGGGGAGTGGGCTCGGGAATTGGGGAACTCCTTCCTGGGTCCACCAGGACCCCTGCTGCGGAGTCACTTCAGTTACCCCGAATTCTGTGCTCTGAGGGTAGAGGGGCTGTCAGGCTGCATCTTATAGCACCCTCCCCCAGATGCTATGAGCAATGAGGATGGGGACCCCACTGCAGGGGGCTGGACAGGTTTGGGGTCCTGAATCCGGGGCTGCAGTCCCAGCTGGTGACTTGGGCCTCACGACTATGGTCTCCAGATCTGTAAAGTGGGCATGCAAGGCCCCTGCTGCAGAGGCCCTGGAGCCCGGGACCCAGCGCCTGGCTCTTGGGGTGCCCAGTGTGGGAACAGCCCTCATGTGTGGCGGTGGCTCCCTCCTGCTTGGGGCCAGCTCAGTGTCTTCCCTTCTATCAGTTGCGCCTGATCACCCTTCACACCTCACTGAGGTTCCCGGGTGCCTGTCCCCATGTCTGTACCCCATCCCTTCTGGGGCAAGGTGGGGTCCTATGTCAGGCTCCATTCCTGGGGCTGAGATGAGATTGTGGACAGAACAGGTAGCACTGGAACTAAATTCACAAGCTGTGGCCACCCCCTGGGCCCACCGCACAGCAGCCAGGCCTGGAGGCTAAACTTGGCTGGTCCCAGGAGGCCACCTGGCCTGGGGCTGAGAGCAAAACCCAGGAATTAGACAGGCACTCGACTGCCCTTCCCACCACCTGTGCAGAGACCCCAGTGCAGTGTGGGTTATGTACATGTGTGTGTGGATGTGTTCACTTGTGTGGACATGCATGTGCACACTTGTGTGCATACGTGTGCACATGCATGTATGTGGGTGTGCCCATGTATGTGGGTCACAGGGCTGTGCCTGGGAAGTCTGAGACGTCCCTGGAGTGCCCAGCCCGGCTGGCACCCACAGGTGACAGCCCCCCCTTGTGTCTACAGGTATGACGAGAAGCTGCAGAACCCGCACAGGGGCAAGCCGCCCCCTCCAACCAAGACGCCACCGCCACCGCGGCCTCCCCTGCCCACCCAGCAGTTTGGCGTCAGTCTGGAATAGTAAGTGAGCCCTGGAAGTGACCTGGGACCACGGGTGCGCCTGTAGGAGATTGTGAGACTGCTTGCTGCTGTGTGTGCGCGCGCCCGGGCGCCTGGGTGCGGAGAACCTGCGGGCGGGGTTCTCTGCCAGCTCCCAGTCTGGGTGCCTGTGTGTGGGGGTCTCTGCCAGCTTCCAGCCTTTGTCATGGGGTGGCCTATGCGCCCTCGGGCCCACTGCCTTCCAATGAGGCACGGTCATGCGACTTGCTTTGGCCGCCGTAACAGGAGGAGACATGGGGCGTATTCCCTACCCCCTCCCACACACACCCGGTGCCATTCACTTAAGAGTTGCTCTGTAAGCATCTGCATAAATTGAGAGGACACACTGCATGTTCCGTGTACTGTTCCCTCCAAATACATCTGCAGCGAGTTTCCAAAACACTGCTCCCCTGCTGGCTCACCCCCTCCTTGTCCTCACCCCTTCCCCCAGGGGATGCTCCTGCAGTGACCAGGGGCGCCTCGAGGGGGCACCGGTGAGAACCTGGCTGAGCCAGCCGCCCCGGGATTTTCAAGCCGCCCCTCGATGGACGGTTCCCCGAGTTTCTGAGGCTTCTGCTCCCCACGGTGTCACGATTTGCGTCTGTGCTGAGGCCGCGGCCTCGCCGACTGGTATCATCACCCACTTCTAACCCTGATTTCTGTGCCTCCGAGTTGCCTATCTGGTTCAGAAACACTTCTGTCTTCTTATATTCCAACAAAATGTGAAAACTGAAAAACAAAACGCCCAGCTCGTAGACTTCGGACACCATCTATCTGAGTAAAACCCATGGCCGCTGTCAGGTGCAATCCCCGTGACCCAAGGTTGCAGCGTAGAACCCTTTTGAGAATGTCCTTGGCTGTCATCTTTGCAGAAAGGAGCCCTGGTGGTTGGCTGTTTGAGCCCCTCCAGCTGCTCCTCAGAACGACTTGGGGATCACAGCTCAGAAAGCCCCAGGGGTCAGTCCTGCTGTGTGACATGGCGCCAGCCATCTCCGTAGGAGAGCTGTACCACTGGGTGGGTTCAGACGCCAGCCTTGAGGTCAGCAGATGAACACGAACCGTTAGCAACACCAGGGACCTGAGTAAAAGCATTGGGGGAGCTTGGGTAATGTTGGTCACCTCTCCGTTCCCTCCATGTCGCCAGGGACACCTTTGGTCTTGCGTTCTGAGCTGGTCCCTTTCAGGCTGTGTTGGCACAGCCTTTGAACTCCCGGCCGTCTGTTCGCAGAGCGAAGAAGGGTATTAGAAAAGCGCACTGTGTGGTTTCTGCTTTGACATCACCTCACCCTGACGTGTGCTGTTCCAGGGCCGCTGGTGATTGTAAAACGCAATTCAGCAGGTCTTCAGGGAACAATGAGCAGCGTTCCACAACCTTTTAAAAGAAGATTTCATGTGCCACTTTGAGAGCTAATCCACGAGGCTGCCTCTTTGAATGAATATTTTATGCTGTTTTGTTGCAAGTGACTGTAATAAAGTGGCAATAAACATATTAAAGGAAGCACCAAATATGTTATTTGTTTGGACTGTGAATGAACGCAGGTTATTAAAATTCATAACTGAGTCCTATTCACAAACGTTAATTTGCTGAGTTAAGTTCAGAAGCGCACAGCAGAAAGTGATCACCTCAGATGGCTAATTAAGTGAACACATTAAGAGGAAGGCTCAGGGACTCCAGGCCTTTGCTTGCTGGTGATCCCAGAAGAGGGGATACGGAGACACGTATGGTATTAGTATGGTATTAGTCTGTGCCCTACCTGGGCAGCTCTGGGGTCATGGAAAGAGGAAGGAGTCAGCTTGAGGTGCAAAAGTGTGTGGGGGGGGTCACATCTGAGCCCTGGCACTTTCCAGGTGCCAGACTTCTCACCTGTTTCTTTCCTTGTAAACGGGAGTGAATCCCTGCCCCGCCCATTTCCAGGGCTGTGGGGGGCTTCAAAGTAAGGTGTATGGGCATTTGAGTTGGTTCTTATTGCCCCTTCAGAACCCCTTCCTCCAGGAAGACTTCCTTGATTGGGACGTCATCTGTGCCTGTGGTGTTTGTGTGTGACACTGCCATCCTGGGGAATTGTTTCTGTGTTTGTGTGCACATATACACACACACATGCATGCACCTAAGCACATGAACATGCACATACACATGCATGAGCATAGGTGTGTGCAGGCACAACTGTGCACATGTACACATGCATATGCATGCAGACATGCACACACATGTGTACATGTATGCACCACACACACACACGTCATCACATCACGCACCCAAACACACATGCATGCAGACATGTACATATGCAAGTGCATATACACGCACAAGTGCGCACATGCGCACAGACGTGCACACAAACACATGCATCCATGCGGGCACACGCACACGGAGGGTGGGCTCTGTGAGGCCGTGCTGGGTCTGATCTGCGCCTGTGCTCCCAGGAAGTGACTGGGAACAGCATCCAGTGAGTGGGAGGTAGACTGGAGCATGGGCAAGCCCTGAGGTTGTCTTTGTAGTTTTCAAGTATACAGCTCATTGGTTTTCCGTGCGGTCCAACCTGCAAAGCCAGACCTTGCATAAGGCAGAAACCTGGCAGAGAAGGAAAACTCGAACGATTCCCACTAAAATGCATCATGGAAGCATGGTCGGACCCCACCCTTTCCAAAGGGGAAACCTCACGAGACCCAGACAAACCAGGGGCCCCCGGGAGTTCCTGCTCGTGCAGGTTCCGTTATCTGCTCACGAGAGCTGCGGAGCCTTCATCAGTGCCGGTCACCTCACCATCATCATCAGAGCCGGTTACGCTCACTGTCATCACCTCTGCGTTTGCGTCTGTAGCTTTTGTCTGTGCTGGACACTTGAGATAAATGCAGTCATGTCAGACATGATGTTCTGTATCTGAATTCTTTCACTTGACGTGTCCTCAAGGTCCCTCTGCTGTAACTGAGTAACAGGCCATGGCGTGGATGCACTAGAGCCCCTGGGGGTGCGCTCGGCACCTAACCCAGAGAGTGGGGGTTCAAGTCCGCCCAGATGTACCTCGGAAGAAAGCCTGGCCATCTGCTTACCCAAAGCTCAGACCCTGGCACCCCTGTGGGCACAGCTCTGCGGGGACACACGTGGGGTCTCTCTGAGTTGAAATGAGCTTGATGGCACCTGTGAACTGTGTCCCCAGCCTGTGTTGGAGCCAGAATGAAAGGGACGGAGCAGGGATGTGTCCTGACTCACTTCCTCAGGATGAACTCCGCAGAGAGGAGTCACAGAAAACATGGGACTGTTTCTAAGGCTTTATGTGTTATGCGGTCACCCTCCAGGAAGGTCACGTGTTGTACAAAGTGTGAAGCCTGGGTCACAGCCCTGCGTCAGCTCCAACCCCTCTTGCCCAGGAATTTAGAGGTTCCAGGAAGGAAGGAACGCCTCCTGCCGGCCTCTCCCTGACCTCTGCGAAGACGCCCTCTCCTGTGCTCAGCACCCTTCTCCATGGTGCCCCCAGACTCCGCTGTGAGGTGGGTGGGGCCGGTGGTGAGGGGCAGGTCTGTTCACTCCCTGCCACCCCTGGGACACAGCCAAGCCTGCGGTAAGGAGGAGCCGGTGCGGCTGGTCAAGGAGGCCCGGGAGAAATCAGGAGGCTGCTTGTGGCAAAGGAGAAAGGTCCCTGGGTTGGGCTGAGGTCTGTGCTCATCTGCGAACCAAAACAGGCGGCAGCAGCCCGGAAGAAAGGCCTGGTGATCGGCTTCCACAAAGAAGACAGCCAAGAAAACCCCTGGGGCTCAGCTCCGCTCTAACACACGGGGCGCCATGCGTCCGGACCGGCTCGACGGCAGTGGGTCTGCTTTAGGAGTGTTTTCGTCAAACATCTGAGTCAAGCTTGGCTCCAGCGAGGCCAAGGAGGTCAAACATAGCACTCTGGACCCGAGGTAAGACTTTATTTGTGTTAAGCCTGTGTTCCATTAAAACGGAAACGTCTGCTTTGAGCTACGTGTGGGCTGCGCCTTTATCTTCTTTTGGGGATAGTTCTCACTATTAATAACGACACGTAGTATAGCCGTCTCCTAGGGCTGCCGTAACCAAGTGCCACAGCCTGGGCGGTCCTAAGCTGAACTTTCTCCTCTGTTCCGGAGGCTGGACATCTAAATTCAGAGCGTTGGCCAGGCCAGTGCCCCAAAGGCTCTAAGGAAGTTCCTTCCTCACCTGAGCTGACGTCTGGTAAACCAGCCATTCCTGGGCTAGACACTGCAGCACAGCTCAGGGGTCACGTGGCTGTCCTCCCTGTTTATAAGGGCACCGCTCAGCGGGATCAGGATCCACCCTCCCCGTATGACCTCATGTTAACTGATGCATCCGTGAAGACCCTATTTCCAGGCAAGCTCATGGTCCCAGGCACTGGGGTGAGGATGGGAGCACGCGTTGTGGGGGACACGATGCTTCCTGTAACATGTGCTTTCTAAGAATCCTGGAGAGAAACTGAGGGAGCTGTTAGGAGACCTGGCTGTGCCCCGGCCCCTCCCACAGCCAGCTGTGGGACAAGGACAGGGCCTGGCTCTGTCTGTGAAACTGGTAGTGACAGCCATCTCACCACAAAGAAGACACCTGCTGGCATGAAGTGAGACACTGTGAGGAATCCCGCCTGCCGCAGCGTCGACCCCGACTCACGGTGACCCCACGGGACCCGAGGGGCACTGGGCTCAGCGGGGTTTGCAGCGGCTGATCGTTCTGAAGCAGACTGCCAGGCCTTTCCTCCAAGGAGCCTCGGTGGTCTGGAGGTCCAGCCTTTTGCTTTCCATCAGCAGGGACATGGGGTTGGTGAAGAATATTGAATACCGTGGGCTGGAGGGTGACCCCATGTGTCTTGGACGAAGCACAGCCAGTATGTCCTCAGAAAGGATGATGGGGAGACTTGGTCTAGCTTCGTTCAGATGTGTCATCAGAAGGGACCGGTCCCTGGGAAGGACAGCACGCTGGCAGAGTGGGAAAGGGGAGGACCCTGCACGAGGTCGATTGACGCGGTGGCTGCGACGACGGCTCAAACACACCAACTGTTGTGAGGGTGGCGTGCACACAAAGGCCGTGGGCATGGTGGCGTCTGACCTCTGACTTCACGACGGGGAGAGAACCGCCACCAGCAACATCAGCTCAAGGCTGATGCCTATGAGGCGGAGGTCAGACATGCTGCCACCCTCCAACATTTTACCAATTCTGACACCAACCGTCCTCCCCACGGCACTCTCTACTTCTCTGCTGGGTTTAATAAGGCGTTGCAGTGGCCACACAGAACTCGCAGACAATATTCACATTAATGGTGTTTATGGGAGCTCTGGTGGCGTAGTGCCTAAGGCACCTGACTGTTAACCAGAGTCTGGCAGTTCAAACCCACCAGCCACTCCTCAGAAGGAAGGTTGGGCAATCGACTTCTGTAGAGATACCACCTTGGAAACCCAAGGAAGGTTTGCTAGGAGTTGGGATCAACTTAATTGTCGTGAGTTTGTTTGTTTGTTTGTTTTTTAAGGGGAAAGTAACTGGTTAAAAATTGAGGATCAGAAACAGCTCAGAGTACAGTTCTTCAGTCAGGACTTCTTTTCAGCTGTCCTGTAGGAATGCTTCTCTCTGGCCTCAGCCTCTGCGCTGCTTGGGCAAGTGCCCAGAGAGGCACCCTACTCTACCAGCAAGTCTCCTACCCAAAGGCACACAGCTTTCTCACTCTCTGGGCCAGGAAGCCCGCCACTCTGTCTCAGCACAGGGTCTTAGGTCTGAGGACTCACTTCACTCCTGGCTCTCGATGGTAGTGAGATTCCCTCTGTCTGCCTCTGGGATGACTCATTTTAAGCCCGTTGTCGTTGTTAGGTGCCGT
>NW_006921670.1:10581189-10582206 GCF_000298275.1 Orycteropus afer afer
AGCCTCCCAAACTGTAAGAGAATAAACTCCTGTTTGTTAAGACCATCCCATTTGTGGTATTTCTGTTAGAGCAGTACTAGGGAACCAGAACACCCTCTAAAAAAGTTAAAAGCAGTCCTTGCAAGAATCTACCTAATTTTAGTAACTTAGCACAAGATAGAATGAAGTTCATCTCCATTTAAAGGAATACAACAAACCATGTAACAAACAACACAACCAACAGTGTAAAATTCCAGGCACACACACTCACAGGAACCCATGACTGCAGTGCAGTGAATTGCTTGGTGTGGCGTTTCTAGCCATAGTCTTTGTAACTCCCACTGGATCACTGGGTGGGGCCATGCAAATAAGGTGTGTGGAGTGCTGATGTGGGATTGGTTAGTTTAGTCACTCTGCCAGGCTTAAATGAGTCTTCCTAGAGGCAAAAAGGAACTCTGGTGGCTGTGATAGTTTGAGCTGTGTGTCAACTTGGCTGGACCCCAGTTCTGTGTGGTTGTTCCCATGATGGGATTGGATGACTGTGTTCTGAGTGGCCAATCTGTTCAAGGAGAGTTTCCCTAGGGGTGTGGCCTGCTTCCAGGATACCCAGGGACATCCTGGGAAGAGAGACATTCTTCTGTGGATCAGGATTCCATTGTGCTGCCTACAACTGTCCATGAGTGAGCAGTCCACCGTTCGGCCTGGAGATCTTGGATTCATCATTCATTGGAGTCAACAGCAGGTGTACCGCCTGCTAGCCTTGAGCTTCTCGGCCCCTGCAGGGAATAGCCTCCAGCCTGATGTTTGCTCCAGGGACTTTGGACTTGCCAGCTTCTATACGTTTGTGAGCCATTTTCCTAAGATAATTTCTCTCTCTTTTTATAGACATATATGATTTGCTGGTTTTTGTTTCTCTAGAGAACCCAGTCTAACACAGTGGCATAGTGCCTAAGGCACTTGACTGCTAACCAGAAGGCTGGAGGTTCAAAACCACCAGCCACTCCTCAGAAGGAAGGCTGAGCAATCTACTTCTGTAGC
>NW_006921670.1:10588331-10591637 GCF_000298275.1 Orycteropus afer afer
ACTGTGTCAATCCATCTCATTGAGGGCCTTCCCCTTTTTCGTTGACCCCCCACTTTACCCAGCATGATGGCCTTCTCCAGGGGCTGGTCTCTCCTGGTGACTTGCCACGGCACAGGTGTACCTCGCACACACTGCCACCTTGGTTCCAGATCCCAGCACTAAGGTGACTACAGCAATAAAGTGAGTCACACGAGTTGTTTGGTTTCCCGGTGCCCAGAAAAGTTACGTTTACACTAGACTGTAGCGTATGGAGTGGGCAGTGTTGGTTCCGACTCATAGCGACCCTATGCACAGCAGAACGAAACCCTGCCCAGTAAGTGTGAATAAGCAGCATTATAAAAAAGTATGAAATATTGTGAGAATTACCAAAATGTGACAGACACATGAAGTGAGCATGTGCTGTTGGGAAAATGCTTCCAATAAACTTGTTTGCCCCAGGGTTGACACAAATCTTCAATTTGTGAGGAAAAAAAAAACAACATAGTATCTGTGAAGGGCAATAAGACGAGGTGTGCCTGTGTGAGAGATGACGCCCCTCCAGCCTTGCTTCCAAGGAGCCTCACTTTGTCCAGGACAGATTTCCTCATTCTTCCGGCCATTGGTGGTGTGTTCAGTGTTCTTCACCATCATCCAGAGACATCAGTTCTTCTTCAGTCTTCCTTCCTCATTCACTGTCCAGCTTGCGCATGTGTAGGAGGCGACTGAAAATATCACAGCTGGCGTCAGGTGCTTCACAGTCCTCAAAGGGGCACCTTTGCTCTTTAACACCTCAGAGAGGTCTTTTGGGCAAATCTGCCCAGTGCAGTACCATCTTTGATTCCTTGGCCGCTGCTGCCATGGGAGAGCTCTCGTGGTCCTTTAGGTGGCTAATCAAAAGATCGTTGGTTCAAACCCATCAGCCGCTCAGTGGGAGTAGATGAGGCAGTCTGCTTCCATGGAGACTTATAGCTTTGGAAACCCTATAGTCAGTTCTCCTCAGTCGATATGAGTTGGAATCGACTCTGTGGCAGTGGGTTGGGTTGGGGTTTTGGTTTCCATGGGCATTGATTATGGATCCAAGTCAAATGAAACCTTTGATGAATGAATGTTTTCTAAATTTACCACAATGTTGCAGATTTTCCTTTTCTTTCTGTGGAGCTGTAATCCATACTGAAGGCTGTAGTCTTTGATCTTCATGAGTAAGTGCTTCAAATCTTTACTTCCAGGAAACAAGGTTGTGTTGTCTGCCCATGGCGGGCTGTTAATGAGTCTCCCTCCAACCCTGACAGGATAACACGCTGGCTTGTTACGAGGCCTGGTTTTTAACTGTTACAGCCCCCGTCCAGAGCTCCTCGCTCTGCCCTCCTGACAACACCTCTCCCCTCTGAGCCTTCCCCTGTGCACGTCCCTCTGTCTGAATGCCCTTGGCCCATTTGTCCTCTGGCAGGCTCCTCTTCATCCTTCAAAACCCGGCTCAGAAGATGCGTCCTGTGAAGCTCCCACACAGGCCGTGCCTGTCTGCTGGGGCTCCGAGATGCTACACTCTCATTTTTACTGTCTTTCCTGTCTTTCAGCCACCGAACCACCCACGCCCGAGGGCCGGGCTCATCTCGCTACACAGCTCTCTGTCCTGTTTTTTTCTAGGCATGTGGAGAAGACCAGAGCCTTGGTGCCAGTCACAGCCATCCACACACGTGGCTAACACCCGTCACTTTCCTCTCTCTCCCCTCAGCCTCAAAGACAAAAACAGAGGTGAACTCATCCCCCCTGTGCTACAGCTCACAGTGACGTACCTGAGGGAGAACGGTAAGCGCCTGGGTCTGCTGGGGGCGTGCCCCTCCTGGGAGTCCATCCCAACGCCCAGAGCCCAGGGCGTGGGAGGAGCTGGAACCTGTCCAGGGAGGGGCCCACGTGCTTGGTTCCCGGGGCTCCCGACTGGCTGTGGGTTTGAATCCTGGCTCCACCAGGTACTAGCTGTGCAACCTGGGGCCAGTTACTTCCCTTCTCTGGCCTCTTTTTCCTCACCTGTCCTTTGAGGTTGATGTCAGTTCCTGTTCTCTGGGGTTGTTGGGGCCTAAGTGAGGAAATGTGGGGAAAGCCCTCAGGCAGCGTTGGTCCCAGTTACCGTCCGTCGACGCTGACGCCCAGCCAGCTGTGTGTGTCAAAGTGGAAGTGCCCTGCACGTGGCTTTCAGCGGCTGGGTTTTCAGCGGTAGACGGCCAGGCCTTTGTTCAGGGGTGCCCTGGGTGGACTTGAACCACCTGGAGACCGACTGTGGCGCTGGGGGGAGTGGCAACAGTCTGGGTTTGGCGGGAGACCATTTTCCCGCTAAGGCCAGTGGAGCGTCCTGGGATGTCCTGGGAGCCTCTGTGGGGACCTGTGGGACACCTGGCGGCTCTTCTCCTTGCAGGACTCCGCACCGAGGGCCTGTTCCGGAGATCGGCCAACATCCAGACCGTCCGTGAGATCCAGAAGCTCTACAACCAAGGTGCGTCCATTCCCCAGAGAGCCCGACTTGAGGTCTCAGAGCCCCGCTGTTGGAGGCAGTGCAGGCCCAGAGAAAGTGCGAGCCGGGGGCAGCTTCCCACTGGCGACCGAGACGACCAGAGGGGAGGCCATTTGTCAGACGGTGGCCCACTGGGCATGGTGGCTGCACAGTGCTGTTCCAGTCACGGTGTCTTCCCTCAGGTGAGGTGGGCACCCGCTCTATCCACTCTCCCAAAGCTGGGGGACTTGTCTCGTGGTGTCTTCACTCACGGCTCCTCTCCAGTGGCCTCCTCACCTGCCCCAGTATCAGCCCACAGGCATGGAGAGCAGTGTCGGGGCTGAGGACATGTCCCACAGATGCTAACAACATGGCCACCTCGTTACAGCTTGATTTCCCCTCCACCCCACCCTCCCACACTGTTCATTCAACAGCACCCACAGGCCAGCATGGGGCTGGCCCAAGTCTGACCCAAAGGGGTCTGTGAAGGTCTTGGGTGGTCAGTCTGTCAGATGCAATATGAGAAAATGGGATTTGGGAAGGCCAGGAAACATTTAGTGCCCCATTGACACAGTGGCACAGCCAACCAAAAGAGCAATTTGAACTCACCAGCTTCTCCACAGGGGAAAAGATGAGGTGGTCTACTTCTGTAAAGACTGACAGCCTTGGAAACCCTGTAGGCAGTTCCACTCTGTCCTCTAGGGGCGCTGTGGGTCAGAATGGACTCCACGGCAGTGGGTGTGGTTTGGGCTTTGCTTCCCTGAAGACTGACAGCCTTGGAGACCCTGTGGGCAGTTCCACTCTGTCCTCTAGGGGCGCTGTGGGTCAGAATGGACTCCAGG
>NW_006921670.1:10591757-10598323 GCF_000298275.1 Orycteropus afer afer
GACAGCCTTGGAGACCCTGTGGGCAGTTCCACTCTGTCCTCTAGGGGCGCTGTGGGTCAGAATCGACTCCAGGGCAGTGGGTGTGGTTTGGGGGTTGCGTCTGTGAAGATTCACTCACTCAAAACTCACTGCCATTGAGTCAATTCTGACTCAATTCTGCCATGGTCATTGGGTTTCCAAGGCTATAAATCCTTATGAAAGCAGACTACCTCATATTTCTTCTGTGGAGGAGCTGGTGGGTTCGAACCATCAACCTTTTGGTTAGCAGCCAAATGCCTTCACCACTCCACCACCAGAGTTCCGTCTGTAAGCCTGGGAAACCCTATGGAGGCAGTTCCCTTCTGTCCTCTAGGGGCGCTGTGAGTCGGAGTCAACTCGACGGCAGTGGGTTTGGTTTTGGTGGGTCCTGGAGAGGAACCCACAACGTGCCTGGATGCAGGGCCACACCCGACTGCACCTGGCATGAGGCAGCAATGGGACGGCAGTGAGGGGACTACACGTGCAGGCACACGGGGTCTGGGGTTGGCGGGTGCTGAAGACCAGGTGGTCAGCTTACATTCCTAGTGCTGTAGGTTGGGAAAAGGGAGTAGTTGTCACCACAGGCATTTGAGGGGAGCAGGTCAGGAGGGACAGAGTTGGGGCTCTACGGTAGTGTTGGACACCCAGCGGGGTGTGGTGGGAGGGCTAGTTAGAGCCCACAGCTGTTGAGAGACTGTGACAAGAATGACCATGGCAGAAACTGAGTGCACGGACAGCTTATCAGTCCCCGTCGAGGCGCCCCTGGGTGGCAGCGCAGAGCAGATTGCTAGGCCTGTCTTCCAAGGTGCCTCTGGGTGGGTTCGACCCTGACGGGCAGCCAGGAGGCCTCATGGGTGTCGAGGCAGCAGACCGTGTTGCCACACGCTGGCCTCAGGCAGGGACTGAGTGCCATCTCGTGGGCCGCCTTCACAGCCCTCGTGCCTTGGCGTCATGCTGGGCACTGCTACAGCGACAAGTCCTCGCTGAGACCAAACCACAGTAAAGAAGGCGTCCCAGAGGAGGCAGGTGAGGGCGGCCCAGCTGGCGGGGGGCAGCACCCCATTCCAGAGGCAGCCCCGAGCGGTTGCTGGCAGAGGCGGCCACAGCACACATGGCCCAGCACAGGCTCTCCCCATCGGGTCTCCGTGCCGGTTGACGTCAGAGTCTGTGGAAGCAGCAGCCCCAGGCCCAGAGCTCAGCAGCCCCTTGTCCTGGGCGCCTGGCCTGTTTACCTCCTGTACCTCCCCTGGGGCCTGCCCCTCCCGGGAGCTGCTCTGAGTCTCCCCGCTACGTGCCCTACGTCCTTCATTCACTCCGTCATTCACTCATGTCTGTGCGCAGGGAAGCCCGTGAATTTTGACGACTACGGGGACATCCACGTGCCCGCTGTGATCCTGAAGGCCTTCCTCCGAGAGCTGCCACAGCCGCTGCTGACCTTCGAGGCCTACGAGCAGATCCTACAGATCACCAGTAAGGACCGCACGTCCCTCCCGGGGCCAGGGCCGGGGCTCAGGGGGCTTTCCCACCCACTGAGGGCCAGGGTTGGGGGCTTCAGGGCCATCCCCACCTGCCTCAGCCAAGGCCACTGTCCACGGGTGGGAGGGATGGGGTCAGGGGTCTCCTGGCCATCTCCTGGTGTAACTGGGCTGAGGGGCAGCCTGGTGGGTGGGGCAGGAGTGCTGGGGTCATGTCTAGATTTAGGGCAAGTCACCCTGGTGGGGGTCCCACCCGTTCATCTACCCTATGCTGCCCCCACCGTCCAGTGCCCAGCTCCTCATCTAGAAAGGAGGGCACAGTCCCTCCCTGCACTTCTGTCCAACTAGTCATAGAAACAATGGAGACAACGTGAGCTGCTGGTGGTGCGGATGCTGTCAAGTCCATTTTGACTCACAGCGACCCCACATGACAGAGAGCCACCCCATAGTTTCCAAGGCTGTCGATTTTTTCTTTTTTTTTAAGTTATTGTGATTTGGGTGAAAGTTCACAGAGCAAATTCATTTTCCATACAGCAGTTCATACACATTTTATTTCATGACATTGACTGCAATTCCCCACAGTGTAACAGCTCTCTTCCCACTTCCTCCCTGTAGTTACCTCTTCCCTGGGTCCTTCCCTCCCATGCTCTCCGCCACCCCCACCCCAGCTGTCTCCGTTGCAAATACAGCCCTCCTGTTCTCCCACGATTGATCATTCTCAGGACTGTGTCTCCCTGATGTAAATGTTCACCCCACATGCCTGTCTATTGTTTGGCTGGAAGCCACAGGAGTGAGTTCAGTTCCAGACCTGAAAGGCAGCTAGCGGTCTCACTAGCCTGTAGCAGACCAGAAAACCAGATATTTTTTTTTTTATGATTTTGAGTTTTGTTCCACATTGTTCTCCCACTCTATCCAGGATCTCCTGCACCAATCCCCCTTCGAGTGTTAGCCGGGCACCATCTAGTTCTTCTGGTCTCATGGTCGTAGAGGCTGAGGATCACGTGGTCTATTAGTCCCTTGGACTAATAGTTTCCATGCATCTTTGGTTTTCTTCCTTCTTCTCTGCTCTGGATGAAGAGAGACCCATGGTTGCATCTAGATGGCTGCTTGCAAGCTTTTAAGACCCTAGTCACTACTTGCCAAAGTAGGATGTGGAAAAATGTTTTTGTGTAGGATGTTATGCCAGTTGAGCTTGATATCCTCTGTGAACACAGTCCCAAGCCCACAGGTCCAACTGCTTGCTCCTTCTGGGTAGCTGGCTGTAGCCAAGAACCAAGGCTGTCAATCTTTACAGAAGCAAAGCCCAAACCAAACTGGCAATTGATTCTGACCCACAGCGCCCCTAGAGGACAGAGTGGAACTGCCCACAGAGTCTCCCAGGCTGTCAATCTTCACAGAAGCAAAGCCTAAACCACGCCCACTGCCGTGGAGTGGATTCCGACTCACAGCGCCCCTAGAGGACAGAGGAGAACTGCGCTTCCCCGGCTGTCAGTCTTTACCAGAGCGCATTGTTAGGTCTTTTGTCCTGCAGAGTGGCTGGGCGAATTCCAACTGTCAGCCTTTCAGTTAGCAGTCAGATGCTCAACTGGCTGCCCCACCAGGGCTCGTTATAATGACCTATGCAGATAAAAACAAACAACCCTCTTCCATGCGAGTCAGCTCTGGCTTCTCCCACCCCGTGTATGCCACGTGTGGACAGCCGGGCTCCAGAGGGTGGTCAGAGGCTGAATTTCCAGACGGAGGTCACCAGGCCTCTCTTCCGAGTCACTGCTGGGTGGACTCGGCCCACCAGCCTTTGGGTTTGCACCTGAGTGTACCACCCAGGGACCCCAGACCCCAGCAGGCCTTGTAAACACTCAGACGGCTGGGCTCCTGCCAGTAGTTTGTGACTCCCTGGTGCTGGGGAGGGGTCCAGAACCTGCATTTCTGACACTGTTTCGGGGCCGCTGACCTGCCGTCACTGGGTTGGGTCCTGTGGCTTCAATGCTGAGCTAAGGGAAGCAAATTTTCTACAGCTCACTCATCTTCCTCCATAACCGTCCAGATGATGCCTGAGTTTTTTGGCAAACGTTGTTCCTTCCTGCTCTTAAATAAACTCTACAGGTGGAGGAAGGACACAGGCCCGCCTTACAGCTTTCAGCAGGAGGTAGAAGCAGCACGTAAAGTCCAGGAGATAAAAGCTCGCATCTCCTGATGGTGAAGTCGGGTGGCAATTTGCAGCAGGGATTGGGGCTGCCGTGGGGCAGACAGAATTTTTAAAAATTGTATCATTATGAAAATACCACAAACACGTTGTTGCTGTTAGGAGCTATCCGTCAAGCGGGCTCCGACTCACAGTGACCCCGTGGACAACAGAACGAAACACTGCCCAGTCCTGTGCCAGCCTCACAATCGCTATACCTGAGCCCATCCCTGCAGTCACTGCGTCTCATTGAGCGCCTTCACCTTTTTCGTTGACCCTCCACTTTATCAGGCATGACATCCTTGTCCAGGGAATGATTCCTTCTGATAACGTGACCAAAGTAGGGGAGATGAAGTCTGGCCATTCTCGCTTCTAAGGAGCATTGTGGCTGCACTTCGTCCAGGACAGATTCGTTCATTCTTTTAGCAGTACGTGGTATACTCAGTATTTTTCGCAAACACCACGACTCAAAAGCATCAACTCTTCTTCGGTCCTCCTTATTCATTGTCCAGTTTTCACGGGCATTTGAGGTGATTGAAAACACCTGGCTTCAATTAGGTACACCATAGTCTTCAAAGAGACATCTTTGCTCCTCATCACTTTAAAGAGGCCCAATACAATACAGCATCTGATTCTTGGCTGCTGCTTCCATGGGTGTTGTTAGTGGAACCAAGTCATATGAAGTCTTTGGCAACTTCAATCTTTTCTCCATTTATCATGATGCTGCTTATCGGTCCAGTTGTGAGGATTTTTGTTTTATTTATGTAATCCATACTGAAGACTGGTGTCTTTAACCTTCATCAGTAAGTGCTCCAAGTCATCCTCCCTTTCAGCAAGCAAAGTTGTGTCATTTGCGTATCTATTGCAGGTTGTTAATGAGTCTTCCTCCAATCCCAATGCCATGCTCTTCTTCATATAGTCCAGCTTCTCGGATTATTTGCTCAGCATACAGGCTGAATAAGTATGGGGAAAGGATACAATCCTGACGCACTCCCTTCCTGATCTTGAACCATGCAGTGTCCCCTTGTTCTGTTCAAACGACAGCCTCCTGGTCTATGTACAGGTTCCCCATGAGCACAACCAAGTGTTCTGAATTCCCATTCTTCTCAATTTATCCATAATTTGTTATGATCCACACAATTGAATGCTTTTGCATAGTCAATAAAACACGAGTAAACACCTTTCTGGTATTCTTTGCTTTAAGCCAAGATCCATCTGACGTCAGCAATTATATCCTTCATTCCACATTCTCTTCTGAATCCAGCCTACGTTTCTGGAAGTTCTCTGTCAAATTCAATTTAAAATTAAAGTTCAAATTTGAAATTAAAGTTCAAATTCAATGAATAAACAACAACAAAAAAACGAACTCACTGCCGTTGAGTCAGATTTGACTCATAGCGACCCGTCCTTAGGTTTCTGAGGCAGTATCACTATGGAAGTTGTTTTTGTTGCTGTTGTTCTTAGGTGCCGTCAAGTTGTCTCTGACTCTTAGCGACCCTATGCACAGCAGAACAGAAGACCACCCGATCCTGCACCAGCTCTGTGATTCTTGCTACACTTGAGCCCATCGCCACCACCACTGTCACTCTGTCTCGTTGAGAGCCTTCCCCTCTTTCATCGACCCTCCACCCTACCAACCATGACATCCTTCTCCACGGAATGGTCCTTTCTGACAACGTGACCAAAGTAGGTGAGACGAAGTCTGGCCATTCTCGCCTCCAAGGAGCATTCTGGCTGCACTTCCTCCAGGACAGATCTGTTAGTTCTTTTATCAGTCCACATTCTTCGCCAGTACCACAGTTCAAAAGCATCAATTCTTCTTCGGTCTTCCTTAGTCATTGTCCAGCTCTCACATGCATACGAGGCTACTGAATATACCATGGCTCGTGTCAGGTGCACCTAAGTCCTCAAAGAGACATCTTTGCTCTTCGGCACTTGAAAGAGGTCCTTTGCAGCCGATTTGTCCAGTGCTATATGTCGTCTAGGAGCTCTGCTGGTGTAGTGCCTAAGGCATTTGTCTGCTAACCAGAAGGCTGACGATTCAAACCCACCAGTCACTCCTCGGAAGGAAGGTTGGGTAATCTACTTCTGTAGAGATACTGCCTTGGAAACCCAAGGAGGGGTCACTGAGTCGGGTCCGACTCGACAGCACATAACAACAACAACAACGTACATCATCTGATGTCCTGACTACTGCTTCCATTGGTGGCGATTGTAGAACCAAGCAATGTGAAGTCTTTTACAATTTCAATCTTTTCTCCATTTATCATAATGCTGCTTTTAGGTCCAGTTGTGAGGATTTTTGTTTTCTTTATATTGAGCTGTAATCCATACTGCAGACTGTAGTCTTTAATCTTCATCACTAAGTACTTCAAGTTATCCTCACTTTCAGCAAGCAAAGTTGGGTTGCAGGTTGTTAATGATTCTTCCTCCAATCCTGATGCCATGTTCTTCTTCATATAATTCAGCTTCTCAGATTATTTGCTCAGCATACAGGTTGAGTATGGTGAAAGGATACAACCCTGACACACTCCCTTCTTGATTTTAAACGATGCAGTGTCCCCTTGTTCTGTTCAAACGACAGCTTCCTGGTCTATGCACAGGTTCCTCATGAGTACAATCACATGTTCTGGAATTCCCATTCTTCTCAATGTTATCCACAAGTTGTTATGATCCACACAATCAAATACTTTTCCACAGTCAATAAAACACAATTAAACATCTTTCTGGTATTCTTTGCTTTGAGCCAAGATCCATCTGACATCAGCAATGATATCCCTCATTCCATGTCCTCTTCTGAATCCAGCTTGCATTTCTGCAAGTTCTGTGTCAATATACTGCTGCAACCATTTTTGAATTATCTTCAGTGAGATTTTACTTGCATGGGATAT
>NW_006921670.1:10599933-10601073 GCF_000298275.1 Orycteropus afer afer
TTGCCCAGTAATGTACCAGACAGTGTTTCTCTGCTATTCATAAGGTTTTCCCTGGCCAGTTTTTGAGAAGTGGATGGCCTCCTCCTTCTTCCTAGTCTGTCTTAGTCTGTAAGCTGCATTGAAACCTGTGCACCATGTGCAACTCTGCTGGCGTCTGAAACACCAGTGGCACAGCCTCAGGCCTCACAGCAACATACAAGCCCCACAGAATGACACACTGACAGACAAGTTTGTCTCCTTTCACTGTTGGAAACCTCTGCACCCTCCCCTTATCTAATTCCTACCTGGAACCTGCCACTTTGTGGTCCCGGGCTGCTCCTGCTCCCTCTCTTTCCTGGCTCTAGGGGGCTTGGAAGTATCTATGGAAGTAGATTGCCCCATCTTCCTTCTGAGGAGTAGCTGGTGGGTTTAAACTGCCAGCCTTCTGGTTAGCAATCAAATGCCTTAGGCACTACACCACTAGAGCTCCTATTCAATGAATAGTGTTTTATAATATGGGACGTTATTTAACTGGCCCCCTAGTGGTCACCATTTATGGCTATTTCCAGTTTGTTTTAAAAGGCTCAAAAACCAAAAAAAAAAAAAAGAAACTTATTGTCATTTAGTTGATTCAACTCATTGCAACCCTTCCTTGGTTTTCTGAGGTGGTATCACTACAGTAATAGATCATCCAATGTTCCTTCCGAGGAGTGGCTGGTGGGTTTGAACCATAAGCTTTCTGGTTAGCAGCCAAATGCCTTAAACACTACACTACCAGAGCTCCCTAAAGGGCTCAACAAGCAAAAAATAACCACTATTGCCCATCAGCACTGTGCTCCTTCAAAAAATTCCCTCTGAAAGAGATGCAAATGTGAGGGGACAGGGAAACTAGATGAACAGAAACAGAACAACCAGAGTGGAAACAATGAGCATGTTCCGGCATGGTGAAGAACATAATCAACATCACTGAACAACTTGTGTAGGGATTGTTGAGTGGGAACCAAAACTCCTGTGTAAACCTTCACCAAAAATACCATAAAATACTACGGAAACAGAAAAGATTCAACAGGTTGTGGAGTTGTTGAAAACTGAGGCACAGGAAGGGGCTCAGGGTCCTGCCTGCTGGGCTGTGGTCCGACCCCTCAGAGTAGGCGAGATGTG
>NW_006921670.1:10602198-10602933 GCF_000298275.1 Orycteropus afer afer
GTAGCCGAGCTGACACCAGCACCCGATCGGCTTGAACTTGTGTCTCTGGGTGAAAGTGGCTGAGCAGCTCCCTGGGGGTGGGAGAGGCTGGGACCCTGTGGGCTGTCGGAGATGCCCCCACCATTCCCAGGACTGGCCCTGAGTGTGTGCACATGTGTGCGTATGTGCACATATGTGTGTGTATCTGTGTGGTGTGTATGTGTGTATGTATGTGTGTGGTGTGCCTGTGTATGTGTGTGTCTGTATGCATGTGGTATGTCTGTGTGTGTGGTATGTATGTGTGGTGTGTCTCTGTGTCTATATGCAGATGTGTGTGTGTGGGGCTTGTGTGTGTGCATCTGTGTGTCATGTGCTGTGTATGTGCACTGTGTCTGTGTGCTGTGTCTGTGTGTATGTGTGTGTTTGTGTGTGTGTGCTGTGTGTGTGGTGTGTCTCTGTGTGTGTCTATGTGCAGATATGTGTGTGTGGGGTTTGTGTGTGTGCATCTGTGTGTCATGTGCTGTGTGTGTGTGCTGTGTGTGTGGTGTGTCTCTGTGTGTGTATGTGCAGATATGTGGGGGGTTTGTGTATGTGTGTGTGGCATGTGCTGTGTGTGTGTGGTGTCTCGGATAGGTGTGTGTATGCGTGGTATGTCTCTGTGTCTATATGCAGATATGTGTGTGGGGTTTGTGTGTGTGTGTCTGTGTGTCATGTGCTGTGTGTGTGCTGTGTCTCTGTCTCTGTATGTGTGTGTGT
>NW_006921670.1:10603953-10605133 GCF_000298275.1 Orycteropus afer afer
GACTTAGCATCCTAACCTAAAAGCAGCCACAGAGGAAAGTAATGAGTGGGAGTGGCTGGGTCTCAATAAAGCTTTATTGATAAAATCAGCCAAGGGGCCATAGCTTGCCAACTCCTGGTCTAGCCCATTCCAGGCATTTGGCTTTAACAGGTGTCAGGGAAGTAATAGTTACTGTGCTGTTACAAAGAAGAGGAACGCGGAGCTCAGAGAAGTAGAGGGATTTAGGAAGGACAGCCACGCGGCTGGTCTGGGAAGTAGGTGGGGGCTCCACGCCTGGTCTCAACATCCACCCTCAGAGCGGGGTGTCCCCTCTGCCCCATGCCGTTGCAGGTGTAGAGAGCAGCCTGCGTGTGACCCACTGCCGCCAGATCCTGCGCGGCCTCCCCGAGCACAACTACGCCATCCTCAGCTACCTCATGAGCTTCCTGCATGTGGTGAGTGGCGGCTGGCACGGCTTTGGGTCTCTGTCCTCCATGTCAAGGCCTGTGTCCCTAAACTGTTGAAGAGGAACTTCATCACTCCCATGTGCACGGTACTTTACAGGGGTTCCCTACAGCCCCCTGACAGGTGTACCACAGAAACCTGGCAGCACAGGCCAGAGGCTCCAGGCTTCCCCTCCTTCCAGTCATCCCCTTCACACACACACACACAGGTTCACACACACAGGTTCACACACCCAGGCACTCACACACATACACAGGTAGACACACATGCACTCACACACACGTACTCACACATACATATACTCACATACACAAGAATTGGCCAGTGAAAACCTTATGAATAGCAGTGAAACACTGTCTGACATATTACTGGAAAACTTTATGAATAGCCCTGAAACATTGTCCAATATAGTGCCAGAAGGTGAGCCCCTCAGGCCGGAAGGCACTCAAAATAGGAAGAGCGGACTCCTCAGAGAAGAGATGATCTTAATGATGTGGGACCTCCATTGGCTGATGGGCACGTCTCAAGTTGAGAAGAAACAGCTGCAAATATCCATTAATAACTGGAACATGGAATGTACAAAGTGTGAATCTAGGAAAATTGGAAGTTGTCAAAAATGCAATGGAACATGTAAAGATCGATATCCTAGGTATTATTGACCTAAAATGGACTGATTTTGGCCATTTTAAATCAGACAACCATATGATCTACTGTGCTGGGAATGACAAAATGACAG
>NW_006921670.1:10608570-10609838 GCF_000298275.1 Orycteropus afer afer
CTCGTTAACAACCTGTGATATACTGAGAATGCAACTTTGTTTGCTGAAAGTGAGGATGAAGAAGCACTTACTGATGAAGATTACAGACTTCAGTCTGCAGCATGGATTACACCACAACATAAACAGAATGAAGATCCTCACAAGTGGACCAATGAACAGCATCACGGTAGATGGAGAAAAGACTGAAGTTGTCAAAGATTTCATTTTACTTGGATCTACAATCAACACCCATGGAAGCAGCAGACTCGCAGTAAGACAGTGTACTGCAGTGGGCAAAGGTGCTGCAGGAGACCTCTGTAAATTGTTTAGCAGCAGAGACGTCACTCTGAAGACAGGAGCACCTGACCCAAGCCATAGTATTTTCAGCTGCCTCACGTGCACATGAAAGCTGGGTAACTAATAGGGAACAGGGAAGAAGAGTTGCTGCTTCTGAGTTGTGGTGCTGGTGAAGAATACTGAAGGTACCACGGCCTGCCCGAAGAAGGAATAAACTGCCCTGGAAGAAGTGCAGCCAGAATGCTCCTTGGAGGTGAGAATGGTCAGACTTCATCTCACCTACTTTGGTCACATTGTCAGAAAGGACCATTCTCTGGAGAAGGATGTCATACCTGGTAAAGTGGAGGGTCAACGAAAGAGGGGAAGGCCCTCAACAAGATGGATTGACACAGTGGCCATGACGATGGGCTCAGGTACAGTAGGGATCGTGAGGCTGGCACAGGACTGGGCAGTATTTCATTCTCTTGTACATAAGGTCGCTACGAGTCGGAAAGGACTCTATGGAACATTACAACAACAATAACACTCACCCATACATGGGCTCAAACACACACAGGTACACACACACGTACTCACATACATACACACATACACACGCACATACAAACGTGCATGCACTCACACAGTACTCACACATGTATTAAAACATGTACTCACACACACAGGTACTCATACACATACTCACACATACACGTACTCACATGTACTCATACACATGTCCTCACACACTCACATACATGTACTCACAGTTACACAGATAGTCACACATGTACTCTCACACACATACTCATACCTACACACACTCACATACTCACATGCTCACATACACTTCACTGCCACACACTGACACGCACTCACACACAGTACACGCACACATGAATCACTCATATGCATGCTCACTCACACATCTGTAGCTGACTGTCAGAATGTGGGTTCTTGGGGCATGCTTAGTAGAGACCAACCCTCTTCTCACTCTCACCTACACCCACAAG
>NW_006921670.1:10610468-10611910 GCF_000298275.1 Orycteropus afer afer
GCCTGGGGGGCACACGCCCCCGTCTGCCGAAGCCAGGCAGCCACGTGGCACCTTCATCCAAGGCTGTGCTGGAGACGGACACGTGGCCAGCCACCCCACCCCTGTCATGCCTCCGCGACCCCTGACGGTGGCCGAGAGACACCACTAGTGTTGGAAAGGCCATACCCAAGTCCATCTGTCTGTGCCCTCCCATATGTTTTGTGGCCTTGACACCTGTGACAGTAACCAGGCATTAAACGAGCTCAGAAGCTGATGGGGAAAAGCCCATGGTTCTGACCCTTGCGTCCTCCTCCCCTGTCCCGAGGGATCATAGCCCCACGTGGCTTAATTGAAGGTGGGGGTGTGCTGGCTGTGGCTTGGAGAGGTGGCTCCCGCTGGCGTGTGGTGTAACAAACAAACCAAGCCCTGCAGCTGAAGACAACAGCCGTGCCACGTTGCCCGGGACACTGGTGTTGGCTGGGCGGCTCACTCCTCTCGCTGGGCCTTAATCACACGCCCAGAGGCCGCCTGCAGCTGGGAAGACTCGGCTCCTGCCTAGGCACTCATAGCCTTCCAGCAGGCTACCTGGGGCCATGTGCACGGCGCGACAGACGGGCCTCATGCCTGTGCTCGCAGGGCGAGTGCCATGACCCAAGGCTGGCACAAGTCACACGGCCAGTCAGAGTCAGAGGAGGACGTGGCAGCATTATTTGGCAAAGGGTGTGGATGCAGGGAGCGTGAAGAAGAGGGCCTGTGTAAGTCGGGGTTTCTGAGAAACAGCTGATATACAAGGAGCTCTGGTGGTGCTGTGGGTACGTGCTCGGCTGCAAACCCAAAAGTCGGCTCTGCACACAGCCTTGCTTTCGGCAGCGGCACTGCTGGCGGCAGATACGCCGTCTGCTTCCTGACTACTGTCCCCTAGGAACCTGATGGGGCAGATCTGCTCTGTCCTGTAAAGTCGCTGTGAGAACACACTTGGCATTTCTCCAGCTGAAAGAGGTGAAGAAAAAAGTTCAAGCCTCAAGTTGCAGTATCAAAGGATTCTATGGGAAGAGATTGGACGACACAGGAAGATGGAGGAACACACAGAGTCACTGTACCAAAAACATAGGTTGACACGTCACCCTTTCAGGAGGCGGCATAAGATCAAGAACCAAAGGTACTGAAGAAAGAATTCCAAGCTACACTGAAGGCACTGGTGAAAAGCAAGGCTCCAGGAACTGACAGGATACTAGTTGAGATGTTTCAACAAATGGATGCAACGTTGAATGCACTCACTCATCTCTGCCAAGAGATTTGGAAGGCAGCTACCTGGCCAACTGACTGGAAGAGATCCATGTTCACGCTCATTCCAAATAAAGGTGATCCAATGGAATTGGAAATTATCAAATAATATCGTTAATATCATATGTAAGTAAAACTATGCTGAAGATAATTCAAAAATAGTTGCAGCAATACATAGA
>NW_006921670.1:10612840-10615833 GCF_000298275.1 Orycteropus afer afer
AGAATTGTGACCATACCATGGACTGCCAGAAGAACTGTGGTAGCTGGAACGCTACTTAGACGTGGCTGAGCGCATCTGTCATGGCACTGCCCCTCCCCAGCTCACCTCGTCCCTGTCCTTACCAAGCTGGCGGCGCGGCTGGGTCCTTCCTCCTGGACCCCCGGCGGCGCAGGGCAGGGTGACGGTGGGCCAGCCTGGGTGCTGGTGTTCTGGAGAACTGGCCGAGCCTGTGGGCCTGCCCAGGGCTCCCTGCCTCCTCTCCTCCCCTTCCCCCTCACCCCCTTCCGGTCCTTTCTCTCAGCAGCTCCCCTCCTTCCAGTCCTTGTTTTTGTCCCACCCCTTCACCCATCTTCTTTTTGTTGTTGTCACTGATTGTGTTTCTCTGTTGTTGTTGATTGATGACTTGGGAGACGTCCTTAGCGGTGTAATGTTTAAGTGCTCGGCTGCTAACAATAGGTTGGTGGTTTGAACCCAGCCAGCAGCTCCATGAGAGGAAGACCTGGCCATCTGGTCTGTGAAGGTCACGGCCGAGGAAACCCTATGAGGCAGTCTGCTGTTCCATGGGGTGGCAATGAACTGGAATTGACTCCACGATTGTGACAACAACCATCTTTACAGAGCATATTGCCAGGCCTTTATTCCTTGGTACCACCGGGTGGGTTCAAACCACCAACCTTTTGGCTCCCAGCCGAGTGCACCCCATTTGCAGCATCAGGGACTTTCCACCTGTCTCCTTTGCCTTCTCCCTGGCTGTCCGTCACTCAGTCAATCCAGACCATATGACTTCCCTTGTCCGTCTTGAGAAACTAGGATTGCTTCATTTCGTTTTTGTTCTCTCAGAGCCTTCTCCCTTTCCTTCTTTCTTTCACTTTCCTTGTTCAATAACCTCCAGCTCTGACCAGTCACAGTCAGGCCGTGGGAGCCCCAGACCAGGCCTGCGGGGGCTTCCAAACTGGAGCCAACGTGGTAGCCGTTTCCCCAACCACAGCCTCGAGGACTGCACCCAGCGTCCACACCTACTCCCCCGGGAGGCGTCTTCTCGCAATTCCAAACGGCCCTAATGTGGCCTCTTAATTCTGCTGCCAAGAAGAGAGAAAAAGTAACAAAATCTGAAATAAAAATGATGAGTCCCTTAAGACCCACTGTGAGCCACAGAATTAATGACGACATTAAATCAGCTCTCATGCATTATGCAGTGAGGTTTACGGTGAGGTGTGCCTTTGAGAGATAGATGTTTCAGATTTTCTGATGCCGAGAGGTGGCCTCCAGCATCCCCTCGCAGCTTCTTTGATGACAGCTCCTATCACCAGTGCTCACCAGGGACTCCGAGCCTTGGCACTACACGGCCCTGTCTCTCCCTTGTATCAAACCACCGCTTTCTGATCACTTCTGTGGCAGAAAGTAGCACTTACAGTGCTAACGTGCAAGAGGCACACCCGCACGTCCCAGCTTAAAACAATGCCAGGTGGCACCAAAATGAGGCTCCAGAGGGTCTCTGTTGACAGGGCACACAGAATAACATACATATTTGCAAAAACAACAGTGATTTTAAGTGACTCTGGAGATTGGACAGGCTGCCCAGAGCTCGGAGCTGTCATCCGCAGTGAATTACGGAAGCTGTCCAGAGACGTCTGTAACACACCAGGTTCCAGGCTGCCGTTGTTGGGGGGGCCAGAATGGGCACCCCACTTCTGGTACCAGCTCAGGTTCACAGCTGTGAACTCTGAGTCATCTAACCCAGCCCAGGTAGACTTCAATGGTGCGTGGCCTGGCTGGAGTTTCTGTCCCACTCTTTGGGTGTGTCACCTGGACAAGTTCTAGCTATTTCTCAGTTGTATAATGGGGAAGGCAGCACTCATTTTCCACCACCCATCTGTCAGTTCGTCATACTGTGGTGGCTTGCATGTTGCTGTGATGTCAGAAGCTTTGCTATCAGTATTTCAAATACTACCAGAGTCCCCTGTGGACAGGTATCACCAAGCTTCTAGACAAGGACAAGCAGGAAAGGCCTGGTGACCAAGTTGTGAAAATCAGCCATGAGCAAGAACCCTGGTGATCATGACAGAATACCATCCGACATGTGCTGGACAACAAGCCCTTTGGGTTGGGAGGCTCTCAGCGTACACAACCATGTGGCCACAACCATGGACACAAGCAATCGATGACTGAGTGTGGCACAGGCCTGGCCAGCGTTTCATTTTGTTGTACATGGAGTCGTCAGGAGTCAGCCTGCTCTCACAACTGGCAACATTATTGTAGGCAATGGGTTTATCTTTTTATATTGCCTTTCTGGTCATGGTCATGTAACTACCAGAGAATGACTGGGTGAGACTATGCAAATGAGGTATGTAAAACCCTTGCTGAGATTGGACAGGGACTATGCAGATAAGGTGCCTGTGGCCTGCCAAGGGGATTGGTCAATTCTGCCATCCTGCTAGACTTATATGAGGTGATCTCACAGAGATTGAGGGGGACCACACTACTATCAAGAAGAAGAGCTGTTAGACTTGGGGTCCCTGTGCTGAGAACCTCCTAGACCCAGGAGACAGTGAGCTGTAACACTGGCACAAGACGACATGAGTGTGGTGAACCAGGAGACCGGTGGGAGAAGGCTGCACTGGGCTCGCTGACCCACAGAGCGAGAGCTGAGTGCCTTCAGGCAGGAGGCTTCCTGGTGGAGCTGGTGCCTTCCAGCACTCACCGGTGGAGCTCAAGGGCTGTAGCACGGGTGTGAGCAGGGCAGAGGCCGGGAGTGAGGGCCGGCAGCTGGCACAGCTGAGAGCAAGGCCGGCCTGCCTGCCCGCAGGCAAAGCCAAGAAGGAGCTGAGAGGCTGGACACGTCCTGATTGGTGAACTGCATCCTGTCCCCAGATATGCTCCTGTGACTTCCAGCTCGACCCTGATCTGAACTGCAACCTGTTATAAAACTCACTGCCATCAAGTCAATTCCGACTCCTAGTGACTCTACAGAACAGACAGAGTAGAACTGCCCC
>NW_006921670.1:10617343-10618596 GCF_000298275.1 Orycteropus afer afer
ACCTTTCTTTTACCAGACAAGCACTTAACCACTGCACCACCAGGGCTCTTCTGGTAACTTGTTATTCCCTACTAAACCCCATAGTCACGAGTATGGTCTGTGAGTTGTGTGTGGCCATTGCAAAAAATCCTTGAGCCTAGCAGGGGAGTAGAGTGCCCTGGGAGGCCCAGCGGGTGTCGGAAGTGGTAAAACCGTTGGAAAGGAGTTACGTCCGACTCCACCTCACGGGAATCAGCTGTGGGCTGACGGTAATGCTCACCATGCCCCTCACAACTCTGCTGAAACCGTTTCACAGTTACCCGCTTTGCACTTCCCTCTGTGGGCTTCTAACTCGGTCCCTGGGTGGCGGATGGGCAAATGTTTTACGCTAGACTTCTTCCTAAAGGTTGGTGGCTTGAGGCCCCCATGGTGCTGCAAAGCAAAAGTGGTCGGCTTCCGTACAGATGAGTCAGGAAGACCCTGTGGGCAGTTCTGCCGTGCACCACAAGGGGCGCCCAGGAGTCGGAACCGACAACAGCAGCAGGTGTTGGTGCGCGCGCACAAGCGCCTGCCCTGCGCCAGGCGGCGCTGAAGTCTCAGACCTCCAGGGACCAGGTGGGGGCACTTCCTGCCCTCAGGCTCTTTCCTGAGGGGTGAGGAGGAAACAGGTACATGCGCAAAGTACGTGCTATTACGTTAAGCGGTACATGCAGGACTTCAGCAGGTGCAGGGAAGGGAGATGGCTGATGGCACCAGGTTTCTGTCCTGGGATGTGTGGATGGCGGGGGGCGGGGCTGGCTTTCACCAGGAGGGGTGAAGAGGAAGAGCCACCGTCCTGTGGGTTTAGTAACAAACATAGCTTTGCTTTTTAAATAAGAATGACTGCTTAGAGGAAAAATTGCATTACAGAAAGTAAAAGTCACCTGAGAGCCCCCAGCGGGTCGATGTTTTGGGAGCAAGGCACTCTCGTAAACTGCCAGTAGGGACGTGGTTTGGTACGGTTGCTTTGGAGAGAGGTTTAGCAAACTGGGAAAGTGAAAGCGGGTTCAGCACTGTACGTCTGGGTCAGTAACCGAGAGGCTGGGTTCAGGAGCGTGTACGGCAGCTTTATTGTCAGAGTGAATAATTCCAGGCGACCCAGATGCCCAGCAATGGAAGCAGTGGCAGACTGCGGGGACACCCGTATGATCGATCAGTGTCCCGTCGGCCCCGACTCGTGATGACCCCACGCGCAGAGGGACGAGCTGCTGCCCAGCCGTGCACCAGCCCCACCA
>NW_006921670.1:10619441-10627499 GCF_000298275.1 Orycteropus afer afer
TGGGCTTTGCTTCTGTGAAGACTGACAGCCTTGGAGACCCTGTGGGCAGTTCCACTCTGTCCTCTAGGGGCGCTGTGGGTCAGAATGGACTCCAGGCAGTGGGTGTGCTTTGGGCTTTGCTTCTGTGAAGACTGACAGCCTTGGAGACCCTCTGGGGCAGTTCCACTCTGTCCTCTAGGGGCGCTGTGGGTCAGAATCCACTTGAGGGCAGTGGGTTTTTGATTTTTGCTCCAGGATGACGTTGGAGGCATGTCTTATTTTCAAGCGTCAATTTTTCTTGATCACACAAAAGGCTGGTCTAACTGCTTTTTTGGTGCCATCTGACAAGGAAGAGTGTTTATTACCACATGCCAGCCTCCTTGTGGGGTGTTCGTCCTTGAGAGTAACCGGCTGCTGCTCAGTCCGCAGAATTAGCTTCTCCCCAGGGACTTTGTGAGGAATCTAGGAGTGCGTTTGCAAACCCAGCAGCTTTGGCGGATGCTGGGCACCAGCTGACTTTCGAAATGGAAAGCCATCTGTCTGTCCTTTGCACGCATGCTCCTGTAGTGTGCTGGTTAGTTCGTAACCACCTGCACTGGGAAAACCTGACTTGTGGTGTTTGCCAATTCCCTCAGTGTAAATACTCCACTGTGGTCAATTTCAAGCTACCAACGTGGTTACTGAATGAGATGGGCACCGCTGGTTCTCTCAAGCTGGTCTGAGCCGGCTCCAGTACAGCGCCGCCCCACCTCTAGAGGGAGCCCCTTCTTGGCTGGCCCCTGCGCCCACTCCTGCACAGGGCCTCTGCCTAGCCAGGATCCTGCCGGCAGGCCGCAGAAATCGCACTGTTGCCATGTCGAATCTGCTTCATATTGACCCTACATGCCAGGCCTGTTTTATGGACAGAGTAGAACTGCCCTCCAGGGTTCCCAAGACTAAATCTTCACAGCAACGGACTGCCACACCTTTCTCAGTGCGCCAACAGGGCTCCTCGAAGTTGCCACTGGAAGCCGATTGGAGCTGGCTGAACCCTGGGGAGGGGCCTATCACACCTTCTGGAGCCCGCCTTCCCCGGTCCCAGCCAATCGCTGGGGCGGCTGCCCGGAGTGACGTGAGCCAATAAAGGCCCCCAGAGGTGCAGAGCGGAAGTCGGGGCTGTGGTTTGTGCAGGAGCTGAGGCAGGAGGGGCTTCCCTGGGATCTGCCTCTGACCACTCTCCAAGCTTCTCTTATGGGGTGAGGGTTACATCGTGATCTTGTTGCACCCACAGTTTCACATGGCACAAGTTCAGCATGCGCAGTGAGGGGGACAGATGGCGGTTCTTAGCCTGTCTCCTTATGACGTTAGATCTCCATCCAGGGGTGTGATTTTCAGGAAGCTAAGGTCTTTTTTAAAAATAAAAAACTTAGCTTCAACCTGCTCCCGGGTCGGCAGACCTCCTGCTTGCTGCGTGTCCCAAGCTGCAGTTGACTTCACGTCTCACTGGGGGGAACCTCGCGGACCCTAGTACACGCCAGGCCTGTTTTATGGGCCTGCGGTGCGCCCTCCGGTGGACTGTGCTCCTCCCTGCTGCCGGAACGATCGTCAGATGCTGTCAATCACTTTCGGACTCCTAGCGACCTCCAACCACCAGCTTCCTTTCACTCAGCAGCCAAGCGCTCAACCATTGCACCACCAGGGACCCTAGGACAACAGATGTCCGTTAAAACCCAAAACCACCGTCTTGCAGTCACTCTGGTTCGTGGTGCCCTTGTGTGTTACAGAGGACCGCTGCTCCAGAGGCCGTGATCTTATGGGAAGGAGCCCTGTGGGTGGTGCAGCGGGTAAGTGCTCGGCCGCTGTCCACAGTGTTGGCGGCTCACCTGCACTCTGTGGTTTCATAGTTTCATGGGAAAAAGCCCTGTAGATCGGCTTCTGTGAAGATGATAGCCCAGAAGCCACTGTGGGCAGTTCTGCTCTGTCCACGGAGTGGCTGAGCTGTAATCGAACTGATGGCCCAGCCACGGTCTTTACCAACTTCCGGTTACTGACTTCCGCTTACTGACTTCCGGTTACCAACTTCCGGTTTGCTGTTGAGCGAGAGCTGTCCCGCCCAGGGACTTAGGCCTCCGTTACCTGACTCCAAAGTGAGACCCGTTGGGAGTGCGAATGCCCTGTGGGTGGCTAGGGACCCCCTTCTTTTCACTTGGGAACCAGGGATCCTTGGGGGTGGGTGCTGCCTGGTGGGGGGGCCCAGAAGAGCATCCGGGGCCAGCACCAGTGTCCTGTGGCTGAGACAGCGTCCTCCTAGGAGTCGCCCCCGAGGGAGGGACCCACCACTGGGCAAGCAGATGGTGGGGTCGGGAGACGAGGCTGCTGACTGGCCCAGGAACGGTCTCCCAACCCGCTCGGTGGGCCTGGGGAGCCCCTGGGACCTCAGGCTGCATTAGGAAGGCTGCTAACGGAGGGTAGGGTGATGGTGGGCCCCATATCTCAAGGAACTGCGGGGGGTTCTGAGGATAGGGTCGTGCAGAGAGGAGGCGGGAGCTACTAAGAAGGGGTCCTTGTCCCAAACTCCACCCTGTACTTGTCTCAAACTTCCCTCCCTCACATGGAGAAAGGTAGGGGTCTGTGGGCAGCCAGTCCACCCTCCAACCCCCAGCTGTGGCTGGAATCCCTCCCAAGCGCCCCTCTTCACCTACACCTCTCTGCGGGGTCAGGGAGCTCCGTCTCTCCCAGAGACCGCATCCAGGGGGTGGCTCTGCCCACTGGAAAAACCCATTGCCGTCGATCCTGACTCCGAGCCACCCCACAGGACAGAGTGGAACAGCCCCAGAGGGTTTCCAAGGCCGTGATCTTTAGGGAGGGAGACTGCCAGATCTGTTTCTCGCAGAGCTGTTGGTGGGTTCAAACTGCCAACCTTTGGGTCAGCAGTCAAGTGTGTTAGCCACTGCCGCAGCAGGGCTCCTGCCCATTGGAGAGAGGGCCCCTCATTGTGCCGAAACCAGCCCCTGTGGCTCCTACACACACACACGCGCGCACACACACACACACACACTAGCAGCCTGAGGGTCCTGGGTCACGGCAGCCCTCAGGTTGGGACCATGGGGAGCAAACTGATCTGATCCCTGTCCAATGGAGCTTTCAGTCTCTGGGGACAGACAGGACACAAAGGGGAGTTGTCGTAGGCGGGGGAAAGTCGAGGAGTCAGACAGCAAGGAAGAGGTGAGGAACTTGAAGTCTTTGTCAGGTGGCCGGGAAAGCTGCACTGAAGGGGCTGCGGGCTAGTCCTCAAGCAAGTGGGGGAGACAGTCAGGGAGACACGGCGGAAGAGCCCACCAGGTGGGGCACGGCACGTGCAAAGGCCCTGTGGCGGGGTCCAGGTGCTGCGAGGGGCCAGGGTGGCTGGGACAGAGGCAGTGGGGAGGAGATGAAGCCCAAGGGGCCGGGTCGTGCAGAGCTCCGTGGCCTTGGGGGACTTTGCAAGGACTTCCAATGAGCGGGACAGGGAGTGACGTAACAGGCATGACATAATGGCTGGTCTCATTCCAGCCGCTGGAGTCCCTGGGGGTGCAAATGGTTAAGTCGTTGACTGCTCTCGGAAACGTTGGTCAGTTTGAAGCCACCTCAGGTGCCGAAGGAGAAAGGCCTGGCACTCTGTATCCAAAGGCGCCCAGCCTTGAAAACCCCATGAAGCAGTTCTGCTCTGTGCGTGGGGCTGCCAGGGGCCAGAATCAACTCAAGGACAACAGCAGCTGCTGGGCTGAGCGGGTGGCAGTGGGCGGGGCAGAGGCCAGGCAGAGGCGGCTGCAGTGATCCGGGTGAGACAGGGCCTGCCTGTGTTCTCACGGGAGGACTGACGGATTTGCCAGTGACCAGGTGTGGGGTGGGGGAGAGGCCGGGTGGCGGGCTCCCAGGGGCTGGTGCAGGACGGGAAGGCTGAAGTGTCCCTGGGACAGGGAGGCGTCAGGGAACTGGCCTGGTGGAGACAGTGTTGTTTCGCTGGCCTCAGCAGCTGGATGTCACCATTCAGACTCCACTGGAGGGACCAGGGGGCATCAGCGTGGAGACAAAGCCAGGGGGCTGGCTGGGGTCAACCAAGAAGTGCTGGGGGGCAGGAGAGGGCTCCGGCAGGAAACCCAGGTCTGGGACTGGCCTCATGCATCAGGTGATGACTGGCAGCTCCAATTGGAGTCGAGGCCGCAGTGCCCCTGGAGGGTGGGAGTGGAATTGCGTTTGGAGCTGTGCAGCCAGAGGGCTGGGGCTGTCACACCCCAGGGGTCTCTGGACCTGCTCTCAAGGGCCCATGAAGACTTCACAGGACAAGGAAGAGTGTGCAGTCTGGGGTCAGGCAGACCTGAAATCTGCCTCCGTCCCCACAGCTGTGTGACCCTGGGTGTGATGGTCCATTGTCTGTGGCCCCTGGGCTAGGTGATGGTGGCTGGGCATTTGGTCAAACACACCCTCGAGAATATGGGTGGGTCTTGTCCAATCAGTTGAAAGCCCTAAGAACACAAACCGAGGTTTCTGAGAGCAAGAGTTCTGCTTCCAGGATCTCAGACCCAAGGCTACCACGCACTCCAGCCCCCCACTGACAGGTTGACTCGCCAGCCCCCCCATCACGAGCCAGGTCCTTGAACCTGTGTGTGCGTGTGTTGGTTGTGTCTCTGGAGAGCCGGCTCCCTTCCTTTGACCTGCAGCTTTCCCGCCTGTGACACGGACAGGGACGCTGCAGTGGACAGCTGAGGCTGGCTGTCCAGCCACCCACCCCTTGCCACCTCTCTGGCCAGTGGGCACAGCCACTCTGGTATCTGGTCCTGCACCCTGGCCATGGCTGAGTGGCGTGGGGATAGGCACCTGACCGGACTGGGCCAATTGGAGCCCCATTTCACACAATTTGGAATGAGGCGCAGTGTGTGGCCTCTCGGTTTGGCTGCTCTTTGGCAAGGCCAAGGCGCAAACCCCAGGGGTCGTGGGGCCTCATCTGCACGTTGCCTGAGGCAGGAACAGCGGTGGTGCAGACAGCGCAGCAGAAACGGGGAGGGGCAGGCAGCACACTGTCCCTGGGCCCCGCCCAGCAGCTGTCCTGGTGGGTTTGTTTCTTGCAACCACGGATCCTTGTGTGGGTTTGCTCCTCTCTCCTTCCGTCCCACCCTCGTGGGGCCGGACTCTGGCTTTTGGCCTCTTGTCCAGTGCCCAGGCCCCTGGGTGGCACCGATGGTCTGTCCTCAGCTACTAACCCAGAGGTTGGCAGTTCAAACCCACCCAGAGGGGCCACGGGAGAGGCCTGGCAGTCTGCTTCTGTGAGGGAAGCGCCGCGGAGCCCTTCCGTCCCTAACACTCGGGGTCTCCGTGAGTCGGCACTGACTCCACAGCAGTGGGTTTGTTTTGCTTTGTCCAGGGCCCCCCGCCCCGTGCTCCCGGGGACCACTCTGCGGTCGGCAAGGAAAGGAAAGCCACGGGGCTTTGAAATCACCAACTGCGTTTAATGCATCGCACAGAAGGAAAACTATAGGGTCTACTTAAGAGACACACTTCCTCTACCCTCACTACCCACTGGACGGTCCTCGCGGTCAAACACTAGCAAGTCTCAAGACACGTCGGTAGCTACCCCTCCCGGATCCAGCCTTTCACATCCTCCCGTGACATTTAAAAAAAAAATTTTTTTTTTTAACTTCAATCCATCCGGGAAGAAAACGGACAGACAGACAAGGGACCTGAAGACGCTGGCGTAGTGAGCCGCGCAGGTGCGTAATCGGCAGAGCGGCCAACACGGAAGACGTGCATCTCACACGGTTCACGGTTTATCGATAAAAGAATATAAAAATCTTGTTCAACCCAGTGTTGAGTGTATTAAAATAGCTCTATCGTACAGCACAGTTTCTCCCGGGATCGTGAAGTGACAGGTGGGCCGTGGCAGCCTGGCCAGCCCCTTGCTCTGCACCTGTGTCTGAGCGCGTGTGACCGTGGCCATGGACGCACACGCACACGTGTGTTCAATGCAGTTCGGCACCGTGTGATATGCTCGTGGGCGGGAGCCCGGGGCCCCTGGGGGCTCGTCGTGTTGTGCTAAGTTCCGTGGAACCCGAGGAGCTGGGGGGCCCAGCCCGGCCCGGCCCGGGACACAGCAGCTCTTGGAAGTTGGCAAGTGGCCCCTCAGGCTCCCAGTTGACTCAGGATCCAGCGAGGAGCAGGGCCTCGAGAGTCCCCAAAGGCCACACCCTCCCAGGGCTACCGCCCTTTCTTCCTCCCCCCACCTTCCACCCCAGTTTTTTTTTTAAAAAACTTGGGTCTCTCCGGGCGACAGCCTCCCTGTGGGGAAGCGTCCCCATTTGTACCTCGAAGCGGAGATTTCTATAAGCAGGGAGGGGGGGAAGAAAAGCAAGTGTCCCTCCTTCACAGTAAATATCTTACAATAAAAACGCCATACAAAAATGTAAAGTTATTTTTTGGCATAGTGTCTGTAGTGGCAAGAAAACAGGAGTGAAATACTTAACGGCTCTTCAGAAGGAAAACGTGAGAGGCTTCCATCACACAGTGCGCTGGGACCCCAAACACAAAACCCGGCACCTGCTTCCTCCACATGATGTTGGCTCCGGCTGGCCCAAGAACTCCATGAGAAAAATACGTCAAGGGCAAAAACGAGTCCTGAAGGTCGGCCAGAGGAAGGAGGCATGCCCGGCGAGCTCCGAGACTCGAGGTGCAGGTGTGGGGGCCGGGGGAGCCATGTGGTCCCTCAGGGACACACGGCTCCAGTCTTTCAAGTCAAACAGCTGCAAATCTGCACCCTAATAATACTGACGGAGGGCCCGGGTGGTCCAGCGAGGTGCAGGGGTGCCTGAACCCGGGCACCAGGCAGACGCCTGTGAGTGTGGTGGCCCTGGGGGGGTTATCTGAGTCCTACCTAGATTTTGCTACCCATTCCTCATCGCAATGGCGTGGAACCCACTAACTCTACTGCTTTGCTATTCTCTGTGTTTCTGGTCTCCCTCTGGCAGGATACCCCAGAGGCAGCAGCCCACGGTCTTCCTGGTGCTCCCACCCTCTCTGCCTCCCTGAAGCCGCTGGGGCTGTGGGGAGAGCCCGGGCCTGCAGCCCAGTGCAGCTGGGGCACCGCCCGGGCCGCCGCCCCTCAGCGGGCTTCAGGGAGCCCCGTGGTGCCGCGAGGGCGGTGGTCTCCCCCACGGCCAGCGCCACCCTGCCCCGCTGCGGGAGCCTGGCCCGGCCCCTCCCCCTCCGTCTGTCTAGTTTACATGTCTGAACTTCAGAGTGCTGTGAATTAAGGCCGATGGGACCCCAGGCGCGTGAGCAGGCTCCCGGGGACGTCCCGCGGGCGCGAGGCCAGGTCCCCGGGCTCAGTTGTGCCCCTGAGGGTGCTGGAGGGCGGAGCGCACGGCTGCCGCGGGGGCCTTGGCCCAGGGCCCCGCCAGCGGCGGGGCGGGGCCGGTCCGCGTCACGGTGAGCTGCAGCACCTGCTCGCCTCGGATCAGTCTGAGCAGGGCGCGGAGGCGGTCCAGGGACGACTGGGTGCCCCTGCGCCGGGCCAGCAAGCTTGTCTTCAGCTCCAGGCATTTCTGTCGGGCAGGGGAGGGCCGAGAGACCGTCAGAATTCACCTGCAGGCCGCTGTCCCCTCAGCCCAGGACACAAGGCCCTCCTTCCCGCTGCCCAGGCCTAACAAACCAGACCGAGGGCCTCCCAAAAATCAGACGGCTGCTATAAATGGCGCTGGACCGCAGCCAGCCCCGGGGAGGACTCGGGGGTCGAAGAGGAGCGCTTCCGTGGGAGCCCCGGGGACCCCGTGCTGCCCGGCAGGAAGCTCAGGGCCAGCCTTAGCTGGGCCAGCGGCCCCAGACGACCTTCAGATGCTGGCAGCTCTCGGCGCCTCTCACCGGCTGTGCCGCGTGCACGTTTCTACCCTTTCTAAGACTGTAGCAACGTGGCAGAGAGTGGGGCTGGAGCCTGGGTTACGGAGCTGGTGCCCGGGCCGGCTCTGCCGCTGTTGCCACAACTCCTTCACAGAACCTCTTAAAGGCTCACTGAGGGGATGAGATGACACACTGCACTGAAAGAGTTCTGCTAGCGCCGGGCACTGCGGCTGC
>NW_006921670.1:10629028-10635888 GCF_000298275.1 Orycteropus afer afer
CACCATCACCACACCCATCATTACCACACCCACCACCATCACCACACCCACCACCATCACCACACCCACCATCACACCCACCACCATCACCACACCCATCATTACCATCACCCACCACCATCACCACACCCACCACCATCACCACACCCAACACCATCACACCCATCATTACCACACCCACCACCATCACCACAGCCACCACCATCATCACACCCATCATTACCACACCTACCATCATCACACCCACCACCATCATCACATCCACCACCACCACCACACCCATCATTACCATCACCCCTACCATCACCACCATACCCACCATCACCACACCCACCACCATCACTATAACCATACCCACCATCCTCATCACCACTCCCATCACCATCACCACCACTCCCACCCCACCCCACCCACCCCCACCATCATCACCACCATCACCACTCTCACCATCATCATCGTGTTCACCATCACCCTAAGGAGGAGGAGTTACGTCCATTTTACACAAGAGCAAAGTAAGGCTCAGAGAAGGTCAAATCCTCACTAAGGTCACAGAACAGCAAAGGAGCCGAGCTGGGATGCCCTCCCTCGTTTGACTGGTATTTTCTGAGTGGGTCCCAGGGCTGCATTCCCCACCTACTGACTTGCCAAGTGATCCTTGGTGAGTCTGTCCTCTTCCCTGGGCCTCAGTGATGGGACAGGAGGCTCTGGGCCTCCACCCAGCAGTGTAAGGCAGTGCCCACCCTGCACACCTTCATGGCCAAGGCCAGGCGCCGGTCCCTCTCCTCCAGCTGCTGGTGCTCACTGTGCAGCTGGCTACCTCGGTGCAGCAGTTTCTGCTTCTCCTCTTCTTTGACTGTGGAGAGAAGCCACCTCTAGGAGGGCCGGCGGGCAGGCCGTGACGGGGCAGGCGCGGCAGGAGGGACAGAACCCAAGGCCCGTGCCTACGGGCTGGCCAGACCACCGCCCCGTAGGAAGTCTGGGCCTGGAAGTGGCCTCCCGTGGCAGGACTGGCCTGCCCACCTCCCCGCAGGAAGCCTGGGCCTGGAAGTGGCCTCCCGTGGCAGGACTGGCCTGCCCACCTCCCCACAGTTAAGCCCGGGCCTAGAAGTGGCCTCCCGTGGCAGGACTGGCCAGACCACCTCCCCGCAGGAAGCCTGGGCCTGGAAGTGGCCTCCCGCAGCAGGACTGGCCTGCCCACCTCCCCACAGTTAAGCCTGGGCCTAGAAGTGGCCTCCTGTGGCAGGACTGGCCAGACCACCTCCCCGCAGGAAGCCTGGGCCTGGAAGTGGCCTCCCGCGGCAGGACTGGCCCCACACACTCCGGCCTGGATCAGCCCAGACCTGTGCCCACACCACCCCAAGGACGCCTTCCGTACCTGTCTTGTGGGTGACGTATGAGTGCACAATGGCCAGCACACCAGTCCAGGGCACGCTGTCGTCCTTCTTTAAGGCCTGGGGACGGATGGAAAGTGTGTGGACTGGTTGGGACCTGCCACGTCCTGGCCGTGACCCTGGGGGTCCTGACCTCTCTGAGCTGCAAATGTCACTGGGAGTGGCGGCCACCTGTCTGATGGTCTGAGAGGCTGAGAGCCAGGAACTTCTGGACCTCACACCCCGCTTATCGCCAGGCCCCCAAACAGGATCAGGCATGGAGCAGCACAGACTTCCTGAATGGCTGGATCGGTGAGTGGATGAAAGGTCCCTGTCATCTTCGTGTCCAGGGGCCAGTCAGCTGTCCCAGGTGAGTGTTACGGCCTGAACTGTGCTGTAATATGTGTTGTAAACCCTAACCCCTGGATCTGTGCATGTGATCCCATCTGGGAACGGAAGTTTGTCTGTCTCTGTCCTGTTATGAGGTCGTGTCAGTGCAGAGTGTGTCTTAAGACAATCAGCTCTGTGACAGAAAGAACAGATCAGGCTCCAAAAGCAGGCAGGGGCGTGGGGAGGAGACGTGTCTCTGTGGACGGCTGACGTGGAAGGCCGAAGGGGCCCCTCTCTGAAAATTACAGAACTTCAACGGACTCAAAACCCAACTCACTGCCGTCGAGTGGGACCCGACTCATAGCGACCCCTCCTTGGGTTTCCGAGGCGGTATCTCTATAGAAGTAGATTGCCCCATCTTCCTTCCAAGGAGTGGCTGGTGGGTTTGAACCGCCAGCCTTCTGGTTAGCAGTCAAATGCCTTAGGCACTGTGCCACCAGAGCTCCCTTAACAGACTGGCAGGCTGTTAAGCTTAAGTTGACATTCATCATGGTGACTGACTTGCTATTTTCCCCTTCCTTTTGCTTTCTTGTAAATAAACAGGATAGGCAGCCTGTACAGAGGCTGAGTTCCTTAGGTGTATTATTGTCAATCACACATTCTTCTCAGCATAACCCCCTCCCATGACTGGTTTCGGCCGAGAACCGTAACCTGTGAAGCAAGACGACCCTGGGAAGAGGGACGCTGAGAACGGAGCCACCAGGAAGAGAAGAACAAGCCGTTCCTGGGTGTCCCTGGAATCTTCCGGCCCCCTCCCACCTCCCTGTGTCATGATGCTTCCCCCTTTGCTCGGGGAGACGGGCGTTTCAGAGAACGGGTTCTCTCGTCTCCTCGGGTCTCGACACTCGATAAACCTTCTGCTTTCCTGCTTCACCCTGCTGTGATCACTGGCTCATTGCAACGCGCTGAGGACTTTGTTTTCCTGCACCACCAGCGGGCAGTCGTCGGGAAAAACCAGAACCCTGCAGAAGCTGGGACAAGGAGCGTCCCCCCCAGAGCCAGCACCCCGACCAGCCTCCTAGCCTCCTAGCCTCCTAGCCTCCAGGCCCTGGGGAAGGAACGTCATGCTCGGTAAAGCGGAGGGGCAGCAAAAACGAGGAAGGCCCTCTGGGACGGATCCGACACAGTGGCTGCGACTGTGCGGCTGGCGCGGGGCTGGCGCGGGACGTTCTGCTGGGCGGGGGGACCAACGTGACAGCACTAACAACACACTGTGCGAAATAAGTTTCTGTTCGTTACAGCTCCCCCCTAATGGTACCGCTGTTGCGACTCGATGGCACGCTACAACAGAGGGGACTAAGTCAGCAAGCGAGGGACAACTGGGGGACCCCACTGTCCCCCAGAATCTCGTTCTCTCTGCACCCCTCAAACGGCTGTGGCCTCCGGGCAGTCACAGCGCAGGGGCTGGTGGCCCACCCAGGGTATAACCCACAGCAGCACAGCCCACCGCGCCCACTGCCTCCCTTGTTTCATGAAACCCTGAATGATGGGGACTCACACGGCTAATGTTTCCTGAAAGAAAGGTGCCCCCCTTCGATTATCCACATCCCGTTGCCTCCGCAAAGCAGACTGTTACTAACGCGTCGCTGCCAACACCCGGCGCCACCCCACTGAAGCACTTCCCTCCGGTTTTCCTTCTGCACAGGATCACGGGATTCCCAAACTAGACGGTGGTAGAGCCTTTTGTAAAACTGTTCTAAAACTTCCTGCCAGAGAGTGAACGAGTTCCCCAGCAATTTTTAACTCTCTGTGAAAAACCACCTCTAACGGCCACACACGCACCTCAGTGCAGAGGGCACGCTCGGACTCGGCGCCCACCTCCTACTGCCGCCGCCGTCCTTTCCTTTATGAGTAACAGGTGAGGGACGTCGTGCATAACCTTCACCTGTTCTCAGACTGGGCTGGTCCCCTGAAGCAGGATGCTGGGTTTGAAGGGTTGCTGTTGTCGTTCGGTGCCAGCGAGTCCTCTCCGACTCACAGCGAGACCACGTACAGAACAAAACACTGCCTGGTCCTGCTCCAGCCCACGGTCCTTGCCATGCTTGAGCCACTGGGTCCGTCCATCTCACTGAGGGCTTCCCCTTTTCCGCTGGCCCCCCACTTAGCAAGCATGACATCCTTCTCTGGGGAAGGTCCCTCTGACAACCTGACCAAAGTAGCTGAGACGAAGTCTGGCCAGCCTCGCTTCCACGGCGCGTCCTGGCCGGCCTACTCTAGGACAGATTCGTTCTTCTGGTCCACGCTACATTCGACACTCTTCACCAACAGCACAACTCAAAAGCATCAGAGTCTTCTGGGGTCTTCCTGATTCACTGCCCCGCTTTCACGCGCCTATCAGGCTACTGAAAATACCACAGCTTAGCAGATGTACACATTGTGAAACACCGCCGGGTGTAGGAGTGCCTACACCGTCATCACCAGAAGGGAGTGTTACTGGTTTTTGCTGTGAGAGGTTGTCATGCGTGTGTTGCTGAGTGTGTGACACTGAGCGTGTGAGCCGGCACTGTTTCCAGTTCACATTGTTGGTCCGGTCCTACCACGGGGGAGTCTGGGGCTCAGAGGCTGTGTGACTTGTACCAAGTCATGTGCTGGCAGAGGGCCCCCGCGCCCACTCCTCTAAGCCAGTGGTTCTCAGGCAGCAGTGTCTGAGATCGTCACGACATGGGGTGCTACTACTTGGGGGTGGATACGGGCTGGATCTCAATACCCTCAGAGCCCAGGTCACCACGATGAATGACCCAACCCCCAAATGCCAACTGGGCTGCGGCCGGAAGCCTCTGACACCCCAACTCCTCTTTTGCAGCCCCTCCCGTTTCTGCCCCAGGGCGGGAGCACCCATGCACCCCACCCCCTCGCCTCCACACCTTCTGCTGACACCGGGGACACACCCACATGCCCTTGGGTGCCGTCTTGAGGGGCGGGTCCAGGCAGCTGAGGTGGTAGGCCCCAGGGCAGGTGCTGCAGGGCTGCAGATTGGCGCCACGTCTGCAGACGGCACAGTGCTCATCATGGGTGGCTTCACCCTGAAAGAAAGGGGCGCTGGTCACCGGGGCGCCAGCTTTTATGCCAGCTGTCCTCAGCAGGCAGGCAGAGAGGGGGGTTAGCCCCTCAAGGCAATGGTGTGGGGACAGGCTGGCTTTTATTAGGGGGACGCCAGGCGCCTCAGATTCTAGGGCCTCTGGGCCAGTTATCAGTGGGTGGCACGCCCAAGTCAGGCATGGCTGGCCCGGCCATTCTGCTCCTAGGCAAGGTGTGGCTGACAAGGTGTGTAACACACAGAACCCTCCCGCCTGGGGTGGCTGGACACGTGGCAACCCGGGAGACGGTCCCCCTTGGTGTCCATCCACTGAACCTGAGGACCCAGGCCAAGGTCACCGAGCTTCCCGCCACAGTCCCCATGTGTGCCCGGCCTCAGGGAGCAAAGGGTACCCCCAGTGCTCTAGTCAGCACCCCTAAATCCTCTTCACAACACCTCACTCACACCCGGCATCTCCAGCAACCTGGTGAGTGACTTCACTTCTTCATTTCCACATCTGCCACACGGGACGTGGGTCATAATGCCAGCCCGGGGGCTGGGGGAGGGCTCAGCAGGCCAGAGGTGCGGTGCCAGACAGCAGCAGAGCGCCTTCCACTAACGGGACAGCTCCTGCCTTTCCTCAGGATGAGGGGGCTTCAGATGCCCCTTCCACAGAGTGTTCACTGTCTGCCTGGTCAGACTCTGCTTACATACTCCAGTGACAGGGAGCTCACTACCTCACCAGTGGCCTGAACCCCTGACAGCTCTGAGTGAGGAGGAGCTTTTCTAAGCCCACATCCCCATAACCTGCCAAAAGGGACCACTGCCCACCACCCCACATTCTAAGCTGGTTGGTTCTCCATCCCGTCGGCAGCTCTAAGGTCGTGGGATGGCAGAGGTGGAAGAGATCAGGCCGATCTCATCTGGGATGACCCAGGCCACCAGGCCACGGGTTCAAAAGGGCTGTCCGGGGCTGTCCCTGAAGGAGGAATGGCAGACAGATGAGGGCTCGGGGCCCTGTCCACCCCCCTTGCTTCAGGGCCCAGGGAGGGCTGGACACTTGCTGAGGTCACACCGCGAGCTGGGGAGGGGGGCCAGGATGGAGCTCAGACTCGAGGCGTCCCCGTCCCCATGCCACACCTCCCTGAGTCACCTAAACATGTGATCAGCCTGAGGCTGGCTGGACCCAATACCTGTGCTTCTTAGTGACTTAACCAGTCCAGGCCTCCAGGGCTGGCATGTTTTTTTCTGAGACCAGAGACTCAGTAAAGAGAAACCCAACACCAAGGCCGTGTCTAGGAGTGAGGTCATTACCAGCTAGTGTCCTGGGAAGCAAAGATGTGCTGTGTGCACAGGTCTCATACGCACAGAAAAGGGGGTGTGCAGGGGAGACCCAGGGTCACGGATCCAGCCCTTGAAGGGAGGTGGTAAGGAGAACCAGCTCTGCAAGGTCACTCAGCGCTGGTGTTTCCACTTGAGCCTGCATGGCTACTGCGGCCACTGTGTCCCCAGCGCTGGGCAGAGGCCCCTGTCTGAGCCCTGAGCTGAGCCCTGCCGCCCGGCAGGCTGCAACGTGCACTGGGTGTTCTGGAACATTCTGGGACTGAGGACGGAGCCCAGAGGCCCTCGGCTCGACTCCAGAACGCTCGGGCACCTGACCCCAAACCTTGCCAGGCGCGATCCACCTGGACCACAAGGGCAGCCCCTTTACTGAAAACATGCACCACCCACCGGGTGTGAAGATGGAGGGGACACGTACCTTCCAGCAGGGGTCCTCATTGGCTAGCACAGGGAAGAAGGGCGACAGTGGGTTAGAGGGGTTCAAGGAGCACAAGTCAGGACAGGCATCCATGAGGGTTAGTGGCAGGGTCCTCACCCAGGACATGATGGGAAACCCACAAGGACAAGAGCAGGGTTCTCACCCAGGGCGTGATGGGAGACCCACACAGCCAGGACCAGGGTCCTCACCCAGGGCATGATGGGAGGCCCACAAGGCCAGGACCAGAGTCCTTACCCGGGGCATGATGGGAGACCCACAAGGCCAGAACCAGGATTCTCACCCAAGGCATGATGGGAGACCCACA
>NW_006921670.1:10636655-10642209 GCF_000298275.1 Orycteropus afer afer
GAGACCCACAAGGCCAGGACCAGGGTCCTCACCCGGGGCATGATGGGAGGCCCACAAGGCTAGGACCAGGGTCCTCACCCGGGGCATGATGGGAGGGTGGTCATGAGCACCCAGTGAAAATGACGGCAGAAGGATCTGTCCTCTGGCTTATGGCCAAGACCCCCACAGGACCAGGCTCGCCGTGACCCGTGGACGCTGTGAGGAGCACACGGCAAGGGGCTGCCCAGACCCAGTGAACCTCTCTCCAGGGACTCCTCAAAAGTGGCTGCTGCTCTGTCCCGCACACGGGCTGGCTTCTGCTCCCTCATTAATGTGCGGTGAACACTTTCACCACATCTTTTCAGTCATTTTCCATCCTTACCCAAAGCGCAGCTGGTCCCAGCAAGTCGATCCCGACTCACAGTGACCCTGCAGCACAGGGTGGAACCTTCCAAGGCTGTTTCCGGCCCGCAGTCTTTGCAGAAGCAGACTGCCACATCTCTCTTCTGAGAAGCGGCTGCTGGGTTCGAACTGCTTGACCATCAGAGTGGCAGCCATGGGTTCCACCCACTGTGCAACCAGAGTTCCTCTTTCTGCCCCTAGGACCACTGAGTTTTTCTAACTGAAGAGAAAACTCGTCCTCTTTGCTGGCTTTGGCCCTGAACATAGGTTTCTTGGCTCCCCTGGGACAAAGGCAGCGTCCAGCCTGGCCTTTCTGGCTGCCCGGGGGTGGGGTCGGACGGAGGGTGGGCAAGGTGTGTAGGGAGCTGCCCAGCCCAGGAGGTATCTGATGCTGCCTGGCTGTGGGGGAGAAGGGGTGGGGAGCAGTGAAGAGAGGCTCTCTCCAGGGCCACCTGGTAGCAGCCAGCACCCAGCCTGGGCCACACTGGTTGGGCCACGTCTATGACCTGTGGCAGGGTGGGCTGCTGTGCCAACCTGGGCCAGAGGTGCTGGGAGGGAAGCCCTGGGTGGTGGGCAGTCCTGCCAGCGCCGCCTCAGACACCATGTGCCAGGGCACTGCTCAGGGCACAGGTTCAGCACCCTGGACAGAGGGCCAGCTCGCTGCTCAGAGCACCAAGTTCTGCCCCCGCCCCATGGGAGCGGACTCCCTAGCCCTGTCCTTCCCACACGAGCTGTGAGGATGAAGAGGACGGTGGCCGGGGGAGGCTGGTGACCATGAACGCATCGTCCACGAGGAGGAAACCACGGTCACTGCTGTGGAAGCAGACGTGTCTCCCCAGATGGAGCCAGAAACAGCTCCCTGTCATGGGGTGTGGGAAATGACCCTCTGTCACCTGGGGGCGCGGAGCATGTGGGCACAGCTGTCCCTGCTGAGGCCCAGGAGCGGAGGCCCACGGCCCCGGTCAGCACTCACCTCTTGCTGTGAGGAACAGGGAGTTGTTGAGAGAGCTGGACCCAGCTGCCAACCGTTTCCTCTGCAGGAGACAGAAAACAAGACAAAAGCCAGGATGGGCAGGGCCTCTGCCACCTGGGACAGCCCCCCCTGCCCGGGTGGGGGTACGGGGGGCCGGACAGGCTCCCCAACATCCCCGCTGAGGCAGACTTAGGATGGCCTCCCCTGCCCGGGTGGGGGTACGGGGGGCCGGACAGGCTCCCCAACATTCCCTCTGAGGCAGACCTGGGATGGCCTCCCTTGCCTGGGTGGGGGTACGGGGGGCTGGACAGGCTCCCCAACATTCCTTCTGAGGCAGACCTGGGACGGCCCCCACTGCCCGAGTGGGGGTACGGGGGGCCGGACAGGCTCCCCAACATCCCCGCTGAGGCAGACCTGGGATGGCCTCCCCTGCCCGGGTGGGGGTACGGGGGGCTGGACAGGCTCCCCAACATCCCCGCTGAGGCAGAAGGGACAGACGTGGGGGGATGCAGGGGCAGCAGGGGACCCTGCACCCACCTCTGTCCCGGTGGCACCCCAGTCTGCCTCAGGAATGGGGTGTCGGAGACCCCAGATCGAGGCAGGTCAGTAACAAAGCTAACATGCTGTCCTGTCTGTCTCCTGTACCTTACTGCTCGATGGTGCTGGAGCCGTGTGGGGCCTTGCAGTCAGTGTCTCCCCTAACGGTCCCCAGCCACCCGGGGAAACGGCCACGACAGACGGCTAGGAAGCCACGCTGGAGCCCGAGGCTCGGTGTGACCCTCAGCGGTTCGGATTCCCCACCGAGAAACCCCGCTGAACACCGTCCCCTCCTCCCTCCCAGGACCGCCGTGCTCAGTCCCTCCCTTCTGGACCCTTCTCTCTGGGTCAGCTTATCCGCAAAGCACACACTCAGCCCTGCAGCTGACCGCAGGCTCTGCAGACGAGGCCCGTGTGGCCCCGGGAGGCCCGGGTGCCGCACTGCTGTGACCAGGCCCACGGCCCCGCTTGACCCAGAGTGAAGAACCCAGTGGTCCCTATGGCTGGCACATAAGCCAGACCCCTGGTGCAGCTCCTACCACCAGGAACCGGATCGTCCCTGATCTGAACTCGGAAGGGGAAGAGAGGGCTCATCACTTATCATCACCCCGGAATCCGAGCCTCGGGAGGGGCAGGCGAACCCGACGGCGGGGGTGTGGGGGGCCTGGGCCCGGCCCGCCCTGCCCTCCTGCGGGTCCCGCGGCGCCCCACCTCGGTCTCCAGGAGGCCGCTGTACGCGGGGTTGGCGGTGCTCCTCCTCTTCCGCTCTTGGCGTTTGCTCTGGATTTCTGGGAAGGAAGACACGGGGTCACCGGGCCTGCTTCCAGGCTTGCTCTGGCCCCCCCACGCCCTCCTTCCAGCCCGTGGCCTCTCTGCCGTCCAAAGCCTTATCCGTAACCCGGCACCCATGCCCCAGCTGGGCTGGGGCCTCCAGGGCTCGCTCATTCTGTCCTGGTGGCCTCACACTGTGACAGGCGATGTAGGGTAGAAGGTATTCATGGGCCCCTCTCAGCGGGGTCCCCTTCTGTGTGGCCACGTGGCCTCTCTTGGGGACAAAAGACTCAGGCCAGCTGAGCTGCAGGGCAAGGCACCCGGCTGTGGGGAGGCCAGGCCCCAGGGGCCTTCCCCGAGTCTTGCTCAGACCGAGGCCTTTCCTGGCTTTGCGTAGGGTCTGCCTCGGGCGCCGGAACATGATCCCTGCAGACTGACTGCTCTGACGGCTAGGAGGCTCTAAGCCAAGTATCTGGTGCAGCCCTCGGGACCACTGCCTGTCGGGGTGTAAAAGGGCTTCCCTGCTTCCTCTTTCCTGGGACCTGAGTTGTGTTTTTAAGCCTTTTCTGTAGAACTGGGTGTGTTCCAGGAAGTCATCTCAGAGCCTCTGCGGAAGACAGAGCCCCAAAACACAGCTCTTTAGAACGTCGCAGGGGAAAAGGGTTCAAAACAGAAATACAGGCACCCCTCAGCTGCTGCAGGTTCCAGACCCCCGCAGTAAAGCGAGGATCACAGGAAGCGAGTCACACCGAGTTTCTGGTTTCCTGGGAAAGTTATGTTTACACCAACCACGCTATGGTCTATGAAGGGTGCTGTAGTGTGATGCAAGAGTGAAATACCGTGAGAATGACCCAAACGGGACACACAGACATAAGGGGCCAATGCTTCTGCAGCAACGGCGCCAGCACACTTGCTCGGCGGAGGGTCGCTGCAGACCTTCCATGTCCAACAAGCAGCGTCTGTGAAACGTGATGAAGTGAATGAAGTGTGATCGAACGAGGTGAGCCTGTGACGGGGTCAGAAACGCACTGGGAACGCACCTTGATCCCAACCCCTCAACAACCCTGCTGAGCATAAAGATGGAACGTCCCTCGCGTTGCAGACGTGGAAACGGAGGGTCAGAGTGGGGTCACGAGATGAGAGAGGGGCACAATGCGTTTGGGGCCGATGCCCACGAGCTGGGTGTGCCTGTGTACACACGCGTGCCTGTGCGCATGTGTGCCTGAGTGTGCACACGCGTGCCCTGCCTAGCTTGTCTCTGTGATGACGATTAAGCCCGACCTCTGGCACTTGGTGAGGCTCTCCCAGAACGGGGTTCGTGATGGCTGCTGACATCGGACCCAGGGCGCCCGAGGCCTGCAGCTTCTCTGTGATGCCACACCCGCCCCTGGGGAGGTCCCTGGAGGAAATCGGCCGGCCCCCACCCCGGCTGGGGGGCCAGTCCCAGCTCAACCTGCCACAGCCCTTACCTTCCAAGTGCTCTGTCGTAACCAGGCCCAGTGCTACCATGAAGGCGATTTTCTGAGGGAGACAGACAGGAGCGTTAATGTGGCCTTCAGTGTTCAGTCATCCAACATGTTGACACGACGCTCACTCTGCGCTGGGTGCTGGCCCCACAATTCCAGACACCAAGTCAGCTTCTAGGGGACCCTTGGAGAATTGGCCCCCAGACAACAACGCCCTTCACAGGTAACGTCAGGAGAGCAGCTCAGGGGGCCTGAGGACTCCTGCAAGGGCCCGATAAAGACATCTTTTCCACACATTTCAAAACCTAATGGGCAGAAAGGAGCCTGGTGGTGCGACGGTGAAGCACCGAGTTCACTGCTGGGCTCGCTAGCCGAAAGGCTGGCGGTTCGAACCCACCCTGTGGCTCCACGGGAGACAGCCCAGGCGACTGCTTCCATGAAGATCACAGCCGAGGAAACCACAGGGGACGGTACCCCTCTGTGCACGGCATCGATGCGACAGTACGTCAGCATCAAGGTGCATAAAAGCACGTCACCACACTGCTTGTGTCTGCCACCCTCCTGACCGTCCCTCTCGCGGTTCTGCTGTTTGTTAATCCAGCAAGAAACTGACTACTCGTGAACTGACCAGCGGACTCAAAACCCAAAACTTGACGGTAGGCTGCACCCGTCCACCTTCTTCCCTCTTCTCGACCCCTTCAGTCCGCCCAGTAATTGTTCACTTGAGTTTTGCAAAGATTATCCCTGATTTCTTAAATATACACACTAATTTGATCACTTATGTCTACATTAGACATGACTTAGTTTGACCTGTTTTCTATTTGACTTTATAAGAGGGGTGTCACACTATGTGCACTACTGTGGTTTGTCTCTCCCCTCTGTGTTTTTCTGTGGTCGGTGGCAGGTAGCATTCTTCGAGAGCCCCAGGACCACCCCCCGTGTGAGCACCCAGCATAACCCTCCCCTGCAGCTGGCGATCAGAACCACCCAGAGGCAGCAAGGAGGGAGGGATGACAGGCTGCACCATGAAGATCGCTGTCAGGCGCCGTGAGTGGCCTCGACGCACAGCGACCCCACAGGACACAGCACAAGTGTCCCCTAGGGTTTCCGTGGCCGTGATCTTCACAGGAGCAGACTGCCAGCCAGGAAAGCCCCATGGGGGAGTCTGACTATGTAACACGTGGGGGTGCCATGAGTGGGTTTTCCTGCCTGCAACGGGGACTGTGAATACACTGGGACAGCGGCTCCCTTCATTAGGTGCACGGCAAAGGGACAGATGCATCCAGGCACAACACAGGTCTCTCCTCGCCTGGAGCAAAGAGGAGTGAAGAAAACCAAAGACGCGTGGAAATAATTAGTCCAAGGGACTAGTGGACCATGGGGACCTCAGCCCACATGGCCCTGAGACCAGAGAATCAGACAGTGC
>NW_006921670.1:10644302-10645586 GCF_000298275.1 Orycteropus afer afer
TCCCCTCTCTTCGGTCCCTTACACCTGGCTGCGTCCCTCTCTTAGGTCCCTTATACCTGGCTGCATCACCCCAGGCCACTGCGATGCTTTCAGTTACTGGCTCTCCACGGAATGCTCTCACAGCTGGGAAAGTCAGAACCCCTTCTTTGTTCATAATTTCCTCAGCTCCTCGTGCTTGTTGATTTTTCTGGATAAAAGTTTAAAATCATCTTTGGTAGTTCCAAGCTGGCATGTTATCGGAATGATGTTGAAATTTTAGATTTACTTAGGGAGTACTGATCACCTTATAATACTGAATCTCCCTTTCCAAAACCGTGGTGTGCTTTTCAGTCTGTCTGCTTGCTTGCCTTCAAGAATGTTTTAAATTGTTCCCCAACAGGAATGCAGTATTTCTGTTATGTTTATTCCCGGGCATCGTATCTTTTCACAGTTGCTGTGTGTGTGTGAAGACTACTGATGTGTGTCTGTCAGTGGTACCTCTGCTGCAAAGACAATTCTCTTAAGGGTCAGCGAGATACCCACGGTTCTCTCAGGTTTTCTAGGCTTACAATCGTATCACCTGCATATGACGACTTGGGATCGCCCACGGCCCCTGGAAGGTATGACGCCCCCCTCCCAGCTGCCTTTCCCGTGCTGGCTGAGCATGGCTCCAGGCCACTGCTCGACTGGCACCCCGACATCCCACACCGGCTCCTGGCCGTGGCCGGTGGGGCTTCTAGACACAACAGCTATTCTTAGAAGCCACCACAAGCCCGAGCCTCCTGAGCCCCCAGTTCTGTTGTTGGGGCTCACTCCCATTGAGCCAACTTTGACGCATGGTGACCCCACGTGGGACAGAGTGAAAGGGCTCCATACGGTCTACTGGCTGCCATCTTTTTTTTTAATTGTGATTCGAGGGAAAGTTTACAGAGCAGGTTCACTTTCCACACAGCTGTTCATACACATTTTGTTTCATGACACTGACTGCGTTTCCCACAGTGGAACAGCTCTCTCCCACCTCACCGCCTCCCTGTAGTCACCGCCTCCCCGTGTCCTTCCCTCCATGCACCCCGCCCCTGAGCTGTCTCCCTGTGCACACACGGCCCTTCTGTTCTCCCGTGACTCATCGCTCCAAGGAGAGTATCTGCCTGATGTAAATGTTCACCTCATATGCCTGTCTGTTGTTTGGCTGGAAGGCACAGGAGTGAGTTCAGTTCCAGACTTGAAGAGGACTAGGGGCCATAGTCTCGGGGGTCGCACCAGGCTCCATCAGACCAGCAAACCTGGTCTTTTTTTTTTTTTTTT
>NW_006921670.1:10646412-10666531 GCF_000298275.1 Orycteropus afer afer
CCTCCTGTGGAGAAGCGTGTGAGTTTGAACTGCCAACCTTTCGATTCACAGCCAAGCACTTAAACGTTGTGTCTTCGGGACTCCTTTTCCACCACCTAGGGAACTTAGACACCAATGAACACTTCTTCATGAATACCCCCAGCCCAACGACCCCACGCTCCCGCTGGCTCCTCTGATCATGATTCTAGGTGCAGCTGCCACCTGGGTTTCAGGTGCTCTGAACTTGAACTCCACATCAGCGGGGTCCAAGGTCAGCCACAAGGCCCCCTGTCCATACAGTACAACTCTGGCCCCGCCCTCTCCCAAAAGAAACTTCAGCGGAATTCTTCACCCTGGTGCATGCTGTAACTGCAAGCTCTAGTTAAGTCATTACAGTATTTACACTAATTAAGTGGTTAGAGTAATTACACTAATTGTATAAACGCACAATAACCCTAAGATATACTCCAGAGAACAAAGGGAATCGGCTCAGAAACCTTCCTGAATGTTAGAGGTGCAAGGAGCCCTCCTGGAGGGCAGAGGGGGCTGGTGGGCACCTCGGGCTGTGGTCCAGCCCAGGGCCCACACTGCACCTGGGAGGGTCTCAGACACCGCACACAGGAGGCGCTCACACTCCACACGCGGGAGGAGGCGCTCAAACACAGCCACAGAATGGAACTGACCCCCTTGAGACAGCTGACCCGGGGCCCAGGTGACTTAGCTCACACCTCAGCCTCAGTTAGCGGATGACTTCACGTCCCCCAAGCATCTTGGACAAGTCAAAGGAAAACAATCAAGTCCGTCTCCAGCTCACAAACATCCCATGGCTCCCACTGCCTAAGGAATAAAGTTCCGTGTGCGCAGCCTCGCAGGATGGGGCTCTGAGGCCTGCGCTCTGCCCGCATCCAGGTACGCCCACGCACGATGCTCGGACCAGCTGCCGTTCACTGACTCCTGGGCCCCGCGGGTCAGAGAACTGTTCCACAGGGTGTCCAAGGGGGTTGTTTGGAAGGAAATCAGCAAGTCTTTCTCCTGAGGCCCCTGGCGGACTCGAACCACCAACCTTTCGGTCAGCAGAGAGCACGTTAACAATTTGCACCACCCAGGACTCCCCACCGCTGCTACCTGCCGTCCAAGTAGAGCAGCTGACCTTCCACCTAACAGGCTGCCCTCCTGCCGCCTGCCTCTGCCTGCCCTCTTGAAACCCCACCTATCCCTCCTGTCCCTGCAGGGCACGAACCTCCTGTCCTTCTCAGTCTCCCAGAGGGCCACCTAGCTCGCCCCCACCCCGGCTGACCCACAGCGCTTGATTTGTCCTTCTCTGATGACACATTTTTCAACCCGTGAAGGTCTCTCCAGCTGTGCCATTCGCTGGTGAAGTGAGTCTGTCCTGGGTGAAGATGACAGTGACCGTCACTGCGTCCCCAACACAGAGCGGAGCGATGACCGATGGATGAACGAATGAATGGGTGAACTAACTCCTTCCTGTGCTACGCTGATGGCAACAGCTGGAGGGACCCCGAGGGGCCTCTGAAACCCGCTGAGGGGTCTGGGAAGGTCCCCAAGGAGATAATGTCTGAACTGAATCTTAGAGGCTGAGTGGGGTCTGGCAGGGAGAGAGGGGTGAGCCAGGTGGGGGGTCACATGGAATGAGAGTGCAAGGTCACAGGGTGATTATGGCCTGGGTGGCTGGGAGCACAGGCCCCAACCCCAAGCAGGGACTGCCACTGTCTGCGTCCAAAGTTCAACAAAGAACAGTCTCCAAAGTGTTGCTGCCGCTTCCACCCCTAGTGCCGACGGCTATGCGTTACTCTGAGGTTCTGGTTTGTGATTTTAACTCAGTGACCCCGTGACAGGGCAGGACTTCCCCACAGGATTTCCTAGGCTCTAACCTTCGTGGAAGCAGACTGCCAGGTCCTTCTCCCATGGTATAAACTACCCACCTTTGACTTAGCAGCTCCGTTCTCACCCACTGGTGAGCTCTAACCACCCACAGTGTCGCTCAGTGAACAAACCCAGAAGAGTCCGAGAAGCCACATTGGGACCAGTCCCAGCCCTGGGAGCGCCCGCTCACAGGACTGCAATGCCTGTGGGCTTGTCAGGACGATGGCCAAAGAAAGGTGCCCATCCCCATCCCCTGCACAGTGCCACGTCCTAGGGTGGGCATCAATACCAGTGGACCACAGCCTGACAGGAGCCTGCCCCCGCCCCCCCGCACCGGACCCATTCCCTGCACGAGGCTCCGCCCCGGCACGCAGGCCCACCCCGTCCCCTGCACGAGGCTCCGCCCCGGCACGCAGGCCCACCCCGCCCCCTGCACGAGGCTCCGCCCCGGCACGCAGGCCCACCCGCCCTACCTCAGGATTCTCCTGGCCCGGAGGCCCATCTTCCTTCTTTTTGGTGGCCTGAGCTCCCTGAGATGGCTCCTCCGTGGGCGGCCGCGGCTCCCCCGAGCTCTCGGGCTGCGTCTGCACTTGAGGCTGAATGATGATAACCTGGAAGAGGGGTTGGAGTGAGGGGCGAGTGGGGACTCCGGGCGGGCTGGGCTGCCGCACAGGGGTGCACGGGCGAGGACAGAGGGGCCCGGAGCTTGGGCCGAGGTCCCCGGACTGCAGGACGCCCACACCGGGCGCGTCCCTGCTCCCCTGATGACCTGTGACATCTTTGGCTGGGGCTGCGAGAAGGTACCAGGAAGGCCTGGGTTCAAATCCTGCCCCACCCTTGTTTCCCAGCTGCGTGGCCTCTGGGAGGTCACTTGGTCTCTAAGCCTCAGCTGCTGCTTCAGCAAAACCTCTCCAGCACTACCGCCCTGAGGCGAGGGCTCCACAGGGTGGGTCTGCTGGCCCCAGCTCAAATGCGGTGAACTCAGGCGGAGAAGGATCAGGTCTTCCAGGTAGAAGTGGAGGGGGAGGGGCCGGCGCTCCCGGGGGGTCGTCTGCCTGCGGCCCCGGGACCCCCCACTGCCTCACCGGGCCCCAGGACCCCCAGGCCAGTGTCTGAGGCGCCCAGAAGGGGAACAGAGACCCCTCAGACCCCCTCACTCTGCCAAAAACTGGGGGCGAGGCCGGGAGGAGGGGCCCAGGGTGGGCTCCACACCGTGATATGCCTCCCCCCGGGGTGGCCACACTTTGCTCAGCCTTCTTGGGGTTTAGGATAGAACTTGGTTTGATCATAGGGTCTGAGGCTAAAATGTGCTAACTGCGTCTGAATGGAGGTCTCCAGCCCTGGCTCTCCCCAGGGAAGCCCCTGCACCGGCTGCCCTTGGCACTCAGTGAGTTCACTTTATCTGTGTTTTTGGACAAGGAATGAGCAAAAATTGTCTATTTCTTGCATCCAGGGAGGAAGGATTCAGCAGGAGCGGCCAGCAGGTCTGGCCTAAGCTAGGGATCCGTGAACGGAAGCTGCTTTCCCTAAGAATGAGTGGTGAAGGGCCTTGTGACTTTGTTGTTATATGTGCTGTGGAGTCAGACCCGACTCACAGTGACCCCTCCTTGGGCTTCCAAGGTGGTATCGCTAGGCAAGTAGATTGCCCAACCTTCCTTCTGAGGAGTGGCTGGTGGGTTTGAACCGCCAGCCTTCTGGTTAGCAGTCAAGTGCCTTAGGCCCTATACCACCGGAGCTCCCCATGTGACTTGAAGGGTCTCAAATACCAAAACAAAACTGCGACCCGTTTTTCACTGCTTTCCAGGAGAGCATCCTGCCCCTCTGCACTGGCTTTTAAAACCCTGGAATTCCTGGGCTGTAAAACAGTGTGCCCCTTTTTTTATACTCATGGGAAGAAACTTCCAGATCCCCAGTTGAAAAAAGGCGAAGGATATCCCCGAATCAGATCCACATAAGGAGACAGAATTCTTTAAAACCATAAGGAGAACACTCATGCTTCATGAACAATAAAACCAAGAGTCCAGCTGACAAATGAGGGGCCCGACTGCATCTAACAAAAGAGGAAAAACGTGTTTTAAAACATGCACACTGAGTGCTGGTGCGGCTGCAGGGAGACAGCACACTCGGCTAAGCTGTCCCCGAAGCAGGCACCGTGCTGGGGCAGGTGTCCTCCCCGGAGGCTTGTAGGCTTTGAGAATCCCCAGGGACACCATCAGAGGGTGGGAGGGGCTCAAAGCAGGACACTCCCAGAAACACATTATGCAACATAAGGCTGCATGAAAGTTGAGTGCGAACATTTGGGCCAGAGAATAGAAAGGACATGGGTGAGAAGTAAGAGGGGTGGTCTGGCGGACAGCAGACCTCGAATGCGGACAGAGGTGGTGGTGGTTAGGTGCCACTGAGTCGAATGCAACTCGGTGACCCTATACACAACGCAACGAAACACCACCCAGTCCTGCACCACCCTAACAGTCGTTGCTGTGTTTCAGCCCATTGTTGCAGCCACTGTGTCAATCCATCTATTTGAGGGTCTTCCTCTTTTCTGCTGACCCAGAGGGAAGAGGGACAACCTAAGAGACGACCTTGGTGCAGTTATTGCGCTCAGCCGCTAACCAACAGCTGGAGGGTTCCACCCAGGGTGACCTGGAACCAAGGCCTGGTGGTCCACTTCCAGACACCAGCCGTCAGAAGCCCGTGGAGCACAGTGCAGCTCTGATGTGGCAGGGCTGCCAGGGGTCAGAGCTGACTGGACGGTGACCACTTGGTCTGTCTCATGTGACCCCCAAGGCCTCATCGGCCAGAATCGCACGGAAGGTTGGAGAGGATCGGAGTGCATCTTCATTTCAAAGCTTGGCAAAAAAAAAAAAAAAATCACAGGAGAATTTCTGTTTTGGCAACGGGGGTCTAAAAAGCCCTCGACTCTGGCTCCACCAGGAAGACTGAGAACCAGTATCGGGCTCTTTTCCACCCCGTGCACGTGTGTGAACTGTTCCAGTGGATGGGGCAGCACAGCCAATGACCAGCCACTTTTCCCACTCGTACTGATTCATTCAGCGCATATTCTGGTAAGCAGACTCATTCATCCGTACCCTGTCCACTTGTGTGCTAATCCGTTAATTTCATTTTATCACCCATCCATTCATTCACTCATTCATCCATCCGTTTCATTCATTGTTCATCCATCATCTATCTGTCCATCCATCCATTCATCCATCACTCATCCATCCATTCATCCATCTGTTCATTCATCCACCCATTCATTCATTATTTCTCCATCCATCCATCCGTCATTCATCCATCCATTATCCATCCATCCATCCATTCATTATCCATCCACTCATCCATCACTCATCCATCCATTCATTCATCATTCATCCACCCATTCATTATTTCTCCATCTATCCGTCATTCATCCATCCATTCATTCATCACCCATCCATCTATCCATCATTCATCCACCCGTTCATTCATTATTTCTCCATCCATCCATCCATCATTCATCCATCCATTCATTCATCACCCATCCATCCATTAATCATTCATTCATTATTTCTCCATCCATCCACCCATTCATTCATCACCCATCCATCCATCCATTATCCATCCATTCATCATTCATTCATTATTTCTCCATCCATTCATTCATCACCCATCCATCCATTCATCCATCATTCATTCATTATTTCTCCATCCATCCATTCATCATTTCTCCATCACCTGGCCAGCCTGTCCCTTGTTCCTCCACCCCCCCCCCCCAGCACAGGGCACTATCTGTGTGGCATGGCTCTCTGGAGCCCGCTGGAGCACTCACCTTGTTGTCGGCACTGATGAGGAGGGGCTGGACTTTGACGCTGTCGCTGACCACGGACACGGCGGTGCTGGGGGCGATGGCGGCGGCATTGCTGGGGGAGGTGGAGATTATGGCGTAGGCCACGCCGGCGCTGCTCAGAGGAGAGGTGACAGTGGCGGGCTCGGCGCGGGCCTGGGGCTGGCTGCTGGGTGCTGGCACATGGCTGACAGTGTTGTTGGCGGTGGGGAGGGCTGGGCTGGGGTTCTTGATACTGACCACAGTGGCCTTCTGGAATGTTGGGGGCTGTTTAGGGGGCCTGTCCCGGCCTGGGGTGACAGGGAGGCTGTCTGGAATCAGAGTCTTTGGCCTAACCTAGAGGGGAGAACAGATGCGTGGTCAGACAGAGAGGGTGATGGCCGGACAGGTGCATGGAGGGACAACCCTGAGCAGACCCAGGACTCAGGGAAGGAGAGGAACTCTGATGTCCCATGTCAGAGATGACAGGTCTCACCCACACCGTGGTACCATGAGGCATCTACCAGGCACCGTGGTACCATCAGGCATGTGTACCAGGCACCATGGTACCATGAAGCATCCACCAGGCACCATGGTATACCATCAGGCATCTACCAGGCACCGTGGTATACCATCAGGCATGTGTACCAGGCACTGTGGTACTCATTCAACCCTGATGCTCTAGACACATGGCCTCCATGTTCTGGGCTGGTCCCAGGGGCTCAGGAGGAGCTGCTTGGGCCGAGGCTCGCCTGGTCAGCTAATAAAAGGGAGCAGAGAGGGGGAGAGGCAGGGAGCCACCCATGTGAGTTAGAGAGGTCCATGCAGCTCAGCTCTGGTCACGACAAGTCCCAATGCAGGCAGAGCTGGCCTCGGTGCTGGATGTGAGCGATGCTGCCTGGCAGCAGGGCTGTGGCCGGAGCGCCCTGCTCAGTCTTGCTTCCTGATGTGGGTGGGGCTGCCGGCATGTCCCCCATTAATTCAAAGGCTACACCCATGTGGCTGGAAATAAGAAGCCCACGGGCTCGGGCTGGGGCTCTGGATGGGCAGCAAGGCAGGCCTGGCTCCTCTAGGACCCCTGTGGCCTTGAGCAAACCCCTGTGCCCAGGTCTCTCAGCTGTGCAACGCAGTGATGAGCCCCTCCTGGGGTTAGGTGTATAGGAGAGAACACACAGAAAGCGGGCAATGTGCTTTGACTGTCAGCTGCCACCACTCACTGTCCCTGCGACCACATCCCTACAGACTAGCCCCAGGACACCCACTCCCCACCAACTGGTGGAGTCACACCGGTCCCATGAGGTCTGCACCAGCAGCCCTTCTTACAGACCAGGAGACGGCGGCTGGAGGAGGGAGGGGACCCGCCTTGTCTGAGCCCAACTGCACTCACAGCATGAAGTAGGTTGCAGTGGCCCCATTTTACAGCTGAACAAACTGAGGCTCAGACAGGAAAAGGGGCTCATCCAAGGGCAGGGATGACGAGTGGTTGGGGGGGCAGTGGCTGCTGACACAGGGACACCTGGCAGGGGCTCTGTCAGCCCCACTTATCACCCCACACCTTCTCCCACCTGTCTCCAGGGCGGCCCCACGACCACGTGCAGGCCCCCGTGGCCAGGCATCCTGCTCGGCTGGGGGCTCCTCACTCAGCAAGGAGCTCGTCCTCCCCTTCCCTGTCACAGCAGGGCCTCAGCAAAGTGGGCAGGAACGGCCTCCTGCTGTCCTGGGCACTGCTGCCGGGTCCAGTGGTCAAGCCTTCAGTCCCCAGGCCTCAGGCTCACAGCCCACCACAAGCATCACCACCAGATAAGAAAGAGGCCTTCTCCTGGCCCTTGGCTCTGCCGGTTACCCACTTGAAGCTGACGCTCTGAGACTCTGAGGAGGGGAGGCGGGGACAGATGCCTGGGACGGTCAGCGAGGGTCCCGCCGTGACCTTCGGCTCACGTCCATCCGCATTTCCCTGGTCACTTGGGGCTGGCTCACAGGTCGACATGAGTGGGCCAGCCCTGACAGGTCTGAATAGGGTAGCTGGGCCCATGCAGGCTTCTGGGTGCTGGACACAAGCTGGGCCAGGACCGAGGGCTGGGCTGAACCCAGAGGATAAGGACAGTGGGGAGCGCTGTCCATCTCCGCAGCCGGCAGCCCTGGCCAGGCACGCATACAGCAGGCGCGCAGCGGAGCGGGGTTAGTGGCAATCGGCACAGTTAGGAATCATCTGCATCTGTGCCGCACCAGGCACTGGTACCATCGGGCATCTGTGCCAGGCACCGTGGTACCATCGGGCATCTGAGCCAGGCACCGTGGTACCATCGGGCATCTGAGCCAGGCACTGTGGTACCATTGGGCATCTGTGCTGTACCCACACCGTGGTACCCATCCAGCATCTACCGGGCAGCATGGCACCATCGGGCATCTGTGCTGTACCTGCACTGTGGTACCATCAGGCATCAATACCTGCACCGTGGTACCATCGGCCATCTGCACCAGGCACTGTGGCACCATTAGGCATCTGCACTGTGGTACCACTGGGCATCTGTGGTAACTGCACCGTGGTACCAGTGGGCATCTACCAGGCACTGTGGTACCTTCATGCATCTGTGCTGTACCCGCACCGTGGTACCATCGGGCAGTGTGCTGTACCAACACTGTGGTCAGTGCTGTGTGTCATCCAATTCAAGCCTGCAGACGCCAGGATGTAGGTTCCTGCATGACCCCCCTGAGAAGGGCACTCAGGCCAGGACCAGATGAGGTCCAGAGGCCAGTCCAAAGTGTCAAGCCCAGGAAGGTGGCCTCCTGAGCGGACCCAGGGCGCTGGGCCCACATCTGCACAGCTCCTATGATGCAGCATCTCGTCCACGTCCTTCAACTGCCCTGATCATGACCCAGTTCAGAGTACATGTTCCAAATGTGGATGAGGGTGGTGGCACGGCTCTAAGGATGTGTCAGTGTCGATGAATTGAGTGTGTACAAGCTGGTGAACTGGTGTATATTCTCTGTGTATATCCTCAACAACAACAAAAATAAAACAAATTATTAAAAAAATAGTAACAGATGCTCCACTGTGACCCATAACAGGAGCAAAGGGTTTGAGAAGCAACGCCCCTGGGCGTGCCCGTGCCTCCGGGTCCAGCTGAGGCCAGTTTATTTCATTACAGAAGAATCTGCTCATGGCCTCCAACATGCACTTCCCACCCCCGCCCCGTGTGGAAGACACCATCCTGTCCAGTCGGCTCCTTTCAGGTGGGAAGAGGAGGCCCCAGAGGGAAAGCACCACTGAGGGGGATGCCCTAAGGGCAGGGTCACACCCAGCCTGGCGCCCGCCTAACACAGCACTGATGGGACCCCATTCTGTCCTGAATCGTGTCCCTCCAGGATACGCATAGGAACCCTAACCCTTGTGCCTGTGGCCAGGATCCTGTAAGAAACCAGGGTTTTCTCTGTTATGTGAATGAGACCATATCCATGTAGGGGGGTCCTAAACCTCATCAGTGCCAAGTGAGCAAACCCACAGACATGACCCAGGAGCAGAGCATAAACTGGGGAGGAGACACCCCAGGTAAAGACAGCCGAGGACCAAGGAACGCCTGGGGTTATGACAGGAAGGAACTGACCCGGCAGGGACCCTGATTTGGACTTGTAGCCTCCATAACACCCAGACAGTACATGTCTTTCCTCAAAGCCACCCACTCATGCTATCTGTGTCACAGCAGCCCTGGGAGACCAAGACAGGGCGGAATCCACACAGAGGAGCGGACAGACAGATGGCCGCGGGGGGGCGGGCGCCGCTTACCTGAGGTAGCTCTGCTGCTCCTTGCCCCGCCAACCTCTGCAAGGAGCTCACCTGAGGACCCGTGACAGGCACTGCAGTGGTGGTTCCCAAAGCCTGAAAGTCACAGAGGGCTGGGGCTGAGGCAGCGGGCCTGAGACGGCCGTCGCCACACGACTCTCTGGAATGACTTCTGTTGTCACAAAAGCAACGTACGTTCATGGAAGAGATTCTGGAGGGTAGAGAAAGAAAGGGAACAGCACCCCCAGAAAACAGTCCTTCTTACTGTTTTTAAGCAACCCTTCTTCATTACAAAGTTGCTTCTGGTTTTCAGTGCATTTTTTATATATCCATTTCCTGGAGAAGGATGTCATGCTTGGTAGGGTGGAGGGTCGACGAAAGGGGGAGGCCTTCAACGAGATGGATTGATACGGTCGCTGCGATGATGGGATCAAGTATAGCAGGGATTGTGGGGCTGGCGCGGGATCGGGCAGTGTTTCGTTCTGCTGTGCATGGGGTCGCTATGAGTCGGAAACGACTCGATGGCACTTAACAACAACAACACACAGAATTTTTGCAGCCTGTCCGCAGTTTGAACCCATAGTGCTCTGTGGGAGAAACACCTGGCAATGCATTTCCATAACGATCATGGCCTTGGGGACCCGATGGGCAGTTCCACTCTGTCCTACAGGGCCGCTGTGAGTTGGAACTGAGCTGATGGTACTAACAACAGTAACATCTCTACTTGTGTTTAACGATACACGTAAGCTTTTCTGATGTTGCTGCAGCCTTCCAATCACCCTTCGATGACAACGGCTGCAGCGTGTTCCATTCAGCGCACTTACATCCTCAGCCCATCCTCTTTCACGAGATACTTGGGTTTTATCTCTGCCCAGTCCAGTGACTGCAGTAAACATCCGATGCGGCAGTAAACATCTGTGCAGAACGCCATTTCTACATCACAAACTATTTCCAGGGAGGAGAATCTGAGAAGTGGGTAGAACGGGTCGAACATGGAGGTGTTGTTCAGGCCCTTTAGTACCCCTCTACACCCCTTGGGAAGTTGGGTTTGGGAGGGGGAGTGGCTTCTGCTTGCCGTGACACGACCCTCACATCCAGGGTGCGCATGTGCACACGCGTGTGCGCGCACACACACATGCCTGGAGCTCTCACCAATGCATCACGGCTGTAACGAAAACGCTGCAGGTTCAGGTTCACCCAGAAGCACTGAGGAGGACAGGCCTGTTGACACACCTCTGAAAACTCAAGCCATCGGGACCCCGTGGAGCACAGTCCTTACTACACAAGGGAGCACTGTGAGTAGGCGCTGACTGACGGCAGCTCGCTTTCACGGCTCCGGCGCGTCGCGGGACAGCTACACCAGCAGTCCACTTGGGGAGCGGAGGGGAGGGGACTCCCTCCCAGGGCCCACCCAGGTGCTGAGACATCTCCTGCTGGGAACCACTGCCGCCCACAGCCCCTGCTGAAGGAGCAGCTCCAGCCCTGTCTGTACCCCCCCGAGCCTGCCCCGCACAGCAGAGGCCCACTACCCACAAAGCCAGCCATTGGCGCTTCCCTTGGGATACCTGGAGACCCAGGCTCTACGTGGGCAACCAGACTCTACGTGCCCAGTCTGCGGGCCACCGGCAAGAGAAGCCCAGCTGGGGGCAGGGTGAGGGATGAGATGTGCGGGAAGAAGCTGGGTCAGTGCACCCCAGGAGAACTCTCAGCAGCCAGAGAGAGCGTGGGAGAGGGAGGGAGGGAGGGAGCAGGGAACGGGCCATGTGAACAGAGAAGGGGAAGCCAGGGCCCCACACGTCACAGAACCCTGGCACATCCTGAAGTCGGGTCTGTGGGGCCGGCTGCACCGCCTGCCCCTAGGTTCTGAGGGACTCACGGCAGCCATTCAAGGCCCCCTTTCTTCCCCAGACAGCATCTCTAGCCACCCTGTACATACCTTTTAAAAAATCATTCATTCTATTTTTCACTGTTGTTGAACATACGCCAAGTCAACAACTTCTCATGGACACTTCGGTACAGTGACCGCATTCTTCAGGTTGTGCACCCACCCTCGCCCTCCTTTTCTGAGTTGTCCCTCCTCCATTAACATAAACTCACTGGCCCCTGAGCTTCCCATGGAATCTTGAGTTGCTGTTGTCAGTGTGACCCATGGAGACAGGCCTTTTAAAGCACAGTCTTCAAGGCCAACGTTCTTTACTAATTAAGTCAAACTACCCTCTGATCCAAAGATGACTTCAGGGAACATTTCTGGCTTCAGAGTTAAGGTTTCAAGGTTACCTCACAGCAATAGGTTTGGGGGTTCATTCAGCCTCAGTGGCTCCAGAAATTTTGAATTCCATGAGAATTTGAAGTTCTGTTCTGCATATCTCCCCCTTTTGATCAGGATTATGCTGTAGAACTAGTGTAAGGTCGACCCCATACATCTTTAAGAGTCTTCTCTACAACAACAGCTTCTCTCAGCCAGATGCAACCTGGAAGATGGTTCATGGTGGGCAAAACTCATGGCCCTCCCCTGACAACCAATAAGGTAAGAAAATTTTTAAAAGGCACCTAGAGTAGTAACTGTCTTTGTTTGAAGATGAAATTATTATTTATATAGTGTATCTTATGCAATCTACCAAAAAACCTGCTAGAATTAACAGTGTAGCAAGGTTGCAGGATACAGCATAAACATACAAAAGGCAACTGTATTTCCATATACTAGCCACTAACATTCAGAAATTTAAAATTCTATTTGCAAGAGTATGAAGAACTAACTACTTATGGATAATCTAAGAGTTGATGAGTAGGACTTGTACACTGAAAACTTCTAAACACTGCTAAGAAAAAATTAGAAAGTAAATAAAAACCAAAACCAAACCTACTGCTATTGAGTCAATTCCAACTCATAATGACCCCCACTGGGTTTCTGAGGCAGTGAATCTTTATGGAAGTAGACTGGCCAGTCTTGCTTCTGTGGGATGGCTGGTGGGTTTGAACCACCAACCTTCTGGTTAGCCTTAGGCACTGTGCTACTAGAACTCCTTTTAGAAAGTAAATGTTGTTGTTGTTCTGTGCCGTCGAGTCGGATCCAACTCACAGCGACCCCTCCTTGGGTTTCTGAGGTGGTATCATTACGGAAGTAGATTGCCCAGCCTTCCTTCCGAGGAGTGGCTGGCGAGTTTGAACCTCCAGCTTCTGGTTAACAGTCAAGTGCCTCAGGCACTACGCCACCAGAGCTCCAGAAAGGAAAGAGAGATGCCATATCCATGAATCAGTGTGGTGGTAAAGTTTGTGTGTCAGTCTCGCTGGGCCTGGTGGAGTGGCTGGGCAGCTGGTGGTAGTTATTCCCCAGGATGAAACCGGTAATCAGCTCCACGGTGGATCTACCACAAGCAGCTGAGTAGCTGCTTTCCGGCTGTGGTCTGCTTCCTGTATATAAGCAGCAGCTTTGGGAATGGTCTCTAGCTTGTGGAACACTTGAACCCTGCAACGTAGCCAAGTTGTTGTTCAGCAGCCTGCCATGCTCTGCCAAATTTGGGACTTTTAATGAACTTGAATTAACGGCCTGCCGTGTGGTTTGGTAACATTGGGACTATGCCTTTTTACTTGTTGACCCTGGGTTTGTCAGCCTCAGCAGCCAGCAGCTGTCTGAGTGAAGAAACGCCTCTAGCATCAGTGGACCGGGAGCAGGAGGCAGAGCTGAAGCCCACGGTTGAGAGGCTTTCACCCAGCCCCTAGAGGTGGCGCTTTGAACTTGGACTTAAAGCCTCCAAGATTCTAACAGAATAAACTCCTTTTGCTCACGCGATTGCATTTGTGGTATATTCCCGTCAGAGCAGCACTAGGGAATCAGAACAGCAAATAAGCACCAGAAGAAACACGAAGCATCGTCAGTTATTAGGAAAAGGCAAATTAAACCACCAAGAAGGACTCTCATGGCTGTGGCTGCCGCTGACTTGGCTGAACTCATGGGGACCCAGAGCACAATGGAACATAATGCTGCTGGCCCCGCGCCGGCCCCCGCTGGGCTGTGGTTCACACCACTGTGCTCCACGGGGTTTCACGGGCTGATTTCTGGGAGCCGATCACCAGGCCTTTCTTCCTGGTCTGCCTCAGCCTGGAAGCTCTGCTGAAATGTGCTTGGCATCCGAGCAACAAACAGGCCCCCGGTGACCGCCGGGTGGTGGCTGCACGGGGGTGCACGGGCCGGAATCGAGCCTGGGGCCCCCACACAGGCAGCAGGGACCCCACCACTGAAGCACGAAAGGACCAATCACGTCAAGTGTCGCTGAGGATGAGGAGCAACGGGGACTCTTGCACAGGCTGCTGGGATGTAACGTGCTGCAGCCCCTGGGGAAACAGCGTGGCAATTTCTTCAAGAGTGGAACGGACACTTACTGTATGACCCACCACTGAAAGGAAAATGAAAGTACACGTCCGTACAAAGACCTATACACAAATGCTCACGGCATCTTTATTCTTAATAGCCCCAAACTGGAAACAGCCCAAGTGCCAACAGCAGGTGATGGATAAGCAAACGGGTCCAGTCCTCAGCAACATAAGAGAATGAGTTATACTGCACGATGTGCACAGCAACAAGGATGAATCTCAGAACAATTTTGCTGAATGAAAGAAGTTCGATCAAACAGAGAGAATCATATGATGCCATTTATGTAAAATTCTGGAAAATGGAAAGTAATCGACAGCGACAGAAAACAGATTAGAGGTTGCCTGGAGACGAGGGTGTCGGGGGGAGGGGCTTCATAGGGGCACAAGGAAACTTCTGGGGGTGAAGAGCATGTTTCCTGTTGATTTGTGGGGTTCACAGCTGTCCAACTTTGCACCTTTCATTTGTGAAGTTTATCGTACGTCAGTTGTACCTCAATAGAGCTGCTGAAACCAGGTTCCCTCCTTATTTCCCACTCACTTTATGTCTCTCTGCCCACAAGATGTCACCTGCCCACAACGGGCCAAATTCCCCGTGCTCAGCTCCTTCAAGCCAGCTGCCAGTCTCTCTGCATCGAGCCAAATTATCCACATTTAACTGAAAATTCACTTTGGACATTTATTGGAATGCCTGAGGCATTTGATTGATAACCAGAAGGTTGGCGGTTCAAACCCACCAGCGGCTCCATGGAAGGGAGATGGGGCAGTCCACTTCTGTAAAGATTTATTGCCTCGGAAACCCAATGGGTGTTGCTATGAGTCGAAATCAACTGATGGCAATGGGTTTGTTTGAGATTTTTTGAGCCCCACATGCAGTGCCAAGCATGTTCAAAGCAGACACGAACATTCTATGAGGAAGCACCTTGATCCGTAATTCTGGTTTATGTCCCTCAACAACCCGGGTGCCCCAGCGTTATCAGTGATGCTGAAATAACCTCCCAGGCACTGCCCGCTTTCCCAAACACAGATGCAGGGGCTTGGCAATGGTCCCTTCACGTGACAGGGACGCAGCTCCCACTGTGCCCGCCCCCCAGCAAAGGGCTGAGCAGAGAAGGCGTGGCTTCTCCCGAATGGACCCATCAGCATTATCAGTGGCACCATGAACTCGACAGTCATCAGACTCCAGGTCCAGTCCAGACCACGAAGGGGAGGCAGGCCCAGCCCAGACCACGGAGAAGGGCAGGCCCAGCCCAGACCATGGAGAAGGGCAGGCAGGCCCAGAGCAGCCCTCTGCTTCCTAAGCTTCCAGATGGTGCGGCCATCCTGAGGACCTCGGGTTGAAAAGAAATCGGTCTGTCTTTCCAGCAGGTCCTGCAATCTAAAGGTCCACGTGGGGGCCTTCCTTCCAGTGATTTTCTAAGATGAGCTGCCCGTCGGTGGTGTTAGGAGTGCCATGCTGAATGGCCCCTAGGGAGCAGGGATTCCCACATGGGTGGCAAGTTGGCCAGAAGACCCAGAATCCCAGAGCCCAGGATCCATGGGGCAGGTACATGCCCAAGGTCTGGGAGCCAAAGAGCAGGAACGGATCCGTTTCCTAGAGAACCCCTTCTGGCTTATTGTCAGGTGCCACTGAGTTCGCGCTGACTCACCGTGACCCTGCGTATCACGGGGTGAAACACTGCCCAGTCCTGGGCCGTCCTCACAATCATTGTCATGTTTGAGCCCATCCATGCAGCCACTGTACCAATCCATCTTGTTGAGGGTCTTTTTCCACTTTACCAAGCTGATAACGTGACCAAAGTACAGGAGCTGAACTCTCGCTGTGTTAGGCTGGGTTCTCTAGAGAAGCAAAGCCAGTAAAGCTGAGAGAGAGAGAGAGAGAGAGAGAGAGAGAGAAATTTATCTTAGGAAAATGGCTCACATATTTATAGAAGCTGGCAAGTCCCAAGTTCTTGGATCAAACGTCAAGCTGGAGGCTTTTCCTGACTCACGCAGCTGCAGGGGCTGAGGAGCTCGAGGTTGGCAGGCAGTGTACCAGCTGTTGACTCCAATGAATGATGAATCCAAGATCTCCAGGCCGAATGGTGGACTGTTTGCTCACACACAGTTGTAGCAGCACAACAGGATCCTGATCGACAGAAGAGTGTCTCTTTTCCCAGGATGCCCATAAATAGATTGGAAGCAGGCCACACCCCCAGGGAAACTCCCTTTCACTGGATTGGCTGCTCAAAACATTACGTCCGGACGCATCATGGGAACAACCCACATCACAACTGCTTAAACCACTCAGAATTGGGGTCCAGCCAAGTTGACACATGACTCCAACTATCACACTCACCATCCTCACTTCTAAGTAGCATCCTGGCTGTACCTCTTCCAAGACAGATTTGTTCGTTCTTCTAGCAGTCCACAGTACACTCAATATTCTGCGCCAAGACCACAGTTCAAAGGCATCAACTCTTCTGTGGGCTTCCTTATTCATCATCCAGCTTTCACATGCACGTTGTTGTCAGGTGCCATTGAGTCTGCTCCAATTCATAGAGATTCTATGCACAAAACACTGCCTGCTTGTACACCATCCTCACAAGCCTTGTTATACGTAAGCCCATTATTGCAGCCACCGTGTCAGTCCGTTGTGTGGCAGGTCTTCCCCTTTACCCAACATAATATTCCCCTCTGGGGAACAGTGCCTTCTGACAACATGACCAAAGTAACGGAGACAAAGTCGGGCCATTCTTGCTTGCAGCTGCACTTCTTCCAGGACAGATTTGTTCATTCTTCTGTTAGTCCAAGGTATTTTTAGTACCCTTCACCAACACCACAATTCAAGGGCATCAACTCTTCTTGGGTCTTCCTTATTCATTTTCCAGCTCTCACATGCATAGGAGGTGAATGAAAACACCAATGGCTTGGGGTCAGGTGCACCTTAGTCTTCAAAGTGACATCTTTGCTCTTCAGCACTTTAAAGAGGTCTTTTGCAGCAGATCTGCCCAGTGCAATATGATGTCTGATTTCTTGACTGCTGCTTCCATGGGTGTTGATTGTGGATCCAAGTAAAATGAAATCCCTGACAACTTCAATCTCTTCTCCATTTATCATGATGTTGCTTAGGCTTTTCGTTTTATGTTGAGGCATAATCCAGACTGCAGACTGTAGCCTTTAATCTTCATCAGTAAGTGCTTCAAAGTCATCTTCACTTTCAGCAAGCAATGTTGTGGCATCTATATACTGCAGGCTGTTAATGAGTCTTCCCCCAATCCTGATGCCACGTTCTTCTTCACATAGTCCAGCTTCTCGGATTATATGCTCAGCATACAGCCCTGACGCACACCCTTCCTGATTGTAAACCATGCAGTATCTCCTTGTTCTGTTCCAATGACACCTGCTAAGGGCCCCACAGCCCAGGTACCAACTAGGTGACAATTCTCTGAGCCAAAGCCCAGTGCTCCCATGGTTTTGGGAAGGGTCTGTTCTAGGACAGGTTCCAGGCAGGGTCCTCCTGCCTCCCAGCTTTGGGGAACGGTGGGTTTCCTTCTGGAACTCCAGTCTCCCCCTGCTGCACGGCCGTCCTATGCCAGCGCTACGCGGGCCTCCCCGGGCACCTGCCCCTCTGCGCTCAGGCCTCCCTCACACACGTTCTCCCGTGTCCTTACAAACCGGTAATTAACAAGCAGAAGCGGCGTTTTCTCTGCAGGGCTAACCTTTCCACTCCGTGTGGGAAGCCACCAACGGTAGCAGGCACAATCATCTTGGAGTGCGTTTTGAGAGCACGGAGAGTTTATGGTGCACTTCCGTCAAGATAAACGAGCTGCTCTCCATGGCATTTATAGCGTAAAGCATTTTAATAGGGAAAAAGGCCATAAAATCAAAGATAACTTCATATTTTTCTCTCACTGGCTGAGTGCCCCAGGCAGTGTGGAAAACCTCCGAGACACTCGTGGCCGAGACGGGTGGGACTCAAGGGAACAGGTGTCGCAGCGCCTCTCTGGAGCACAAGGCCCCGTCTGGCTTTTACAAAACCCCCGTCGTTTGCTGAGTGTTTGCTGGTCCTGACTCAGGAGTGGGTGGGGGGGCAGCAGAGTGGGCTCCGGGTCAGGATCAGGTTCTGGCTCCAACACCAGCTGCGTGGGACCTTGGTGTTCTGAGCCGCAGGACAAGGGTCCCTGCTGCCCAGGGCCGTGAGGGCCAGCCCAGCCTGTGCCAGGAGAGGCTCAGGGAACGCCGGGTGGGGGGTGAGCAGAAGACAAGGTCTTGCTCGGACCTGCCCAGGGTGGGGAAGGATGTGGCCATTCCGGGAGAGGCCAGTAGGGCCCATTTGGGCGTCAGGATGGGGGCACAGGCCTTCACATTAGCCCATCCAGGTACAAATCCTGGCATGGGCACAGTCTTCTTGGGGAGCCCACAAACGCCACCTACAGCCTCCAGCACCCACGTCCTGACCTCCAAATGGGGTTTATGTACCCGCCTCCCCCCATAACCAGGATAAACACAGGACTGCGGAGAGCTGTAAGGAGCGAGGAGGCAAAGCCGCCGTCCAAACGGCCTTGGGCCGCTCCTGCCTGGACAGCCTCCTGCCTGTGTTTCCTTCAACGCCGTGTCCTTCCAGGCCGAGGACAGACCCTGCACCACGTCCTGTGCTTCAGGAAACGCAAGTTCAGTGTCAACTCCAGGTGTGAGGTGTTTTAATCACGATCCGACTTGGGTGCTGCAAGGGGTGTTATGGGTGAATTGTGCCCCCAAAAGATCTCTCAAAGTCGTCACCCCAGTACCTGTGAGGGCGCCCGTGTTTGGAAATAGGGTCTTCGAAGATGTCATCAGTAAACACAAGGTCCCATCTGAGCGCTGTCCTTATAAAGATGGAGGAGAGACAGACGCAGAGAGGACAAGGCCAAGGGAAGATGCATCTGCACACAGGGGCCGCCTGGGGTCCCAGGGGCTGGCGGAGGTGAGCACCGTCATCCTGGAGCCTTGGAAGTGGGCCCTGCGACACCTAAACCCAGCGCAGTGAGGGGCACCGTCATCCCTGAGCCTTGGGGAGTGGGCCCTGCTGCCGCCCGGAAGCCAGCGCAGTGAGGGGACCCATCTCTGTGCTCACAGGCCACCCGGTGTGTGGTGCTCTGCCACGGCAGCCACGGGAAGCTAACGTCCTTCCTGCTGTAGGCGCCTGCTTGGTTCTGGCCTCCCCGGACCCTACTGCCAGCCCGAAGCAGGGGGCCCCGTGCTCCTGGTTCCTTACACCCTTGGATGACCCCACCACGCCTGTCATGCTGACCCGCTGCTCTAGGCCCCTGGCCCCGGAAGCTGCCACCTTTAATATGGCAGCTCCCGGAGGTCACTGATGTATGCCACCTGTGGCTGGTGCAGACCACCTGCACTATCATTCACTCAGCAAACGTTTCGGGGCACCCACGGTGTGGCTGGCCCTGGGCAGGGGTGCTGAGCAGGTGAGACGGGGCTGCTCCTCTCCTAGGACCCCGGACAGACCGTAACTGCCTCTTCACCTCGCTGCTCCCTAGCGGGGCCATGGCCTCTTGGAAACCAAGCTCAGGCGAGCCCGGGCTTAGGCCCCACGGGGCAGGGGCTTGGTGCTATTTCCTGAAAGATGTCAGTGGGTGAGGAGAACCAGGGTCCTTAGGACCCAACCCCCAGGTTCTGCTCAGCTGACGCTCAGGGGGCTGTGAGCAGGGAAGGTGGGACCTAGGCCTCCCTCTGCATGGAGGCCTCCCACCCACCACACACACAGCTGCAGACCCCGGGCTGGCCCATCTCTCACTGAGAACCCCAACCACACGTATGCACACCTATTCCCTGACCACCTGGCTGTGAACAGTGCCCGGAGCATCCCTGACCCAGAGACTCACCCCCCAGTGGGACCCCTGGAGTGGGTGTGAACGGGCCTGCGGGACTCAGAGTGCCCCGTATGTCCACATACACATGTGCTGGAAGCAGGCAGACACTCAGCCTCAGGGACCAGCCCACATCCAGGATGAGTGAGGCGACCTCCCGTGCAGCCCCCAAGCCCGGCTCCCAGCTCTGCCTGCCTGGTTCAAGTCCACCTGCTGCTGGCACCTGTGGTCATATGTCCACCATGCAGAGGACCTGCCCACGAGCAGGTGTGCACGGGGCCAAGAGACAGGTGATAAGTGCAGGATCTGCCTCTGAGCCCGCTGGCAGGGGTCCTGTATGCGGATGGGGATGGGGATGGGGGTGGGGGGACAGTCAGTCAGCTGGCAGCACCGACCCAACAGAACAGGGTCAGACATGAGAACCTTGAGCCATGAGAGAGCCTCTGACTCTCCCCC
>NW_006921670.1:10666631-10676057 GCF_000298275.1 Orycteropus afer afer
GAGCCCCAATGCGGCCAGCACTCATGCCCCAACACCAGGGCTGTGAGCCCCAACGCGGCCAGGACTCATGCCCCAACACCAGGGCTCTCACAGCTGGGGAGGCAGTGATGGACGTGGGCAGGGATGGAGGCAACCCCTCCTGGGCTGCCCTTTGCCAGAACTTTCTCCACTCGGATCCACAGTTCAGGACTGACCACTGCCCTGACCCAGGCACATCCCCTTACACACCACATGGCTGCCTCTGACCCTCAGTCCAGCTCCGACCCTGACCTGCTGTGCATCCTTAGGGGCCCTCCCTAACCTCTGTGCCTCAGTTTCCACAACTGTCAGTTGAAGGTGGCTTGACTCCTGTCTCCCAGAACTGCTGTGAGCATGACTGTCCCTTCGTTCAGTGTGAAGCACAGGTGAGCACACCTTAGCCCCAGATGCGTGAGCACAGCCCCACCTGAGATCCAAGAACAGGTGCAAGAGGAGGGCCGGGTCCCAGTCATTAACGCCAAACACACCGTCTTCCATGAAGGTGGACTGTGGCCGAGAGTTCGCACTGAAGTGGGAGCGCTGTGTGCGGCGTGTGGGAGGCAGCTCGGTGGGGGTCCTTCAAATGAGACGGCCCCACACACACCTACCCCCCTGAAACTGAGACCAGGGGTCACTGCCGACCCTTGGTCACATTCTCCCATGGAGGCCCAACCTTGCTTCCAGCTGCACGTGGACAAGGAGAGCAATTTAAAAACTGGCAGCATCTCACCTTCACTCCCACTGTGATGGTGCCAGGGAGGGGTCACCACGGCAACGACCACCACAGCATCCAGACCAGCCTGGGAACCGGGCCGGGGCATGTTTTCAGGCTTTTCATTGGTCTCCTCGCCCAGCCACGAGGACCACATTTGACCCCGAGCTGCCTTCCTGGGGTACACTGGGCCCTCCTGCTCCCATGCCCTGTCCATGCCCAGTATGGCTGGGAACCTGGATCCATGAGCCTACCACAGCAAGGGCTGACCCGCCCAGATCGTCACTAGAGAGACACGCCCAGCCCCGTGAGCCCCAACCCCAAACCACGACTCCATGCGGCAGCAGGAGCTTGGCCACGGGCAGCACAGGAAGCCTCGGGATCCAAGTCCCGTGAGAAGACCCCGGGGGCTTCAGGCCTTGACGCAGCTTTGAGAGGGAGAGAGGAGGTGGGCAGCAGGCGTGGGCCCCTGGGTATTGAAACCCACTCAGCTACTGGCCCGAAGGTCGGCGGCTCGAGTCCTCCCAGAGGCACCTCAGAGGACCAGCCTGGCGTCTGCTCCCCCGAGGTCCCAGCCCTGAGGACCCTGGGGCGCAGCTGTGCTCTGCACTGGGGGGCCCCCGTGGGTCAGAGTTGGCTCCGTGGCAGCCAGCGGCAGCTCTGCTGTACCCGGGCTTTAGCGGCCTTGCCAACTGTCAGAGCGCCTCCTCGTCCCCCTGCTTGGGGAGCGAGGCTCAGGGTGCCCACGGGAGGCGAGCGAGTGGCCAGGTGTACCGTGCAGCGTTGGCAGTAAACACAGCGTGGGCTGGGAGGAGGGGTCTCTGAGGGACGGAGGCAGGGGGGCAACTGAGTGGTCCTTCCGGCTTTCCAGTCACTGCGGGTGGCCCCAGACGTGGCCTGTGGGAGGCCAGGCCTGACGCCAGGTGCCCCAGCAGCCGGGCACCATGTCAGAAGTCCTGCAACAGCAGCAAAGGTGGCACCCTTGTTCCTGAGAGCTCCCACTCCCCCCGCCTCCTAAAGCTCCCCAGCTCTGCCGCCTGGTTACACCCCAACAACGCCCCTGGGTCTCCCAGGCCCCACGTCTGGCCCATAAAGGTGAGTCAGGGGAGGACTCGGGCCCGCTCCACCCTGCAGGTGAACAGGCAGGAAGGAGGTCAGTGAGGGCACAGACTGGGAGCGGTGGCACAGCACAGCACGGCCGGCTGTCAAGGATGCAAGAGGCCGCTCAGAAGATGTGGCTCCCGGGGGCTGAGGGCCAGGGAGGGGTGATGCCCGACAGGGAGTTCAGACTCCATCCCGGGAGCAGCGGGGCTGGGGGCTATGCCAGACACAGGGACAGACAGTGCTCAGTGTGGACACCTGCCCCTGCCCTGTGTGTCCCGCTCTGTGGACCAAGGGTGCCACCTGGTGCTACAGACGGACGCCACGGGTGCCCGTGCTGGCTGCGTCACAGTCAGCTGTGGCAGAGCTGGAACCACACCCCAACCCTCCACACTACCCCCGGGCCCTCAGGGCAGCAGTGGACGCACGGACACAAAAGCTGAAGCTGACTCGAAGTGGGCTTCGCCGCAGGAGGAGGAAAGGGACCCCACTGCCGAACACCCCACACGCCTTCCACAGGCCCTCGCTTAACCCTCGCCGGGAAGCCCTGTGTCAATCCCCAGCCAGGCTGGGACATGTGGGTCTGGCCAGGGCAGTTCCTGGCAGGAATTTCTCCCTGCTGGGCCAGGGTCAACGTCCTACCCTCCAGCCCCTCCAGCCCAGGGAGAGTGTGCTGAGCGGACCAGAGCAGAGGCTCCCTCTCCGCTGGCTGGGTGAGCCAAGCCGGCCACGAGCCCCGAGGGGAAGGCACCCGGCCCGGCCCTCCACACCCGGCCGGAGCACGGCCAGTAACTTGCTTCCCAAGTGGTCATTTTCCCGAGTCTTTCCAGAATCGCTGTGATGTTGGCAAAGATAACCGCCAGCACCGACGAACGCTAATCAACATGAACGTGACATAAACACTTTTACTGCCGTGAGAACCCAGTTCACTGCTCGCAGACGGAATCACGCTGCCACCTTTGCTGCTGTTGCAGGACTTCTGACATGGTGCCCGGCTGCTGGGGCACCTGGCGTCAGGCCTGGCCTCCCACAGGCCACGTCTGGGGCCACCCGCAGTGACTGGAAAGCCGGAAGGACCACTCGGTTGCCCCTCTGCCTTCGTCCCTCAGAGACCCCTCCTCCCAGCCCACGCTGTGTTTACTGCCAACGCTGCACGGTACACCTGGCCACTCGCTCGCCTCCCGTGGGCACCCTGAGCCTCGCTCCCCAAGCAGGGGGACGAGGAGGCGCTCTGACAGTTGGCAAGGCCGCTAAAGCCCGGGTACAGCAGAGCTGCCGCTGGCTGCCACGGAGCCAACTCTGACCCACGGGGGCCCCCCAGTGCAGAGCACAGCTGCGCCCCAGGGTCCTCAGGGCTGGGACCTCGGGGGAGCAGACGCCAGGCTGGTCCTCTGAGGTGCCTCTGGGAGGACTCGAGCCGCCGACCTTCGGGCCAGTAGCTGAGTGGGTTTCAGTACCCAGGGGCCCACGCCTGCTGCCCACCTCCTCCCTCCCTCTCAAAGCTGCGTCAAGGCCTGAAGGCCCCGGGGTCCTCGCCCCGACACCACCTTCGGGAGAAAGCCTTGCTCTCCTCCCCAATCACGCCTTCACCTGCTTTTCATCTCCACGGTGCTCCGAAGAGCGGGCGGCCAGAGCAGAACGTCACAGACCTCGGCTGAGTGGAGAAGCCCGAGTCCCTGACCTCGGCAGTGGACACAACACTAAACTGAAGCACGGCCAACTCAGCGGTCCTCGCTCACAGGGGCCAGGAGGGGATGGAAGCCACGCCACTACAGCCCCGACCTCCAGCACATAGTGGTACCACACGCCCGGCGCTGGGCCACAGGCAGGGCCTCTGGGGAGACCACGGTCTGGGAGGGAGGCTGCCCCGATGATGAGCATGACAGAACAAGGTAGCCAGAGGGCCAGAGGCCCCACGCGGCCTGCGTTCCTCCTGAGTCACTCACTCATTCAGCACTGGCCCAGGTGCTCAGAGCTCCACAGGGCACAGGCCCGTCCACCCCCCACTCTGTGAGAAAGCAGAGGCAATGTCCTCCAGCCCGAGGAGTGACCATTACGGGGCCTGAGAGGGGGTGTGGTGGTTATGTTTGTGTGTCCACTGGGCTGGGCCTGCTTGAGTGGCTGGGCAGCTGGTGGTAGTTATTCCCCATGAGGAGACTGGCAATCAGCTCCATGGTGGGATCTACCACAAGCAGCTGAGTAGCTGCCTTTGGGATGTGGTCTGCTTCCTGTGTATAAGGAGAAGCCTTGGGAATGGTCTCCAGCCTGTGGCACGCTTGGACCCTGCATGTAGCCGTGTCGTTGCTCAGCAAGCAGCCTGCTATGCTCTGCCGACCTTGGGACTTACAATGGACTTAAGTTAATGGCCTGCCGTGTGGTTTGGTAACATCGGGACTGTGCCTGTTGACTTGTCAACCTTGGGGCTTCTCAGCCTCAGCAGCCAGCAGCTGTCTGAGTGAAGAAACACCTCTAGCTCCAGTGGGCCGGGAGCAGGAGGCAGAGCTGGACCCCAAGGTTGAGGGGCTTTCACCCAGCCCCTAGAGCCTGGCACTTTGAACTTGGACTTAAAGCCTCCAAATTGTAAGAATAAACTCCTGTTTGTTAAGGCCATCCCATTTGTGGTATGTTATTGTCAGAGCAGCACTAGGGAACCACAACAGGGGGTAAAACGTTAATAAGGCCCAGAGAACAGAGGCTGGTGGCTGGAACAGGCAAGGCGGGTGGGGGAGAGCCCCCAGACAGCAGGGATCAGAGGCAGACAGGGCCAGTGGCCTGAACAGGTAAGGCAGCCCCAGATGGCAGGGAACAGCAGCAGACAGAGTCGCCAGGAACAGGTAGGGGAAGCCCAGGAAGTGAGCAGAGCGGCTGGAACAGCTAAGGGAGACGAAGTTGTCTGCTGGTTTGTCGCAGTGTGGTGGCTTGTGTGTTGCTGTGAGGCTGGAGGCTGTGTGAGCAGGGGCGCCCATGGTGGACCTGTTTCAGTGGAGTTTCCAGACTGAGACAGACTCAGAAGAAGGAAGAGGCCATCCACTACTCAAAAGAATTGGCCCGTGTGAGCCTTATGAATAGCAGTGACACACCGTCTGATACGTCACGGGAAATTTTTATGAAAAGCCCTGAAACAGCGATACGGTGCCAGAAGATGAGCCCCTCGGGTCGGAGGGCACGCAAAACACGACGGGAAAGAGCTGCCTCACAGAGCAGAGCCGACCTCAACGATACGGCTAAAGCAGAGCTTTCGGGACCCCCATCTGCTGAAGTCGCACAACTCAGTATGAGGAGAAGCAGCTGCAAACATCCATTGATAACTAGAACATGGAATGTACGAAGTAGAATCTAGGAAAACTGGAATTGTCAAAAATGAAATGGAACGCATAAAGATGGATATCCTAGGCATTAGTGAGCTGAAACGGACCAGTTTTGGCCATTTTGAATCAGACAAACATACGACCTACTATGCCAGGGATGACAAATTGAAGAGGAATGGCACGGCATTCTTCATCACAAAGAAAGTTTCAAGATCTATCCTGAAGTACAATGCTGTCAGTGATAACATAATATCTATATGGCTACAAGGAAAGGCAGTAAATACTATTATTATTCAAATTTATGCACCAACCACTAAGGCCAAAGATGAGGAAATTGAAGATTTTTACCAGCTTCTGAAGTCTGAAATTGACTGAACATGCAATCAAGATGTGCTGATTATCACTGGTGCCTGGAATGCAAAAGTTGGAAACAAGGAAGAATCACTGGTAGTTGGGAAAATTTGGCCTTGGTGGCAGAAATAATGCTGGAGATCGCATGATAGAATTTTGCAAGACTGACAACTTATTCATTGCAAATACCTTTTTTGAACAACACAAACAGCAGCTATACAAGTGAACTTTGCCAGATGGAGTACACAGGAATCAGACTGACTGCATCTGTGGCAAGAGGCAATGGAGAAGCTCAGTATCTTCAGCCAAAACAAGGCCAGAAGCTGATTGTGGAACAGACCGTCAACTGCTCATATGTAAGTTCAACTTGAAGTTGAAGACAATTAAAACAAGTTCACAAGAACCAAAACATGACTTTGATTATATCCCCCCTGAATTTAGAGACCATCTAAAGGATAGATTTGATGTACTGAACACCATTGACTGAAAACCAGAGGAATTGTGGGATGACATCAAGAACATCATCCAGGAAGAAAGCAAAAGTTCATTAAAAAGGCAGTAAAAGAAGAAAAAACCACAATGGGTATTAGAAGAGACTCTGAAACTTGCCCTTGAATGGAGAGTAGCTAAAACAAATGGAAGAAATGACAAGACAAAAGAGCTGAACTGAAGATTTCAAAGAGCAGCTTGAGAAGACAGAGTCAAATATTATAATGAAATGTGCAAAGACCTGGAGTTAGAAAACCAAAAGGGATTTCTAAGGCATTTCTCAAGGTAAAAAGAACTGAAGAGGAAACTTAATCCTTGAGTGGCAATACTGAAAGATTCTATGGGCGATATACTGAATGATGCAGGAAACATCAAAAGAAGATGGAAGGAATACACAGAGTCACTGCACCGAAAAGAACTGGCCGATGATCATCCACTTTAGGGGGTGGCATACGATCAAGAACTAATGGTACTGAAAGAAGTCGAAGCTGCACTGAGGGAAGGGGAGTAAACAAGGCTCGAGGAATTGATGGAATATCCATTGAGATGTTTCCACAAACAGATGCCCTCCTAGAGGCACTCGCTCGGCTAGGCCAAGAGATCTGCAAGACAGCTACCTGGCCAACTGACTGGAAAAGATCCTTATCTGTACCCATTCCAAAGAAAGGTGATCCCACAGAATGTGGAAATCATCAAACAATATCATTAATATCACACACAAGTAAAATCTTACTGAAGATAATTCAAAAATGGTTGCAGCAGTATATTGACAGAGAACTTCCAGAAATGCAAGCTGGATTCAGAAGAGGACGTGGAATAAGGGATATTATTGCTGACGTCAGATGGATCTTGGCTGAAAGCAAAGAATACCAGAAAGATGTTTACTTGTGTTTTATTGACTATGCAAAGGCATTTGATTATGTGGATCATAACAAATGACAGATAACACTGAGAAGAATGGGAATTCCAGACACTTGATTGTACTCATGAGGAACCTGTACATAGACCAGGAGAGTGTCGTTTGAACAGAACAAGGGGACAGTGCATGGTTTAAAATCAGGAAGGGAGTGCGTCAGGGTTGTATCCTTTCACCACACTTATTCAATCTGTATGCTGAGCAAATAATCTGAGAAGCTGGACTATATGAAGAAGAACATGGCATCAGGATTGGAGGAAGGCTCATTAACAACCTGCGATACGCTGACGACACAACTTTGCTTGCTGAAGGTGAGGATGACTTGAAGCACTTACTGATGAAGATTGAGGAATACAGTCTGCAGTGTGGATTACATCTCAATATAAAGAAAACAAAAATCCTCACAACTGCACCAATAAGCAGCATCACAATAAATGGAGAAAAGACTGAAGTTGTCAAAGACTTCGTATGACTTGGTTCTACAATTGACACCAATGGGAGCTGCAGTTAAGCTATTAGACGACACACTGCACTGGTCAAATCTGCCACAAAGGACCTCTTTCCATGCTAAGGAGCAAAGGTATTTCCTTGAGGACTAAGGTGCACCTGACACAAGCCACGTGTGTTCAATCGCCTCATGTGCATGTGCGGTCTGGACAATGAATAAGGAAGACCGAAGAAGAGTTGATGCTTTTGAGTTGTGGTGCTGGCGGAGAATGCTGACAGTCCCATGGACTGCTGAAAGGACTGACACATCTGTCCTGGAGGAAGTGCAGCCGGAATGCTCCCTGGAAGCGAGAATGGCCAGACTTCGTCTCATCTACTTTGGTCATGTTGTAAGAGGGTACCATTTCCTGGAGAAGGACCTAAGGCTTGGCAAAGTGCAGGGACAACGAAAAAGGGGAAGGCCCTCAGTGAGATGGACTGACACGGTGGCTGCGACAATGGACTCAGGTACAGCAGGGATCATGGGGCTGGCACAGGACTGGGCAGTGTTTCATTCTGCTGTGCTTGAGGTCACTACGAATCGGGGACAGGTCGATGGCACCTAACAACAAAAGAGAAGAGGGGGACAGCACTGGGCAGAGGGAACAGCTGGCCACGTGGCTCAGGGGAGCGCAGGGAGCCAGTCTGGGCCCGGATGTAGGCTCAGGATCTGAACTCATGCCAGCACCTTCTCCCTTTCCTAGCAGGGCTCAGGAAGGAGGAAGAAAGCTAAGGCTGTGGGTCGCACACACCTGGATGCCAGGCCCCCAGACAGTGGGTCCCTCCACAAGGGCGCTGGTACCACCTGCTGGCATCCAGGGCCTGTCGGGGCCCTGGGGGGGCACCCTGGATCACATCACCCAGCGGCAAGGGGACAGCTACAGGGTACCAGGCTTGGCTGACCAACTGCGTGCTACTCAGCGTGTGCTTGGTTTCATCCTGTCAATGGCCCTGTGAGAATGGCACCCCGTCACTCTAGCCGTGCCCGCCTCTCACCACAGGCGGCAGCCCCTGTGGGCAGGGCCTGGCCTCGTTTGTATACGAATCCCCAGAGTCTGCACACTCAGCGACGTCTCCCCAGCCTTGTGCACTCCCACCTCGAAAAGAAGGTGACACACTTGGACCCTGAGAGCAAGAAGACCCAGCTCCTGAGGTGAATGAATGAATGATCTGTTTGAGCGACAAGTCCCTGGCCTGGGGAAGCTGCGTGGGAACATTCTGAAGCTCAGATGAAGTCCTGGAAGGAAGTACGGACGGAAGGACTTAGGAAGGGAGACATCCAGGTTCAGGAGCAAGGCACCGCGGGATCCAATCCTCGTCCAACACGCACTCACTCAGCACCCGGGTCGGGTCCCACCCTCCGTTCACTGCTGGGAGTGGTCGTCACCCTTCTGAACTGTGGGATATTTGTGCATCTAACAGTTCCGACTCCTGTGATGCCCCTCCGTGCACGTCCCAGATGAGAACTGCGCCCCACGGGCATGTCAATGGCTGAGTTTTCCCAGGTCGACTGCCAGGCCCTTCTTCCACAGTGCCCTTGAGTGGACTTGAACCTCTGGCCTTTGGGTGAGCAGCTGAGCGCATTCCCCGTCTGCAGTACCCAGGGGCCTTGATCACGCATCTAGAAGGTGCCTGGTAACGGCCGCTCCCTGCCCTTGTCCGGTCTTGCATTTCCTGTCCTGTGAAGGGCGGCGAGAGCAGGAGGGTAGAGCGTGACGCGAGGAACCTGGGTCCGACCTGAGCTTCCACCTCCCCGCCCGCTCTGCGAGAGGGGCATTCACTCCAAGGGGTGCCTGCCAGAGACATACAAATCCGAGACCCTCCCATCCACAGGGGGTACCAAGGGTTCTCATGCTTCTCCCGCCATCCCCGGCCTGTGCGCGTTCAGGCTGACTGCTCAGGACACCCCCCAGGGGCCCAGGGGGAGAGGGTTCCCTGCCCGAAGCCCTGGCCCCAGGTCCCCATGCAGCTCGGGGGCCCCGGGACTGGGCCTCTGGGCAGTGAGCATCCCTGGGAGTGCCTGGACAGAGGGGCAGGAAGGGACG
>NW_006921670.1:10677813-10679220 GCF_000298275.1 Orycteropus afer afer
AGGGGGGCACGGGCCTCCTGTGACACACGGGTCTCCAGGAGGAGTCCATGTGACGGTGACTGGGTTTCTGAGTCCAGGACTCTGAGGGCCTAAGATCTCACAAAGGAGCCCTGGTGGCCGCTGGCTGCTGACCGAGAGGCTGGGAGTTCACATCCTCCCAGTGGCTCTGCAGGACAGAGACCTAGCTGTCTGCCTCCGTGAAGGTTGCAGCCTGATGACCCCGCGGGCACATGGCTCTGCCACATGGGGTCGCCGCAGGTCGGAATAAATTTGATGGCAACCAGCCTCGTCATTTTACTGGGAGTTGATCACAAACCTCCCCCACGGAACCCCAGAGGTGGGAGACCTTGTGCCCCTCCATGTCCTCTACGAGGGTGGCCTGGATTCTCAGAGATACGGGGAGCTCTCACAGCGAGAGGTGGGCAGATGGGGCTCAGTCCGGACCTGTCCACGCTCAGACTCCCCCCTACACCCCATCAGCTCTCATTGACCTCGCCTGTCCCCCACCTGGGGACCCCAAGGTCTCTCCACAGCAGCCCAATGGAGACCGGGAATTAGTGAGCCAGGTCCTGGGCCTGGCCCTCTCTGAGGCTCAGAATGCCATGGTCACTGGAGGCAGAGGTAACAGCCCCCACCGGACCCTCACTGTGCACACAGCCCACGCAGCGGGGCCGACATGGCTCCCTGGGCCGGAGGCAGCTGCTGGTCTGGGTTTGTCTTGTTTCAAGAAGCAGCTCGAGTGTTGGGAGCTTTTCCCACCAGTCTCCACCTGGTCATGTCCACTCACTCTCAGCTCGGTGGCTTCCCAAGACGCTCTGCTGGCCCCAGACAAGGCCGAGCCCTCAGTCTGTGTTCTCATGACACGTCTGGAGTCCCCTGGTCTGGGGACAGTTGGGTGACTGTGTCCTGTCGGACTGGAGGCTCCCCAGCAGCAACGTGGGGCTTCGCAGGCCGACAGCCATGGCGAAGAGAAGCCCAGGTTAACCAGTGTGGCCCACTGCCCCGCATCCAGGCCCACCCGGGTCGACCGTGGCGGGGCCCACCACCCCGCATTCAGGCCGGTCCGGGTTGACCGTGGCGGGGCCCACTGCCCCATGTCCAGACCCTCCTGGGTTGACTACGGCGCAGCTCACTGCCCTGCATCCAGGCCTGAGCGGGCAGTGGGTCTTCAGCCGTGGTGGAGCCAGCCCCCGCCACACAGGGGCCCCGTGCCACGCTGCCCGGCCCTGCCATCCCCGTGCTGGGGGCGTCTGTCGGGACCCGCAGGCCTCCCCCAGGCTGCTCTCCAGAAGCCGGTCGCCAGGCCTTTCCTCCCATCCCCTCGTAGTCTGGAAGCCCCGCTGAAGTCCATTCAGAATCCACAAACGGAGTTTTACTGTAAGACACCCAACCATGCCTGCTCCTCAC
>NW_006921670.1:10679700-10681238 GCF_000298275.1 Orycteropus afer afer
GTGAAAGGTGCTCAGACCTGCGCCTGGCCCATGGCTGGTGCTCAGTGACTGTTGTCATGAGGCTGAGTCCTTGCACGCACCTGATAAACACACAAGAAGCCCCACATGTGCCCAGCAGGAGCTGTGACCAGCCCCCTGTCACACTGTCCCCGCCAGCGAGCAGCGGAGGGTGCACTGAGCCCAGCAGTTCATGCACAAGGCAGAAGCTCGAGAAAGGCTCCGACCAGCAAAGCGCCAGCAGGCTGGTGGGCCTGACAGGTCAGACGCCCAGGCCGGGGGAGCACTGGGAAGCAGGCCCCCTCGGGAGGAAGGGGGGTTTGCGCATTTTACCTGGGGAGAGGCTGAGTGAGGACGACAAACAGGAAAGCTGGGTGGGCACAGTCCTGCAGAAGAAAGGTCTGGCAACCTGCTGTCAGAGAGGCGGCCGAGTAAACCCTGGGGAGCAGTTCTGCTCTGTAACCCGCAAGTCGACTCGATGGCAGTGCCTTGGATCTCATTCTTGGTCCAGGGATTGCCCCTAACCACAGGGGTGGTTATGAGTCGGGCGGAGGCCTGACCCAGAAGGACTTTGTCACCCTGACAAGTCTATTCTTTCCTCATTACTCAACACTTAATGGGGATGACAGCCAAGACGGAATAGCAGGTCAGCTCCAGGCCCATTACGGCCCCAGCAAGATGGCTCCAAATTAAATCTAACAGTCAATGAAATCGTCAATATTTAATTTACTCATCGCAGGTGGCAATTTAGCCCTTGTGATGGGATCACTTAATGGCAGAAATAGTGGTATTTATCACTTGTTACGGGGCCACACATGGGCTGGGCTTCCCCCCGCCCCGAGGCAGCAGATGCCCTGGCTGGTGGAAGGGTGGGGACCTCGTGTCCTCTCCAGAAGCAGCTCAGAGCTGAGGCCCAGCTGGGGGGACCCAGCCCTGGGAGCTTGACCCTGGGACCATCTGCCAAGTCCCTGGGGGCCTGGTGCTGCTGGACCCACTCAGTGCATTTTGGAGAGGATCGTGGCCTCTTTGGACACAAGAAACACAGAAAGGCCAGGCCAGCCGGGGACTTCCCGCGTCCTCAACCCCCCACCTGCTCTCATGGGGAGCTGGCACATGACGGGCTCTCAAGGGAGTGTCATCCTAGATGAACTCATTCAAGAAGTAATTGAGTGCACGAAAGATGCAACTATCGGTCCCTAGTTGCCTGGAACAAAAGCGAAAGGAGACCAAACCCTCAGAGAAGAAAGGAGTCCACTGGGCTAACAGTCTGTCTACACAAACTACAGCCTCCTCTACCCTGAGACCAGAAGAACTAGATGGTGCCCGGCCACCACACCAACCGTCCTGCCCAGGGACTGTTACTCAGTCACAGAGAGAAATGAAGCCCTGATACACGCTACCACATGGATGAGGCTGAACACCACCACGCTGAGGGAGTGTCAGCTGCAAAGGGATGGGTGCCGTGTGATCCCACTCACGTGACGTATTAGGGTGGCTGCTGTCTGTCACCTTGTGCCGTCAAGTCGGTTCCCACTCAGGAC
>NW_006921670.1:10682214-10684065 GCF_000298275.1 Orycteropus afer afer
GCAGAACCAACAGGACTAGGGCTAGGCATGAGACAGGGAGACAGGCTTCCCAGCTCACAGAGCAAGAAAGCTGAGTGCCTTCAGGGACGAGGCCTGCAGGCGGCAGGGGGTGCCTCTCTGGGCACCTACAGACAGAGCGAAAAGAGCTTTGTAACACTGGCCTAAGCAGGGCAGAGGCCAGACAGAAGGGTGCCCCTATCAAGGCGAGGAGAGGCTGTCCTGAGAGAAGAGCTGTATCCTGAGTCATTTCCGATGCTAAATTGTAACCTGTTGTTCCTCTAATAAATCCATAATTGTGGGTACTTGTCTATGAATTCTGTGTGACCACTGCAACGAATTAGTGAAGCCAGCAGAGAAGTTGAGAGGCCGTGGGAGGGGCAGACAGGGTCAGAATTGCAGGCAGGTTGCAGGGCGGCCGCACATCTGGCCTCAGCCTCACAGGAACCAGCCTGGGGCTGCTCTGTTCCTCCCAGCCCCCCTTGTGAAGTCAGAGGAGGCCGGACAGCACCCCTACAGCATCCTGCCCCAGCCGAGCACAACCTCTGCGCCACCCGGAAACCTAACAAGTAAAACAGGCTTGTCTAGGGACAGAGGGCAGACCGGTGGCGGTGGGGGGCTGGGAGAATGGGGAGCTAGTTCTTAGCGGGCACACGGTCTCTGTTGGGGGGATGAACACATTTAAGAAATAAACAGTAGTGACGGTTGAATACTGCGAGTTAATGTTGCCACTGTACACCACTTAAAAATGGTTAAACGGACATTTTTATGTTACATATATTTTACAACTAAAAAATGAAAAAAGAAAAAGTTTTTTAAGAGAAAATGTGAATGAGTGAGGAGGGACAGTGGCCTTCTCCGCCCCCTCCCCACTTGCACAGGGCACCATCACAGCCTGGGGTAGTTGTGTGCCAACGTGGCTGGGCCTGGCTGAGTGGCTGGGCAGCTCAGCGGGGTGTAGTTACTGCCCGCGATGAAACCGGTGATCACCTCCGTGGTGGGTCTGCCGGAGCAGCTGAGTGGCTGCCTAGGGGTGTGGTCCGCTCCCAGTGTAAGGACCAGCTCTGAGAGGGCTCTCTGGAGCCTGTGGCGCGCTTGGACCCTGCCTTTGGCTGAGTCTTCATCTCGGTGGACCGCCGTGTTGGCAGCCGATCTTGGGACTGTCTCTGGACTTGAACTAGTGGCCTGCCGTGTTGCTTAATGATTTCGAGACTGGGCCATTTTTCCTGTTGACCTTGGACTTGTCAGCCTCAGAAGCCAGCAGCTGCTGGCACTTTGAACTTGGACTTCCAGCCTCCTAAACTGTAAGAGAATAAACTGTTAAAGTCACCCATTTGTGTATTTCTGTTAGAGCGGCATGAAGTAGCCACAACAGTCCTCGCCCCACACCTGCCTTCTGGAGGCGGGAGCTGGACCCACCTGTGGAGGTCCCAGGCCAGGGCCAAGTCAGCAGCCCCCTGAACTCACGTGCCCCATCCTGCATGTCCCCCCAGCTTCCCCCCTTCCCTGGGCACCAGCTCCCCGGAGAACGGGGTTCTTGCTTCCCCTCCTCCACAGCCGTCACATCAGGTCTTCTTCCCTCATCTTCTGAGGTGGCTTCGGCTGCCCACAGCCCCTGCACTCATTCCCCACCCTGCCTCCTGGGCATCTCAAACTAACTTCTATTTGTATTTAACTAAGGTATGCATAGCAACCCTCTCTTTCTTACACAACTTTCTCCCCCGCCAGTAGTTCCATTTCTTCTGGAAGTCTCCATCTCCTGCTCCAACCCAGATTGACTTCTCTTGAGATGACTGAGACCACCTCTCCTGTGGTACCCACTGCCGTGGAGTGATTCCAACTCACCCCAACCCT